>NC_092872.1:203394342-203710436 GCF_028372415.1 Notamacropus eugenii
CTGAGACAGAAAGCAGTCTTATATGGTTTTTATACATGTGTTCTTAGCAAGCACGTTTTCATATTAGTCATGTTGCATAGAGAAATTAAAATGAATGGAGGAAAGCATGAGAAAAAAGAAACTAAAACAAAACATAATACAAGAAAAAATATTTTGCTTCATTCTACATTCCAATTCCATAGTTTTTTGTCTGGATGTGGATGCCATTTTGCCTCAAGAGTACCTTGGGAATGTTTTATGTCCTTTCATTTCTGTGAAGGGCTAAGCGTAACAGAAAAATTTCTCACACACTGTGGTTGTTTTTGTGTACAATATTCTCCCGGTTCTGCTCATTTCACTAGAATCATTTCATATAAGTCTTTCCAGGCCTTCCTTTAGTCTTCCTGTTCATAATTTCTTAAAGAAAATAGTATTCCATTACATTCACATACCACAATCTGTTCAGCCATTTCCCAATTTATGGGCACCCCCTCAATTTCCAGTTCTTGGTCAACAAAAAGAGAACTCTATAAATATTTTTTTGCTCACGATACCCTTTCCCATTTTTATGATCTTTTTGGGATACAGTTGTAGAAGTGATATTGCTGGGTCAAAGTGTATGCACATTTTTGTAGTCCTTTGGGCATAGTTCCAAATTGCTCTTCACAATGGTTGGATTAGCTCACAGCTCCACCAACAATGAATTAGTGTTCCAACTCTCCCACATCTTCTCCAACATTTATCATCTCCCTGTTTTGTCATGCTAGCCAGTCTGATAGGTATGATGCGGTATCCACACTCAAAGTGCATCAAATATTCAAGGCATGTGCTAGTCACTGTGGATACACATATAAAAATGGATACATTCCTGCTTCCCCAAATTTGCAGTTTGCTAGAGTGCTGCATGATTTATGGAGATAAGCATCAAATAAATTAAGTAGAGGCACAGAGGATGAAAGCTGAGGGAATGAGGGAAGATGTCTTGATGAAGGTGGCCCTTGGAGCAAACCTTGGTGGAAGTCAGGCATTGTAAAAGGCAGAGAGACATAAAGGAGTACCTTCAATGAGAAAGATACAAGTTACATGAGTTCATGGAGTTATGAGATAGTCTTGAGTTTGAAGACTCATATTCTTTCATCTATCCTTTTGTCTCAGTTTTGAGATACACTCTTCATGTCCACAACAATATTTATGAACAAATCAGCTCCTCAAATAATTCATCCTGAACACCTCCTAAATTGATAGGCTTTGTCTTGAACCCAAGACTTTTCCCTTCTGTGTACCCTGATAAGAGGAGATGGACCTTCAGTCATCAACACTAAGGAACAGCCAAATATATTTAGCTTTTGCATTTATGTAGTGTACTGTCACCTTTTGTAATAGCCAGCACCCTAGTATAATCAGGATCGTCTGTTAATATAGGTTCTTTAATCTGCTTTTAAAGAAAATCAGCTTTAAAGGAGTGAAAAATCTTCATTAATTACATTCATGAGTTCAGGGAAAAAGTCAGCCTTGAATGGCAGAAAAAATAAAAGCAGACAAAATTGAAATAGAGAAAATATAAGCAGAGAAATGAGCATAAAGACAAACAGACAAGGCTCTTAACTGCCTGATCAAAGCTGTATTGCTATACACTTTACATGCTTCATTGGACTGAGAGCCTTTACATCTGAGTAATCGGGGGTGGGGGGGTGCAGGGAAGTGGGGTCTGAACACACAGCTACTCAGAGTCTCGACCAGGTAATCAAAAGATTCTTCTCATAAGTGAACCCCCAAAGCAAAACCTCACCTCGATGTATATATGCACTTGTCAGAGCAAGAAGGCATCACAACCCTCATGACACAACTCACCTTTTCAACTTAGTAACAAAAGGTGAGAAAGCTCCCTAAAATCAAATCTCTAGTAGGCAAGATTCCCTTTGTGGGATCCAAGTGAGGTCTATTAATGGGTGGGGAAGATCTTCTGATCCCATTAATATTATGCCATTATTTCTTGTATTTGATGGTATTATTTGAAGAATATTTTGAGAGTTGCTGGTTCTATACTAAATTCTTTCCTCTATTCCAACTGAATCTCTCCTTCATTGGTTGAAACTAGTGCTTCTGGACCCTGATGTGGGAAGGTCTTTGCCTATAAAGTGATGGCCCCACAACCTCTTTTAATCTTTCCTTTCATAAAGAGCCCAGGGGATGAACCATGAGGAATTTAGGGCAGTCAGATCGGTGGGTTCACTATCACATCATATTTCTCCATTGCCATGGCTCTCATGGGAAGGTCCTGATTGCAGAGGGTCTTTGTGCTCATATAGAATATGGAAGGAGATTTCAGAGTGGGCTCTGTTCTCTGATGCTACATGTGTGGATGAAGGTACAGATTCCAGTATGGGGATATGGGAGATCTAATGGAATTTGAAGATTCCTGAACATAGTGTTGGCTACATGACCCAAGATTCCCCATATTTCCTTGCCAGCCGATCAGGCTTTTTTGACTCTAGACAATCATCACCAGAACAACTACGTATTGCTCCTTGTTCCATGTTCCCAGGTGTCAGTCATTGTACTATGTCACAGAGGTCCTTGTAGGACCTAGTTTCAACCACAGTGGTAGTATGACCCTGGTTAAGGAGGAAGAGTGTGGACCAAGAAATTCTTGTATATATTTTCCTATGTTCAAATATTCATTGTCCCTTGATTTGGTAGATGCTTTCTGTCCTGAAACTAAGATTAGGAATTATTCTGAATGTGGATAAGTCATTGTCATGTTATACCAAAGTTACGGGAGGTTTAAATTAGCTCTCAGATTTTATGTGTTTTTCAAAAAAAAGGATTCCATCATGTTGAGGACAATAGTACTTCCTACTTGCTCCTCCAATCTTTTTTTTTTGTTTTCTCCCCTTTCTATCACTTTCCATTCTTTATCCTTCACTGCATTTTTCCTTCTCTTTGTCCTTTTTTTACCTACTTTTTCTCTTTCCCCCTTCCTCCTTCTTCAAATAACTTCTTCACAGGCTAACCAGGTGTTTTGGAAATACAAATTCCAGTGAGGTGTCCATAATGCAATGGAGGATAATTCAGGGAACTTGAAACTTGGTATGTGAACAGTCTGCTGAGATACTAACTCAAGAGGAAAAAAGGAAGGAGCCATATCTTTTGTGGACCATATAGCAATTTGGTATCCTTACGATTACGTTATTTTTGCCCTAAGACATGATTAAGGGGAGTTCCCACCTCAGCAATCTCAGTCCCTTCTGAACTTTGAGGGAAGTCCCTAACGTCTTGAGGTTTCTTTCCTGAGGAAGGGCACTGAAATGGAATTGTTTTCTCGCCCTCTCTGCTTTGGATTAGATTCTGGTCTAGACTTGACACTGGTGAATGGAGGAGACAGATGCCAGGGTCGAGTTGAGGTGCTGTACCAAGGATCCTGGGGCACCGTTTGTGATGATAACTGGGATTTCAATGATGCCAACGTGGTCTGCAGGCAGCTGGGTTGTGGATATGCTGTGTCAGCTCCAGCATATGCCTACTTTGGCCAGGGCACTGGCAAAATTGTCCTGGACGACGTGCGGTGTACTGGATCTGAATCCTATCTGTGGTCCTGTCCTCACAATGGGTGGCTGCTTCACAACTGTGGACACAGTGAGGATGCCAGTGTCATCTGTTCAGGTATTGTCTCTCTGGGAAACACCTGTTGCTTCTTTTCTGGAGTGAATTTTGTCAGGGGAACATTTTCTTCCTGGTTGAGACTCTTCTTGTCCTGAGCTTGTTGAGAGTTTCTTCCTGCTCAGAATTGTTGACAAGTTTCTCATAGACAGAGATTATTATACATGGTCACTCAGGATCAGAGACTGCTGGATGTAGCTTTCCATTTTCAAGAACAACTCACTGTCTTTTATTCCAGGGATTGTGATAGCACTTCAAAGTATGGATAGTTCAGAGAAAGGGCAAGACTGGAGTAACAGTGCGAGTTTGGGAGTCAGAGAGTTGGATTAAAAGTTTGACTCTTTCTTTCCTCAATTCTATGACTTTTGCAAGTTACTTATTCACTTTGGGGCTCAGTTTCCTTAGTGGAAGAGACCAGACTGCATATCGTCACATATCTCTTCTGACTCTAAATTTATATTCTTATCGTTCTGCTACTCATCCCATTTTATAACTCCAAGGAGTTTCAAAGGGATCAAAGGTGCCAAGTTTTCCTCGAAATGTTATGAATCCAATTCCCTTTTCCTCCAATAAGAGAATATGCTATTCACTTTGAGGAAGGTGAAGCCCTGTGGACAAAAAAAAGCATTCAGGTTGTGGTGACTTTTTACATGTTCTTTGTAGGGAGCAAGGACTAGTCTTTCAGGAAACATCTTCCATATACTTTAAGTTGAACGATTAGTTATGGTCCTTTCCCCCAGTGACACAGTTATTAAGCATGATATTGTTCTGATCACTCAGATGAGGAAAAACCTACTTTATTGTTGCCACTTAGTTTCTTGAGCAATCCTTCCCAATGTAAGCTTGTAAAACAAGAGGAAACTGAATCTGAGAGATGTTATTTGATTGGCCAAAAATCAGCTAGCTTGTAAGTGATAAAAGTGCTGAGACTCGAATTCAGCTTTCTCAAGTTTTTGGTCCAATCATCTTAGTTCTTAGTTCTTGAGCCTTAACGGAGTCTTATTGGACTTAACTCTGTGATGGCTCTCTCATGCAGGTTAGGAGTCAGTGGCAATACAGTTGATGGTTATATGAGTCATACTGGTCCAATTTCTTTGGCCCCATGGTCAGCCAGCATAGCTCAATGCCCTCCCTTGCACTCCCATACTGGAGTTCTTCAAGAACAGAGTGCATAACCACTAGCCAGGAGTGCTATAATGGAGATTCCTTTCAACATCTTATGGTCTAGCTTGCTGTTAGGATTCCACTGAAACTGAAAATTCTGTGGCTGTATGAATTTGTCCGTCATCTTTGTGATTTCTGCTATGTGCATCCCTCATTCCTTGGTGGGTTGGAAGTATTGCCTTTCTGTTCCTACCTGGGACATCTGTGTCTAAAGTGAGTCCATATTTGATTTGACTTTCTCTGTCTTGTAGAAGCCACTTCAGCATATCCCCCCTACTTTGGTAAGTCTGAGTTCTTTCTTATTCAACATCATGTGTTCCTATATTAGAAAACCCTGATTTATTATCTAGTACTTTAGAGAGTTTGTGCTTCTCTTCTCTGTAGAGTTAGGTGTGGCTTAGACAGAGATAACGTTAAGAAAGTTGATTTTAGTTTAAGTCCCCCAAAGACTTTTCCCATCAGACTGACTGTTCCTGGGTTCTGCAATGTGTTTTGTACTTTGGACTATTGGTCAAGTGCCTTTATAGCTCCAATTGTTCTTACTATTTGCTTTTTTGGTTCTTTTAGTTTTACAAATACTACCAAACAAAGTTTCCCATAGAGAAAGTAATACTGTCTACTCTTTCTTTTAAATTTTCATTTTTCTCCAGTTATATGAATGATTTTTAATCTCTCCTCTGCCGTTAATAAACCTTACTTCAACTGCTTTTGTCTATTCCCATTATCGGTTGTCTCTTCCCTCTTTTCACCTTTCCCTCTAATTTCTTTTTCTCTTCCCCCTTCCCTTTCTCTTCTTTTAGATTTGAATTAATTAATCATTTCATTATTTCCACTGTTTATTTCTTCAGGGTAATATTTTCAGATTATTGAATAGTCACTGGGTTTTATCTGCTCTCCACCATTTCTTATGTCTTATGTTTACAATAACAGATTCGTTTTCATTTATTTCCTGTCCCTTGTCCTCCTTTCTCTTTACTTCCCTTCCCCCATTATTTTTTCCTCCTTTCCCTTTCCATTGCTGTGCTTTGTTATTTCCTCCAATCCTAACTGCAAGAACATATTACTGAACTGTCCATGGTATTAACTTTTTAAAGAAATTCCTTTATTTCCAGTCTATTTGCAACTTGTCTAATCTTCTCATTTTAAACACAAATAAACCCATGGAAGGTGACAGTATGATATTTTTGTAAAAAAACAAAAACCCTTAGGAAGTGTTTCCCATGCCCTTATTTGTGGTAGTTAGTGAGAACTGAGGGGTCTTTTTCAGGGAATATTCTCCAACCTCGAGATGACATTTAAATGGATCTTTTCTCTTCTGTATAGAAACTACAGTTTATCCCACTACTGAGTCACCTTTATACACAACAACATTTGGAACAGGTAATCCTTCTTATTTTTGCCTTTCCATTATTTGCAATCTGTAATGAGTTTTAGAGGAGATGGTATAAGCTGCGTGCATCTTTAAATGGTCATTCAATTTGTTCCACCCTCTTTTATTAAGTGCATCAGATGCTCAAGGTATGTGCTAATCACTGTGGATACACATATGAAAGTGGATAAATTCTTGTGTTCCCAAGTTTTCTGATTTCTTGCAAACTATATGATCAAACTATATGATTTATTGAGCTAATCATAAAATAAGGTAAGTGGAGAAGAGGATTAAAGCTGAGGGGATGAGGAAAGATGTGACAAAGATGGCACCTGAGGGAAACCTTGGTGGAAGTCAGGTGTTGTAAAAGGCAGAGAGAGTGGGAAGGAGTGTATTCCATGAGAAAGGGACAACTTAGACGAATGCATGCAGGTGTGGGACAGTCTTGAGTTTGAGGTCTCCTATCATTTCCTTTAACATTATCTCAGTTTTGAGATATATTCTCTTTTATATCTGTGGATAAACCAGATTATGAATAAGTTCTTCTTCAGTATCTCCTTAATTCATAGGGCTTATCTTGAAGCCAACACTTTTACCTTCTGTGTGCCCTTACAAGAGGTGATAGACCTTCAGTTCCTACTACTAATGAAGAGCAAAATATATTTCCTCTTTGCATTATGTGGTTTGTGGTCACCATTAGATCTCATACTTGGCATGATCATGTATTTTGGAGCATATTTTGAGAGAGTTTCAGGTTCCAAACTAAATCCTTTCTTCCACTGCAACTCAAACTTTTCTTCCTTGGCTGAAACTGGTGCTTCTGGACCCTGATGTGAGAAGGTCGTTGCCTCTAAGGTGATGGTCCTGTGACCTTGTTTAATATATTTTTTCATGAACAGCCCAGGGCATACACCATGAGGCATTGAGTGCACTCAGATCAGAGGGTTTACTGGCATCACATATCTGTATGTAGCCACAGCTCTCTTGGAAACTTGCTCAGTGCTTGGGGTCTTTGTGCTAATTTGAAATGTGGGATGAGGGTCCAACATGGGCTTTGTTCCCTGATGCTGTATGTATAGGGGTAGGTACAGAATCTCATGCGGGAATGTGGGAGACTTAATGTGAGCTGAAGATTCTTGAATATAGTGTCAACTGCATGGACCAAGATTCCTCATGTTTCCTTACCAGATGATTTCACTCCAGAAAGTCATCACTGGAGCAAGTCTATATTGTGCTTTGTTCCATATTGACTACTGTCAACCATTGTACTATGAGATAGAACTTCTGGTAGGACTGAATTTGGCCCATTTTGCTAGTATGACCTTGGCCAGTGAGTCAGAGTATGGACCAAGGAATCCTTGTATGATTTTCCTACATTGCAATGTTCTTTGTCCCTTGAGTTGGTAAATGCTTTCTGTTCTGAAACTAAGGTTAGTGATTACTCTGAATATGGACAAGTCGTTGCCATTTTATGCCAAACAACCAAGAGGTCTAAATCAGCTCTGAGATTTTATGCCTCTTACCAGAGAAAAATGTTTCATCATTTTCAGGAGGAAAATAGTACTTCCTATTTGCTCCTCCAATCTTTTTTTTCCTTTCTTTCCTATCTGCCACCTTGTACTCTTCATCCTTCATTTCTTTTTTTCCTTTCCTTTGTCCTTTTCCAACCCTCTTTTTCCCTTCTTTCTCCTTCCAATAATTTCTTCAGAGGGTAGCCAGATGAATTTTTTTTTAAAGTTTTGGTCATATGCATATATTGGAGAGCACAAAGGCACCACCACAAAGCAGTGATAATCTCAATACCTGATTGGGTTATAGACAGGAAGTTCTGCCCATTAAGATGCTCCAGGAGTCATAGATGCACTTAGGAAATTTAGAAATACAAATTCTAGTGAGGTCTCCATAATGCTATGGAGGATAATTCAGGAAACTTTAAACTTGGTATGTGAACAGTCTGCTGAGATACTAACTCGAGAGGAAAAAAACAAGGAGCCATATCTTTTGTGGACCATATAGCAATTTGGTATCCTTACGATTACGTTATTTTTGCCCTAAGACATGATTAAGGGGAGTTCCCACCTCAGCAATCTCAGTCCCTTCTGAGCTTTGAGGGAAGTCCCTAACGTCTTGAGGTTTCTTTCCTGAGGAAGGGCACTGAAATGGAATTGTTTTCTCGCCCTCTCTGCCTTGGATTAGATTCTGGTCTAGACTTGACACTGGTGAATGGAGGAGACAGATGCCAGGGTCGAGTTGAGGTGCTGTACCAAGGATCCTGGGGCACCGTTTGTGATGATAACTGGGATCTGAATGATGCCAACGTGGTCTGCAGGCAACTGGGTTGTGGATATGCTGTGTCAGCTCCAGCATATGCCTACTTTGGCCAGGGCACTGGCAAAATTGTCCTGGACGACGTGTGGTGTTCTGGATCTGAATCCTATCTGTGGTCCTGTCGTCACAGTGGTTGGCTGGTCCACAACTGTGGACACAGTGAGGATGCCAGTGTCATCTGCTCAGGTATTGTCTCTCTGGTAAACACCTGCTACTTTTTTCTGGAGTGGATCCTGTCAGGGGAACATTTTCTTCTTGCCTCAGATTCCTCTTCTCCTGACCTCACTGAGTGTTTCTTTCTCCTTATAACTGTCCTCAGTTTCTCATAGTTAGAGATGATTATATGTGGTCACTCAGGATCAGTGACTGCTGGATTTACAGAGAGACCTTGCTTTCCATTTTCAAGAACAACTCATTGTCTTTTGTTACACGGATTGTGGTAGCACTTCAAAGTAGATAGTTCAGAGAAAGGGCAGAACTGGGGGAACAGTGCCAGTTTGTGAGTCAGAGACTTGGATTAAAAGTTTGACTCTTTCTTTTCTTCATATCTATGACTTTTGCAAGTTTCTTCCTCACTCTGGGCCTCAGTTTCCTTAGAGGAAGAGACCAGACTGTATGCCATCATATATCTCTTCCGGCTCTAAATTTATATTCTTGTCGTTCTGCTACTCATCCCATTTTGTAACTCCCAGACATTTCAAAGGATTCAAATGTGCCAGATTTTCCTCAGAACATTATGAATCCAATTCCTTTTTCCTCCAATAAGAGAATACTCTATTCAGTTTGAGGAAGGTGAAGCCCTGTGGACAAAACAAAACCTTTACGTGGTAGAGACTATTTGCATATACTTTGTAGGGAGCAAGGATTAGTCTTTCAGGAAACATCTTCCGTATACTTTAAGCTGAACGATTAGTTATGGTCCTTTCCCCCAGTGGCACAGTTATCAAGCATGATATTGTTCTGGTCACTCAGATGAGGAAAAACCTACTTTATTGTTGCCACTTAGTTTCTTGAGCAATCATTCCCAACGTAAGGTTGTAAAAGATGAGGAAACTGAATCTGAGAGATGTGATTGGATTGGCCAAAAATCATCTAAGTAGTAAGTAATAATAGTGCTGAGACTCAAACCCAGTTTTCTCACTTTTTTGGTCCAATGACCTTAACTCGTAGCTCTTGAGCCTTAATGGAGTCTCATTGGATTTGACTCTGTGATGGCTCTGTCATATTGGTTAGGAGTCAGTGGTAATACTGTTGATTGTTATATGACTAATACTGGCTCATTTTCTCTGGCCCCATAGTCACCCAGCGTAGCTCAGTGTCCTCCCTTGCATTCCCATCCTGGAATTCTTCAAGAACAGAGTGTACAAACTCTAGTCAGGAGTGCTATAATGGAGATTCCTTTCAGCATATTATGGCCTAGCTTGCTGTTAGGATTCCTGTGAAATTGAAAATTCTGCAGCTGTATGAGTTTGTTGTTGATCTTTGTGATTTCTGCTATGTGCATCCCTCATTCCTTAGTGGGTTTTAAGTATTGCCTTCCTGTTCATACCTGGGACATATGTTTCTAAAGTGAGTCCATATTTGATTTGACTTTCTCTGTCTTGTAGAAGCCACTTCAGCATATCCCCCCTACTTTGGTAAGTCTGAGTTCTTTCTTATTCAACATCATGTGTTCCTATATTAGAAAACCCTGATTTATTTTCTAGTACTTTAGAGAGTTTGTGCTTCTCTCCTCTGTAGAGATAGGTGTGGCTTAGACAGAGATAATGTTAAGAAAGTTTATTTTAGTTTGAGTCCCCCAAAGACTTTTCCCATCAGACTTACTGTTCCTGGGTGCTGCGATGTGTTTTGTATTTTGTCCTATTGGTCAAGTGCCTTTGTGGCTCCAATTATTCTTAGTTAGTATTTGCTTTTTGGTTCTTTTAGTTTTATGAATACTACCAAAGAAAGTTTCCCATAGAGAAAGTAATACTGTCTACTCTTTCTTTTAAATTTTCATTTTTCTCCAGTTATATGAATGATTTTTAATCTCTCCTCTGCCGTTAATAAACCTTACTTCAACTGCTTTTGTCTATTCCCATTATCGGTTGTCTCTTCCCTCTTTTCACCTTTCCCTCTAATCCTTTTTGTCTTCCCCCTTCCCTTTCTCTTCTTTTAGATTTGAATTAATTAATCATTTCATTATTTCCACTGTTTATTTCTTCAGGGTAATATTTTCAGATTATTGAATAGTCACTATGGGTTTTATCTGCTCTCCACCATTTCTTATGTCTTATGTTTACAATAACAGATTCATTTTCATTTATTTCCTGTCCCTTGCCCTCCTTTCTCTTTACTTCCCTTCCCATTGCTGTGCTTTATTATTTCCTCCAATCCTAACTGCAAGAACATATTACTGAACTGTCCATGGTATTAACTTTTTAAAGAAATTCCTTTATTTCCAGTCTATTTGCAACTTGTCTAATCTTCTCATTTTAAACACAAATAAACCCATGGAAGGTGACAGTATGATATTTTTGTAAAAAAACAAAAACCCTTAGGAAGTGTTTCCCATGCCCTTATTTGTGGTAGTTAGTGAGAACTGAGGGGTCTTTTTCAGGGAATATTCTCCAACCTCGAGATGACATTTAAATGGATCTTTTCTCTTCTGTATAGAAACTACAGTTTATCCCACTACTGAGTCACCTTTATACACAACAACATTTGGAACAGGTAATCCTTCTTATTTTTGCCTTTCCATTATTTGCAATCTGTAATGAGTTTTAGAGGAGATGGTATAAGCTGCGTGCATCTTTAAATGGTCATTCAATTTGTTCCACCCTCTTTTATTAAGTGCATCAGATGCTCAAGGTATGTGCTAATCACTGTGGATACACATATGAAAGTGGATAAATTCTTGTGTTCCCAAGTTTTCTGATTTCTTGCAAACTATATGATCAAACTATATGATTTATTGAGCTAATCATAAAATAAGGTAAGTGGAGAAGAGGATTAAAGCTGAGGGGATGAGGAAAGATGTGACAAAGATGGCACCTGAGGGAAACCTTGGTGGAAGTCAGGTGTTGTAAAAGGCAGAGAGAGTGGGAAGGAGTGTATTCCATGAGAAAGGGACAACTTAGACGAATGCATGCAGGTGTGGGACAGTCTTGAGTTTGAGGTCTCCTATCATTTCCTTTAACATTATCTCAGTTTTGAGACATATTCTCTTTTATATCTGTGGACAAACCAGATTATGAATAAGTTCTTCTTCAGTATCTCCTTAATTCATAGGGCTTATCTTGAAGCCAACACTTTTACCTTCTGTGTGCCCTTACAAGAGGTGATAGACCTTCAGTTCCTACTACTAATGAAGAGCAAAATATATTTCCTCTTTGCATTATGTGGTTTGTGGTCACCATTAGATCTCATACTTGGCATGATCATGTATTTTGGAGCATATTTTGAGAGAGTTTCAGGTTCCAAACTAAATCCTTTCTTCCACTGCAACTCAAACTTTTCTTCCTTGGCTGAAACTGGTGCTTCTGGACCCTGATGTGAGAAGGTCATTGCCTCTAAGGTGATGGTCCTGTGACCTTGTTTAATATATTTTTTCATGAACAGCCCAGGGCATACACCATGAGGCATTGAGTGCACTCAGATCAGAGGGTTTACTGGCATCACATATCTGTATGTAGCCACAGCTCTCTTGGAAACTTGCTCAGTGCTTGGGGTCTTTGTGCTAATTTGAAATGTGGGATGAGGGTCCAACATGGGCTTTGTTCCCTGATGCTGTATGTATAGGGGTAGGTACAGAATCTCATGCGGGAATGTGGGAGACTTAATGTGAGCTGAAGATTCTTGAATATAGTGTCAACTGCATGGACCAAGATCCCTCATGTTTCCTTACCAGATGATTTCACTCCAGAAAGTCATCACTGGAGCAAGTCTATATTGTGCTTTGTTCCATATTGACTACTGTCAACCATTGTACTATGAGATAGAACTTCTGGTAGGACTGAATTTGGCCCATTTTGCTAGTATGACCTTGGCCAGTGAGTCAGAGTATGGACCAAGGAATCCTTGTATGATTTTCCTACATTGCAATGTTCTTTGTCCCTTGAGTTGGTAAATGCTTTCTGTTCTGAAACTAAGGTTAGTAATTACTCTGAATATGGACAAGTCATTGCCATTTTATGCCAAACAACCAAGAGGTCTAAATCAGCTCTGAGATTTTATGCCTCTTACCAGAGAAAAATGTTTCATCATTTTCAGGAGGAAAATAGTACTTCCTATTTGCTCCTCCAATCTTTTTTTTTTCTTTCTTTCCTATCTGCCACCTTCTACTCTTCATCCTTCATTTCTTTTTTTCCTTTCCTTTGTCCTTTTCCAACCCTCTTTTTCCCTTCTTTCTCCTTCCAATAATTTCTTCAGAGGGTAGCCAGATGAATTTTTTTTAAAGTTTTGATCATATGCATATATTGGAGAGCACAAAGGCACCACCACAAAGCAGTGATAATCTCAATACCTGATTGGGTTATAGACAGGAAGTTCTGCCCATTAAGATGCTCCAGGAGTCATAGATGCACTTAGGAAATTTGGAAATACAAATTCTAGTGAGGTCTCCATAATGCTATGGAGGATAATTCAGGAAACTTTAAACTTGGTATGTGAACAGTCTGCTGAGATACTAACTCGAGAGGAAAAAAACAAGGAGCCATATCTTTTGTGGACCATATAGCAATTTGGTATCCTTACGATTACGTTATTTTTGCCCTAAGACATGATTAAGGGGAGTTCCCACCTCAGCAATCTCAGTCCCTTCTGAGCTTTGAGGGAAGTCCCTAACATCTTGAGGTTTCTTTTCCTGAGGAAGGGCACTGAAATGGAATTGTTTTCTCGCTCTCTCTGCCTTGGATTAGATTCTGGTCTAGACTTGACACTGGTGAATGGAGGAGACAGATGCCAGGGTCGAGTTGAGGTGCTGTACCAAGGATCCTGGGGCACCGTTTGTGATGATAACTGGGATCTGAATGATGCCAACGTGGTCTGCAGGCAACTGGGTTGTGGATATGCTGTGTCAGCTCCAGCATACGCCTACTTTGGCCAGGGCACTGGCAAAATTGTCCTGGACGACGTGTGGTGTTCTGGATCTGAATCCTATCTGTGGTCCTGTCGTCACAGTGGTTGGCTGGTCCACAACTGTGGACACAGTGAAGATGCCAGTGTCATCTGCTCAGGTATTGTCTCTCTGGGAAACACCTGCTGCTTTTTTTCTGGAGTGGACCCTGTCAGGGGAACATTTTCTTCCTGACTGAGATTCTTCTTGTCCTGAGCTTGTTGAAAGTTTCTTCCTGCTAAGAAATGTACAGTTTTCTCCGAGTTGCAGGTTACTGAGGATCAGTGACTGCTGGATATATACAAATACGTGTACATATATATATATACATATATATATATATGTACATATATATATATAGACACACACACACACGCACACATATATACACACATATATATACACACATGTATACACAAAGAGAGATAGACAGACAGACAGAGAGAGACAGAGAGAGACAGTGAGAGAGAGAGAGAGAGAGAGAGAGAGAGAGAGAGAGAGAGAGACAGAGAGAACTTGCTTTACTCATTTCAAGAAGAACTCACTGTCCTTTACTCCCGGGATGGTAATAGCACTTGAAAGTAGGATTGTTCAGGGAAAGGGCAGTGCTTGGGGAAGAGTGCTAGTTCGAGAGTTAGAAATTTCAATTAAGAGATTAACTTTTCCTCTTCTTATTTCTATGATCTTTGCAAGTTACTTAATCAATCTCGGCCTCAGTTTTCTTACAGGAAGAGGGCAGACTGAATATCTTCACCCATCTCTTTTGGCTCTAAATTTATTATCTTGTCATTCTGTTACTCATCCAGTTTTGTAATTTCCCAACATTTGAAAGGAATCATAGGTGTCAAGTTTTCCTCCAAATATTATGAATCGAATTCCTTTTTCCTCAAATAAGAGCATATTATGTTCAGTTTGAGGAAGATGAAACCCTGTGGATGAGACAAAATCTTTATCTAGTGGAGACTATTTGCATGTACTCTGTAGAGAGCAAGGACTAGTCTTTCTCCCTACACTTTAAGTTGAAACAGTCATTTATGGTCCTTTTCCCCAGTGGCGCATTCATCAAGCATGATGTTTTTCTCATCACTCGGATGAAGAATACACGCTTTAGTGATGGCACTTACTTTCTTGATGCTCCTCAAGGAAGGCTAGAGCTTGAGCAATCAAAGTTGTGAAAGATGAGAAAACTGAACCTAAGCTCTGTTAAGGGATTGGCCAACAATCATCTAGCTAGTGACAAACTTGTACCTAGATTTCTCCCTTTTTTGTCCAATGACCTTGGCTGTTACTTTTTACCCTTAATCGAATCTCATTGGGCTTGGCTCTGTGATGGCTATGTCATACTGTTTAGGAGCCAGCAGTAGTACTGTTACATGGCTAATTGTGACCTATTTTCTTTGACTCTGAGATCAGCTAGCATAGCTCAGTGCCCTCACTTAAAATGAGTTCCTTTTGTAGTATTCTGTGGAAGTCTTCAAGGAAAAAGTGCACAACCATCAGCCAGGAGCGCTGTAAGAAGGATGCCTTTTATCATATGTTGGCTTAGGTTGCTGTTGTGATTCCTTTCAAATCTGGAATCCTGTGACTATGTGAACTCATTGTTTGTCTTTGTGATTTATGCTATGTACATCCCTTATTCCTTGGTGAGCTGGGAATATTGCTTTCCTGTTTCTACCTGGGACATCTCTCTCTAATGTGGGTCCATGTCTGATTTAGCCTTCTTTGTCTTATAGAAGCCACTTCAGCAAGTCCTCCCAATTTTGGTAAGTCTGAGTTCTTACTTATACAAAATCATGGCTTTCTATACAAGAGAACCCAGATTCATCTTCTAGTGCTGTTGAGGCATAGTGCTTTTCTCCTATGTAGAGATATGTGTGAGATGAGCAGAGACTTTTGAAAGAAACATAATTTTAGTTGTAGCCCTCAAATACTTCTTCCATCAGACTCATTCTTCCTGGGTCCTGAGATAGTTCCTGACTGTCCTATTGGCCAAGTTTCCTTATGACTCCAAGTATTCTGAGTTAGCATTTTCTCCTATGATTCTTTTAGCTTTACAAATGCTACCAAAGAAAGATTTCCATGAAGAAAGTGATCATGTCTACTTTTTATTTTATAGCTTTCATGCCATAGCTAAATTGTCATTTCTAGCCAGTTATATGAATGGAGGTTAATCTCTCTCTTCAGTTTGCTTTTATCTATGCCCATCTCCTGTTTTCTCTTCCTTTCTTTTCATGCTCCCCTCTGATCTTCTATCTCTTCCTCGTCCTCTTCTCTTCTTTTAGTTTTGAATTTAATTTACCTTGTATTGGTTCCAGTGTTTAATTTTTCAAGCTGTTATTTTGAGATAACTCAATAGTCACTGTGGTTTCTACCTGTAATCTACAATTTTGTTTCCTTAAATTTACAATAACATACTCATGTCCTTTGCCTTTCTTCCTCTTCCCTTTCTCCTGTTGTTTCTTTCCCCTTTCCCCTTTTTGTTGCTTCGATTTACTATGTCCTCCATTTCTTTTCCCAAGAACATATTATTGAACCTTTCATGATCTTAGCTTTTTAAAGAAATGCCTTCAGTTTCAGGTTATTTGCAATTTGTCTAATCCTCTCATTTTAAAAACAATCAGATCCACTGAATTTGGCAATATAATGCTCTCCCACAAAAACATTTTAGGAAGTGTTTCTCAATCTTGTATTTGTGGTAGTTGGTGAGAAAATGAGCAGTCACTGTGAGGGAATACCCTCTAATCTTCAGGTAAGATTGAATTTGATCTTTTCCATTCTAGGCACAACAAACTTTGAAACTCCTGAAGCACCTACAATCGCACCAACATATGGACCAGGTAATGCTTCTTATCTTGTCTTTCCCTTTGTGTGAATCTCTGAAAAGTTTTAGTCAGAGAAGAGTTGATATGGAGATATGAACATCTTTAAATAGCAACTCAGCATACTCCTCACGCTTTATTAAGTGCATCAAGTGTTCAAGGTTTGTGCTGGTCACTGAGGATACACATGTAAGCAAAACTCTCCTGTCTCCCCAAATTTGCCATTTGAACTTTTCATATTTTTGGCCATAATTTTGCTCCAAAATTTCTATGTATGTGTAATTTCCGTATAAGAGTCCAGGTAAAATGTTTACTCCCAAAATGATACCCAATCACGATCAAGTATTTTCTTGATTTCTTACTGTTCCCCTGCTGAGGCATTTTTAAAGGATTTAACTAAATAGCACAAGTTTAGGTTATTTGATTTCTGTGTTGTATGGTTTTATATGCAAAGTTCTTAAATTGTTCTAGATTCTTATTAAATGTCCACTGTCTCACAACATAGAGGGCATGACTGCCTCTTGATTTCTCTGACTAGACTTTAGAAGGCTGAGTCCACTGGCAAAGACTGACAAATGTTCTCAGATCTCCTCAGCACTTTACTAAGACTTTTTTTCCCCTCCAGGTTGGTGGTATCCCACAAGCTCCCCTTCAGGTAAGCAACATTTTGTTTGTATCTGGTTCTGGTCTTTGTAGCTAGCATTGTTGCCATGCTCCAGTACCTCAGACTCTGATGCCATCTTTGCTTGTTTTCTCTGTGACTCTTGGTTTTCCTGTGTTTTGGAAGCCTGTAAAGGGCAGCTATAAAGGGAGCATTTCATAGGCACTCTGCATTCTCACACTTCAACAATTCAGCATTTATTAATTGCCTGCCCTGGGCATGTGAATCTATTTAATGGAGAGAGACTTCAGAGTCAGAAAGAACTGGGCTCAAGCAGTCTCTGACATGTATATATATATAGGATGAGTAACCTCAGACACTTAATCTCACAGTGACCCAGTGCAGACAACGTCTCAGAACAGTTGCCATCGAGGCAGTTAGATGATACAGTGGATAGAATACTGAGCCAGGAGTCAAGGAGACCTGAGTTTAACTCTAGCTTCCGACATTTACTAGCTATGTGACCCTAGGCAAGTCTTTTAACCTCTGTTTGCCTCAGTTTCCTCACCTGTAAAATGGGGATAACAATTGCACCTACTGCTCAAGGTTGTCATGAGGGTCCAAATGAGATAATATTTGTAAAGTGTTTAGCACAATGCCAGGAACATAGTAGGTTTGTTTCCTTCCCCCATCCTCAATAGTTGAGGTAATTTCCTCATCTAAAGTTCTCCATGAAAATGAAGTCATAGATGTGGACCAAGACAAAACCAAAAGAATGTACATAATTGTCCTTGATGCTATGGATACAAAGACAAAGCAGAAATAGCCTCACCCTTAGGAATTTATTTCATTTGTTCCCCAGCATTTGGCGTGGCTTAGTAGATAGAGTTGTGGAACTGAAGTCTAAAAGACCTGGGTTCTAATCCTACCTTAAACACTTATGACTAACTGTGTGACTGCAGGCATTTAACTTCTCCTTATGTCATATTCCTCAACTCTAAAACCTAGATAATAGCAACTGTAGAACCTTCCATATAGGTTTGTGAAGCAAGTGTTTTCTAAACTTTAAAGAGCTAGGGAAGGATCAGCTGTTATTGTGTTACCATCCAGGAAAGGATGAGAACTGATCTCTGGGCATCTGTGTGTGTCTGTATGTGTGGACATACATATACTGGGTCTATGCTGATGCCATCATGACTTTTAAAAATATCCATTTAGGGAGTTTAATGAATTTCTGTTCATCTCTATGGTGTTCTTTTTATCATTCCTTTGTCAGGGTAAATTGTAGCCATGAGGAGGAATCCACTCTACTGCCTGATTTTATACTACTAGGAGTTAAGAATGATTTTTATATTTTAAAATAAAATTTTATTGAATGAGACTAAGCAGCATCATCTTCTTCAAGAAAGAAAATTAAAATTACCACTGCAAGGGCTGCATGCTATGACCCACAGGCCAGATACAACTGGAAGATAAAATCATTTTTGCATTTTTAAAATTAAAAAAAATGTAAAAACCAGTTTTAGTTTGCATGCCAAAAAATGCAGGTGGTTGTCTGGATTTGTCCTTTGGGTTATAGTTTTAATCTGTCTTTCTCTTAAAAAATTATACTGCTTAATCTGGATCAATAAACTTTTTCCTTTTTTACATTTTATTTCCAGGGGTAATTTGGTCTGATCTACACCCATTCTCTTTCTCAGGCACTCTTTAGATTTCTATCACCCAAAGAGACTGGTAGTTGATTAGTGCTGTGCTCATTAGGGTTAGAAACTAGACCTATGATTTCATTGATATAGGGACCTTCTAGAGGCAGGGTGGTGTTATCTCTCCAATCTTAGAGATTTTCTTAGAACATGGAGAGGTGAAATGGCTTTTTTATATATATCGACATGCCAAAGTCTTCCCTGTTTTGTGGTCAACTCTCTATGCCATACATGACTTTCTCATGTTTACCTCAATGAGAGTATTTAATGCCATATAAATACTGCTTTTTGAATTTTTTTTTAAAATGATTAGTGTCAAAGAGTGACTGTGGTTTGATGGAAAGAACATTGAGTTTGGGGTCACAAGACCTGAGTTTGAATCCCACCTTCTTTAGTTCTTATCTGTGTCACTTTGGACCAGTCATTTCTCTGTGGGCCTCAGTTTTCTCGTGTAAAATGATAGCCTGGTGACCTCTCTGTTCTAAGGCATCTGCTAATTCTCCCTACAATAGAAAAGAAGACAAGGCTCCAATGAAGAGAAGCCCTACACAGGCACTGCAAAAGGAAATAAGTGCTTCCTACTCTTCCTTTCTCTCTTCCAGTGAGTCCTACCAATTGTGGTGGCTTCCTTTCCAGTGCCTCTGGGTCGTTTTCAAGTCCTTCGTATCCTTCATACTACCCAAACAACGTCACCTGCGTCTGGGAGATAGTAGTGAATTATTCATCCAGGATAAATCTGGGCTTCAATCAACTGCAGTAAGTAATACCACAGTGATCCACATGCAGTATAAAGTCCATTCAATACACACACAAACACACACACATACACACACACATATGTGTGTGCACAATTCAAGTCTCTGGCTGATGGCTTTGAATAAATTCATTTTATATTGTATTTATATTATATTATATGTACACACATATATATGCACGTATATGTGTGTCCATACACATATAACATGTACATGCATACATACTACAGCTAGTAAGTATCTGAGGTTGGATTTCTTTCTGATTCCTCACTGGCACTGTACCACTCAGCTGCTCAGTTTAGCAATCTCTTCATTGGCACAAATTATAACCACTTCCTGCCTTAGAAGATGTTTTTTCATGATTTCACAGGATTCATATTTAGGACATAAGGAGCACATACAGGTTATCTAGTTTAACCCCTTCGTTTTAATAGATGAATAAATGGTGGTCCAGAGACAAAGTGACACAAGTACTATCTGGAAGAGCTGGGATGTAAACCCAGGTTCTCTGGCTAAAACACAGTGCTCTTCCTTTGGCCTTAATCTCTGACTCAATCTAATACTTTACACAAAAATAGAATGGAACAAGAGGAAAAAATTAAGTAGAAGAAGAAATTCATGAAGTGGGGAAGGGGAATCTTTGAGTAAATACAGCATGCAATTGAAGAGTAAGCCTATATGATTCTAGGTTTAGAGGTGACGATCTTATAGGGATAATAGGAGCAGAGCCGGGGTCCTAAACAGAATCCTCTGGTAGACAGGAGTGAATGAGGAGGATTGGATAGAATTAAAGAATCAAGCATGGGTTATTTCCTAATATTTTGAAGGGTTGGATCACATGGGAATAATAGGATATTCTGGTGCTTATCCTTGAGCAACTCAAAGAGTTTTATAATACCACTGTCCATTTAACTAAAAATATCAAAGAATAATACTTAAGTCTAGAACTAAAGAGAGATAACAAGAACCGAGACGGTTGTCCAAATGTACATCCGTATCTTCTGGCTTGTCAGACTCTATCTGTCAGTAGTGGCAGACCAGAGATTCCCATACCTGAGTCAGAGCAGCTGAGAGCCAAATTTTATGCATCCTGTTGCAGAGGATAAGTGAAATAGCTGACCACTGTTTACACTCATTCTTATTGTCCTTAGAAAGTCTTCCAAAGGCTCCATTCATTCTGAAGGAGATTGTTACTGCTCACATCCACAGCAGCTTGAGAGATGGGGAGAGTATTTATTTAATGGGGTCACAGTTGCACCCTAGGAGGACTAGCAGAACAGAAACACCGATCTCCTTCTTCTCTCCAGTTTAGTATTTAAAAATCTGAGAAAAGGGATGTGCAGGTATATGAGCAAGGTGATGAGGAAATAAATGAATATGGTGCTATTTTAGAAAATAAGGTCTAGAACATGTAGTTTTGAGATGATGAAGAATCACTTATTTCCTCAATATGGCTCATGTTCTAGCGCACATGCAGCTGTTTATTAGGGAATAGTTTTGCAGATGACACTGTTTGTACTATGTTTGTACAATGAGCGGTACTGGAAGATGCTTTTCTCTCCATTTCCTTGATGTGGGGGCTCAAAGCTACTAAACAGTTCATCTAGAATTAAAATTCTGATAAGCTATGTTCCTACTGTTCATCTTCAGGTTGGAGGCACACAGTTCTTGCATATATGATTATATTGAAATCTTTGATGGATCACTGAACAGTCATTTAATGGGGAAACTTTGCAACCAAACCCAGAAAATATTCACCTCCTCCTCCAATCGATTGACTGTTCGCTTTGTCAGCGATAGCATTATCCCAGACATAGGATTTTCTGCTTGGTTTAACTCCTATCCAAGAGGTAAGAAGAACTGATGTTGTATATGGATCTTTGACAACCTCCCACTCCCACCCCTAACCCCACCCCCGGCAGTGTGCTGCCTCTTTTTTTTTTTTTTTTGGTAACACGGTCACTCCCAAGAGATCATTTTGGTGAAGGAATATCTTTTGAAGTCATACTTTTCTTTTTTCTGTGGTTAGAGTCAACTGACATAGTGGAGAGAGGGGCCAGGTAGAAGCATCACAGTAGAAATCATAACCCTGGGTGCTAGTACTGGTTCCAACATTAACTAGCTGTGTCACTTCACCTTTTAAGTTTTAGTTTTCTCATTGGCAAAATGAAGACATCAGATTAAATAACTGTTAAGATCCCTTCCAAACTCCGCATTCATGATCTTGATCTCAGAATGGTTGATTTTAAAATAGAGTTTAGCTTGTACATGAATTAGAGTCCTTGCACACATGTATTTTGTTTTTGGATTGGGATCCATGACTTCATTGGTATAGGGGTCTCCTATTGAGGAAAATCCACTACCAAAGTAAATGATGATGATGATGATAACTAACACTTATATAGTACTTACTATGTGTCAGACACCATGCTAAGTGCTTTACAATTCTCTCATTTGATCCTCACAACAGCATTGGGATGGGGGTAGTATTATTATTCCCATTTTACAGATGATGAAACTGTGGCTAGCAGTGGTTAAGTGACTTGCCCAGGATCACATAGCTAGTTAAGTGTTTGAGCTTGCGTTTGAATTCAGATCTTCCTGATTTCTGGTCCTCTTTCCACTTCACCACCTAGCTCCAATTAGATCAGCAACTTCAACCAATAGCCAGCTTCCTGGGACCCTGAGAAGTTGTGCCTTGCCTAGGATCACCCAGCCAGTATATGTCAGAGGCAAGAATTGAACCCAGATTTTTCTGTCTCTGAGGTCAACTCTATTCTTAGTGCCTTTATGCTTCTTATGAATAGTTTGAAGGATAATGGTGAAGATGTCCTTACATATCCAAATGACCCAGACTACTATTGGTCTTCAGTATGTTTTGATTGTGGTGGTTCTTGGTCATAGATAGATAGTTCTGGTTTTTCATACAATTGAACTCAATAGACATCTGTCTACTGTGTGTTGGGTGCTATGACAGGGCATCCAAAGACCAGTATGCAACAGCTCCAGCCTCCAAAAAGCTTATGTTCTGCTATATCCTAGAAGGGTTGAGACTTGTCCATTATAAGATGTATCATTCCCCAAGGAAAAGTTTCATTGACAAGAAGGCAGCTTATGTCACTTCCATGAGGTTCGTATGGGGTGCCTGAGCATATTTGCCAGAGAAGATTTATGATTAACTCATGTGTAGCCTTGGTTTCACTGGCTGGCAGATTCCTCACGTTCATGCTTGGTGATTCACATCTAAGAAGATGTTCGGAGAAGTCAGAACAAAGTCATAAATTCATCTCAATGTTTATGTTTAAGGGGAACAATGAGCTTAAACCTCACTGGGTTGGAAGTCAGAGCTGTGATTTCCTTTCGCATTTTACCAAGAATACCAAGGCACCAAGGCATGGTGGTAGTGTCACTAGATAGTACCACCTTGGTATCTATGCTGTTTTGGAGATTGACATCACATTTATTGATAGAACTGTATAATGAGCTTTTAGTCACAGGAGGTATGTAGAATCCACCATCTGAGCAAGAATGTGGAAAATCTCAGAGCTGGAATAACTTTTCATTCATAGATGTCATCTAGTAATAACTCTCACTATTTATAAACATTCCTGTAGAGCATATAATCATAGAATGTTAGGAGTGGAAGTCTCTTTAGAAATAATTTAGTATTGTCACATCATTTTATAGATGAGGAAACTGAAGACTGGAAGAGAAAAGACTTTTCCTGAGATGTTATTTTTATTCACTTGTCTCTAGGCATAAGGTGAATAAAAACACTTAATTAAAGAGCAATTAGAATTGTATATAATGTTAGATGATCTTTTTTGGACTAATAGCTACAGGCCAAAAGTATCATATGTTGAATGTCTCTTTCAGATGCAGCCTTAAGACTGACCAACTCACCCAGTTACTGCTCTGGTCGGGTTGAAGTTTATCACAATGGATTGTGGGGGACAGTTTGTGATGACAGCTGGAACTTACAGGATGCTCATGTGGTCTGCAGACAGTTGGGGTGTGGAACAGCCATTTTGGCCCCAGGAAGTGCCTACTTTGGTCAGGGTTCTGGACCCATCACCCTGGATGATGTGACGTGTAGAGGGAATGAATTAAATCTCTGGCAGTGTCGGAATAATGGTTGGTTCTCCCATAACTGCGGTCACCAGGAAGATGCTGGTGTCATCTGTTCAGGTATTTAATGATTCCTTAATCACCTCAGTAACTCATGTACTTCATTTATGCATTTCCTTCTCCCAAATAAAGGAGATGCAGGAAGTCACTAAATCAGGTGGGCTACTGAAGCAATGTTTGTGCATAGTGCATCAGGGAAGGAGAAGCTGTAAAAATGCAACTCCTTCATTTCTTTTCTATTGCACAGACTCCTTTGGCCCTTCATGTGCAAATGCTTAGCTTTCTGCTCCCTAAGGAGAGAGAGAGAGAGAGAGAGAGAGAGAGAGAGAGAGAGAGAGAGAGAGAGAGAGAGAGAGAGAACTTTCTTTATTCATTTCAAGAAGAACTCACTGTCTTTTATTCCCCTGATGGTAATAGCATTTGAAAGTAGGATTGTTCATGGAAAGGGCAATGCTGGAGGAAGAGTGCTAGTTTGGGAGTTAGAATGTTCAGTTAAAAGATTAACTTTTCCTCTACTTATTTCTATGATCTTTGCAAGTTACTTAATCAATCTGGGCCTCAGTTTTCTTACAGGAAGAGGGCAGACTGAATATCTTCACACATCTCTTTTGGCTCTAAATTTATTCTCTTGTCATTCTGTTACTCATCCAGTTTTGTAATTTCCCAACATTTGAAAGGAATCATAGGTGTCAAGTTTTCCTCCAAATATTATGAATCGAATTCCTTTTTCCTCAAATAAGAGAATATTATGTTCAGTTTGAGGAAGATGAAACCCTGTGGATGAGACAAAATCTTTATCTAGTGGAGACTATTTGCATGTACTCTGTAGAGAGCAAGGACTAGTCTTTCTCCCTACACTTTAAGTTGAAACAGTCAGTTATGGTCCTTTTGCCCAATGGCACAATTATCAAGCATGATGTTTTTGTCATCACTTGGATGAAGAACACGCTTTAGTGATGGCACTTACTTTCTTGATGCTCCTCAAGGAAGGCTAGAGCTTGAGCAATCAAAGTTGTAAAAGATGAGAAAACTGAACCTAAGCTCTGTTAAGGGATTGGCCAAAGATCATCTAGCTAGTGACAAACTTGTACCCAGATTTCTCCCTTTTTTGTCCAATGACCTTGGCTGTTACTTTTTACCCTTAATCGAATCTCATTGGGCTTGGCTCTGTGATGACTATGTCATACTGTTTAGGAGCCAGCAGTAGTACTGTTAATAGTTAGATGGCTAATTGTGACCTGTTTTCTTTGACTCTGAGATCAGCTAGCATAGCTCAGTGCCCTCACTTAAAATGAGTTCCTTTTGTAGTATTCTGTGGAAGTCTTCAAGGAAAAAGTGCACAACCACCAGCCAGGAGTGCTGTAAGAGGGATTCCTTTTTGTCATATGTTGGCTTAGGTTGCTGTTATGATTCCTTTCAAATCTGGAATCCTGTGACTATGTGAACTCATGGTTGATCTTTGTGATTTATGCTATGTACATCCCTTATTCCTTGGTGAGCTGGGAATATTGCCTTCCTGTTCCTACCTGGGACATCTTTCTCTAATGTGGGTCCATGTCTGATTTAACCTTCTTTGTCTTATAGAAGCCACTTCAGCAAGTCCTTCCACCTTAGGTAAGTCTGAGTTGTTACTTATACAAAATCATGGCTTTCTATACGAGAGAATCCAGGTTCACCTTCTAGTGCTGTTAAGACATAGTGTTTTTCTCCTTTGTAGTGATGTGTATGAGATGAGCAGAGACTTTTGAAAGAAACATTATTTTAGTTGTAGCCCTCAAATACTTCTTCCATCAGACTCATCTTTCCTGGGTCCTGTGATAGTTCCTGACTGTCCTATTGGCCAAGTTTCCTTATGACTCCAAATATTCTGAGTTAGCATTTTCTCTTTTGATTCTTTTAGCTTTACAAATGCTACCAAAGAAAAATTTCCATGAAGAAAGTGATCATGTCTACTTTTTATTTTATAGCTTTCATGCCATAGCTAAATTGTCATTTCTAGCCAGTTATATGAATGGAGGTTAATCTCTCTCTTCAGTTTGCTTTTATCTATTCCCATCTCCTGTTTTCTCTTCCTTTCTTTTCATGCTCCCTTCTGATCTTCTATCTCTTCCTCGTCCTCTTCTCTTCTTTTAGTTTTGAATTTAATTTACCTTGTATTGGTTCCAGTGTTTAATTTTTCAAGCTGTTATTTTGAGATAACTCAATAGTCACTGTGGTTTCTACCTATAATCTACAATTTTGTTTCCTTAAGTTTACAATAACATACTCATGTCCTTTGCCTTTCTTCCTCTTCCCTTTCTCCTGTTCTTTCTTTCCTCTTTCCCCTTTTAGTTGCTTTGCTTTACTATGTCCTCCATTCCTTTTCCCAAGAACATATTATTGAACCTTTCATGATCTTAGCTTTTTAAAGAAATGCCTTCAGTTTCAGGTTATTTGCAATTTGTCTAATCCTCTCATTTTAAAAACAATCAGATCCACTGAATTTGGCAATATAATGCTCTCCCACAAAAACATTTTAGGAAGTGTTTCTCAATCTTGTATTTGTGGTAGTTGGTGAGAAAATGAGCAGTCACTGTGAGGGAATACCCTCTAATCCTCAGGTGAGATTGAATTTGATCTTTTCCATTCTAGGCACAACAAACTTTGAAACTCCTGAAGCACCTACAATCGCACCAACATATGGACCAGGTAATGCTTCTTATCTTGTCTTTCCCTTTGTGTGAATCTCTGAAAAGTTTTAGTCAGAGAAGAGTTGATATGGAGATATGAACATCTTTAAATAGCAACTCAGCGTATTCCTCACTCTTTTATTAAGTGCATCAAGTGTTCAAGGTTTGTGCTGGTCACTGAGGATACACATATAAAAAGCAAAACTCTCCTGTCTCCCCAAATTTGCCATATTTTGTCCAGAATTTTGCTATAAAATTTATATGTATGTGTAATTTCCATATAAGAGTCTAGGTAAAATGTTTACTCCAAAAAATAATACCCAATCATGATCAAGTATTTTCTTGATTTCTTACTGTTCCCCTGCTGAGGTATTTTTAAAGGATTTAACTAAATCGTACAAGTTTAGGTTATTTGATTTCTGTGTTGTATGGTTTTATATGCAAAGTTCTTAAATTGTTCTAGATTCTTATTAAATGTCCACTGTCTTACAACATAGAGGGCAGGACTGCGTCTTGATTTCTCTGACTAGACTTTAGAAGGCTGAGTCCACTGGCAAAGGCTGACAAATGTTCTCATATTTCCTCAGAGGTTTACTAAGACTTTTTTTTCCCTCCAGGTTGGTGGTACCCAACAAGCTCCCCTTCAGGTAAGCATCATTTTGTTTGTATCTGGCTCTGGTCTTTGTGGCTAGCAGTGCTGCCATGCACCAGTACCTCAGACTCTGATGCCATCTTTGCTTGCTTTCTCTGTGACTGTTTGTTTTCCAAGCCTGTAAAGGGCAGCTATAAAGGGAGCATTTCATAGGCACTCTGCATTCTCACACTTCAACAATTCAGCATTTATTAATTCCCTGCTCTGGGCATGTGAATCTATTTAATGGAGAGAGACTTCAGAGTCAGAAAGAACTGGGCTCAAGTTCAGTCTCTAAACTTTGTAAGGTTGATCCTTGGGTAACAATTCCAATTGAAAAAAGCAGAATATTAAGAGTTTCACACTTAAATATATAACAAGTTTAGTAGGGCCTGGAAACATAGCTGAAATAACTAAGCCTCTAACTTTAAGCTTTCAGTAGCTAATCAAAATTTATGTCCTGTATGCCAGTGCTAGTATGTAACGCAAGGCAGCAAAGGATAGGAATGGTTTTTATTATATGACTAAATGAAATCAGGCCTCCCCACTTTTGAAAATTAAAAAAATTGCTTCCATCAATATCATAAAAATCTTTACAACTTTCATAGGGCCATTTTCCCTGCAAATTTCATTTGACAGTTTCACAGAGTTTTAATGACATCTTCATTTGTGTAGTGGTTTGCTTCATATTACAATAATACTTAAAGAAAACATAGCATATGCACAGGTAGGCTGAAGATTTTTCTGTCATCTGGGCCCATAAATGAAAATAGGTGATCTGTGGCTCTGATTTAAGTATCGTGGAAGTTGTGTTCATAGTGTTGTCAAATTAAGCAGTCAACCCAAGCAGAAATTTCCTTTCGTCTAAATGGGCACCTCTGACTCAAAAGCATTGTAATCTTCTTTTGTACTGAGGTTATTTCTTGGTTTCCTTCTGAATTCAACAGAAAGCCAGGTTTTGTGTGAGAAGAGAAATCTATCTTCTTCCTCAGGTCACTTGAGACACTTTCAAATACATGACTAACACCCATCCCTTGAGAAAACAATCTCTTATTTTTCATAAAGACTTTCCCTGAGTCTTTGTAATTTGTGACACCTCTACCTCATTCTGGAGTTCTGAAAGCAATGTGTAACTGGTTGTTGTGATCTAAAATCACAAATATATTTTGAATTTGTTTTTCCTATCTGCTAGAGGAAAAAACCTTTGCAATCTGAAGTAATTGTTTAGAATTTTCTAGAAACCTCTCAATAAATTAAATAAACCTTAGACGTTTTATAACCAGTCCTGGGCTTATAGGAAATCTCTATGCCAGACAATCATTCTAACTGGCATCGGTCAACAGACATTTATTAAGCATCTACTTTTTCAGACATTGAGGTTACAAAGTTAAAGAATGAAAAAAGATCCCTACTTGCAGGCAGCTTCCATTCTACTGGGGGAGATAGCAAATATACATAGAAAAACAGACAGAATTATACAGAGTTAAATATAGAAGAATTATTTGAGAGGAAAGGCACTAGATGTTGAGAGGATCAGGAAAGAAGAAGAGAGGAGGAGAATATTCGTGGAATAATAATAATACAAACTGTGACCATAAGAAGAAAATTTAACTTTATATGTATTTTCGGCTTTATAAAGGGCTTTCACAAAAAATATCTCCTTTGATCCTTCACTGAGAGGCAGCATTGCAAAGTGTAGGAGCTGACCTCAAAACCAATCAGAACAGTAATAATTAACATTTGTATTGCACTTTAAGGTTTGCAAAGTATGTTACAAATATTATCTCATTTTCTCTTTGCCACAATCCTGGGATGTAGGTGCTAATTTTATTCCCATTTTATAGATGAAGACAATGAGTCCAAGAGAGGTTTAGTGGCTTGCTCAGGGTGACACAGCTAGTAAATGTCTGAGGTCAGATTGGCTGACCAAGATTTCAAGTCAGATCTTTGGACATGTTGTCTAATATTCTTTCTGTTATGGTATGCTGTGCCTTACATTTATATGCACATAACGATTTGTGGTTATGAGGTACTGATATACATACATATGTATCTATACATGCACAGAAACACATGTATATATATACAAATATGTACATATATGTATATATACACACATATAATCTTTAAATTGAAATACCCTCAGAAGCCATCTTGTTCAAAAACTTTCCTGAAGCATGAATCTTCTCTAACATCTTTGAGGGGTCATTCAACCTTTGCTTGAATCCTTCTAGAGATGGAACAATCTACTCATTAAAGCTATCCATTCTGTTTTTAGATAGCTCTAATTGTTAGTAAATTTCCCCATTACTTTCGTTTTTTGATCCTTGTAACATCTTCCAGGATCAAGCAGCACTTGAGGAGGCAGGGCACAGATATAGAAAAATAATCTACCTTCCTACATGCCTGGGAATTTCTTTATCAAAGGATGGTGTGGTGCTGAAAAGTAGATTTATTTGACTGTTCTTAAGATGGAGACATTTTTCCTTGCTCTGTGGATGATAATTATGGTAGTGACTTCTTAGTTTTAGAAAGGGAATTCTTGGGGAGAGAAGGTGATTTGTTGGTCACCTACTTTCCATAGTCTCTATTTCCTAAGTGATATGATATTATTCCCCAAACAATTCCAATGACATTAAAGAATGCATGATTTTTCTAGTTGACCCCAAATGGAATAAGAATCTGATTTTAGTTTAAAAGGATTTTTTACATCTGTAATCTCATTTGATCCTTGACATGGCTCCATGAGACACATAGAGCAAAGATTATAATTCCTCCTTTATAGATCAAGAAAGTGAGACCTGAATTTTTGTTTTGTTTTTACAGCAAAGTTCTCTTGTGGAGAGAGAATTCTTTCCCAGTCCTCAGGAATCATTTCCAGTCCAAATTACCCTGGAAACTATCCAAACAATGTCAATTGTGTCTGGGATATTGAAGCCTCAAACAACCACCGCGTGACCATAGTATTTCAAGACGTACAGTAAGTAAAGAGCTTCTTAAAAGACAATCCAATCAAAATGCCAAGTATAAAAATGGTCAAAATCAGGTCCAGAAGCACAGATTTTCTACTACTGAGCATCTAGAAATAATTATGAGGCATGTCAGTTCATAAGGGGTGGTGACTTCTCCCCATCACACTGTCAATCAGCAACAAGCCACAATACTAATGATGGTTTTACTCAATAATCATAGCATACTGACCAGTCTTGGATGGTGATGGGCAAGTCCACCAGCTAGTGACATGAGATGTAAAAATCGAGGAGTTCACTAAGCTGCTGCTCCTTCTACTGGTCCCCAAATGCCACTATGCCTCAACATAAGAAGAAGGGAGCACAAGGAATGTCTGAGGATGCAGATTATGTTCAGTCACATCAGGGGCAACTGCAGAATCCTTGGACTGCTACCATATAGTGTTTCTTTCACAATTTCATAAGTAACTGAAGTGGAAGGGGAGACTTCCAGCAGGGTCTTGGGTGTTCCTGGGTCTTGTTCTGACACATATTGGTTGTGGAATATTGGGCAAGTAATGTAACTTCTCAGGGCTAAAGGCAACTTATACTACAAGTTCCATCTCCCCTATCAAAACTGGAACTTAGGTTTTCTGATTGCAATTTCAATGGTTTTTCAAATTGACCACAGTATCTCCCATCAGTGTACTTTCAAGTCATTTGTCCTCCACTATTTCTCCTTCCCCCTGTCATGTTATTTTAAGGTAGAGCTATAATTAGCATGAGGAAGCCATCATCCCTGAGTTTGGCCTGGAAGTGTGGGCCACACCAATTCCTATAGACCACATTCAGGTTTCCATCACTGTATTCTTTCTTCAAGGGGCTGTTTTATCCCTCTCCCCACCCTTAGGGGTGAAATTCTGGGATAAGGAGGCAGTTCTGGTTTGTTTCCACCTTCAATGGAAATGCTTGCCCTCTACCTTCTTTCCCTCCTTACCCAAGACTGCAGTACCCAGCATGAGACTGTCCTCTGTGCCCTAAAAGTGAATCTGCCCCAAGTGTGGACTTACTTTATTCTAGCATGGCTTTGTGGGCTGTAATCTTAAGACCCAGTGAGCCATATGCATATTAAGACTAAGGAGGGAATGATTTTTGCTGGTATCAGAAAAATTAGCTTAAAGTCAATTTGGTATAAGGAAAATTTGGAGTGCTTTGCTAGTCATTATTCGCTTTATTAGATAAATGACTGGTCTGCAGTGAAGGCAGTTCCCTATTTTGTGTGATTTGAGGCACCAGCTTATCTCAAATATCTTCCTAACTACCCTGAATTATGCTTCAATTTTCTAAATTAAGAATTATTATTTATATTATTATAACATATATGCCTTGTGGTTTCTTAATGCTCCATGCAATAGAATCTCTATGACAGATATTATAGAAATACATTATGTATTATAACATATCATATATAATTAAGAATTATTAATAATAATTATTCTTTTGTATCCTCCAGAACACAAATTTTTTAGTTAAGAGACGTAGCATCTTAAATCATTAGCACCCAGCAATGAAAATTAGGTTACTGGAAAAATTGGAGAGAGGAGTGACAAAATAGACACAAAATTTGGGATGGGAGGTAGGTTGGAATGAGAGGCCAGATAGTACAAGGGCACTAAGGAGAAGGAAGGGAAAAAGCAGTTGTGGGGGGACAGCAGGAGATGGGATTCCTTACATTTCAGACAGGATAAAGCTATCCTTTGTCTTTGACTCTTTAGGCTGGAAGGAGGCTGTAACTATGATTATATTCAAATCTATGATGGACCTTACCGGACATCCCCATTAATTGCACGAGTTTGCAATGGAGACAGAGTTTCCTTTACGTCAACATCAAACTTCATGTCCGTTAGATTCATCAGTGATGTTAGTGTCACCAGAAAAGGATTCCAGGCCCGGTACTACTCTACACTATATGATGATGGCACTTGTAAGTTTCATCTTCAGCAAAGTGATTCACTAGTTGAAGGACTGATTAAGATTTTTATGTTATCTCTGGCACTTCCTGATTGTAAGTTAGGAAGCTCTACCAGCCCCATCAGGCCACTGAATTCTCAATCAATGAATTTGCTTAGGTGAAATGGAGTCTAAGGGACCAGATATGAATGCCATTAGTCAAGTCATCATGGACTCTGATTGTGTTTTCCAGGTTTCTTTTCCTAGCATTTGAGGTATTAGATGGGAAGTTGGGATGAGGGGGTTAAAACAAAACCATTTAAAGTTGGATAACTTTTCTTCTAGTTCACCCTATGGTTTTATTTATTTAGATTTCATCTAATCTCAGTTCCTCATTTTAAAGAGGGAAAAGGAAAGTTCAGAGAGGAAAAGCAACTTGAAGAGGGTAACATAACTAGCTAAGAGCATCACTGGGAATAGATCTTAGTTTCCTTTATTGCCACTCTAGAAGTGTTTCCAAAACACTATGAAAAAATATTCACTTGATGGATCCATGCTTTCACTAGAGTGGATGTTTCTTTTATTATTTCAGATCTCATTCCATTCAGTGCTTTATTATTCAGTACAATTAACAAGAATTACTTATGTATGCCCTTCCATAAATCCTCTCAAGAAATCTCCCTTCTTCATCTCCATGGACTGAAGGTCTACTTATGATTCTGTTAATATTTCACAGATTCTAATACAGCCTTTGGAATGCATTGTAGTTAATCCCTCTCTTGGGTCACTTAGGCCAAAAAATTCCTCCTCTAGTGGCCAATAAGCTGGTGATGATCCTTGATGTACTTACGTTTGCTGGTCCTCAGAAAGCAGACACAGTCTATCTCTGGGACCATACTAGTCTTATTACATACCAGAGTTTGTGGTTTGGTCACATAGCCTTAAAGAATTCTAATCACATTGTGACATCACAGTAATTCTCTAGTGGAAGACAAAAAACAAAGAAATGGTAAAAAAAAAATTGTTGAGTGAAATAGAGCCAAATTCCCAAGGTACAATGTTTTTCCCTGGAAGTAAATGATGTTTCTTTGAAAGGTGCATTAACCCTTGCATACAGTCAAGGTACTGCCGTAGAACCTAATGTAGACATGGGAATCATCATCGTGATCCATCCTTGTGGTTTAGGCAGTCCAATAGTCTGTTTGCAATGGTGACTAGGGAAGTTTTTGTAGAGGCCATGGCTGTCCTCCATGATGTCAAGCCTATGCCTGGATGCCTTAATAAACCATGATAAATCTTGACATGGCACTCATTTCAGTAGAGACAAATTTGACTTGACATGTTCACCTTTACTGAACCAACAAGGTTTCATTTTAGATTCCCAAGGGTAGCATAGTAGTGAGTTTCAAGGATATGTATGGAATTGTACTTTTCTTTGCAATGGTGAATTATTTTTTTCCTCTTATGCATTCTTATGAAAATAGAGTTTGTTAATGTCCCATGCCCCCACTTGATATCATGAGTATTTTACTGATCAGATCATGACAAATATCTTGAGTCATGGCTGTGAAGTTTTGTGGCCATGGGGCCATATATTTGAAGACTCCCAAATGGGAGTTATATAAATGTACACCAGAGGGTGGTGCTGTGGTGTAGGGCTGTGCTTATATGGCTGTGCTCCTAATCTTATTACTCCTTCAGAAATCCCATGAGTCTAATTACCTTTTGATTTTTAGATAGGTTTTTGTCTATCATAGTTTTATAGCAATACATTTTGACTATGTTGAAAGCCTGCTTCTGCCTTGTTGGTTCTTAATGCTCCATGCAATAAAATCTCTATAACTGATGTTATAGACTGTCTCTCAGAAGAATAATTATTACCTGTTTCTTATACCCAAATACACTAACAGGGATTTTATCTTTTGTCCCCCATCAGCTCTAGTGTGCTTACCGGAACAAATGAGAGTCACCATCAGCAAAAACTATCTCCAGTCCCTGGGCTATAATTTACTGAATTTTCTCTTTTATAATTCACCCTGTCAGCCTTGGGAAAACTCAACATATTTTGTATTTAATATACCATATAATGGCTGTGGGACAACGAAAACCGTAAGTCTCCCATTTGCCTTTTGAAGTGCTTCTTCTAAGAGAAAATAATTATTTTTAAATTCTGAGATTCCCAGTTTGCTTTGCTCGGTCACTATCCATACCATTACCATAGTTGGTGGGGGCCTTGTTGATTTACTAAAATTAATACATTACATTAAATTTTCCATGTCTGCTATCTCATTTGATCCTCAGAATGACCTTGGAAGGTAGGTGCTGTTATTTTCCTCATCTGTAAAATGATGATTTTACAAATGAGGAAACTGAAACTGAGAGAAGTGACTTATCCAGAATCATGTAGTTGAGGCAGGATTTGAACTCTCTTATTTCTGATTCAAGTTCAATGCTCTAATCTCTATGCCAGCTAACATGGAATAGTGATAATTCACTCTGATATGGAACATCAGAGCTCATAAAATGCTTTCACATACTTTTCTTTATTTGATTTGCACAACAAACTTCCAAGGCAGGCTCTACAAATGATATTGTCCTCACTTTACAGATAAAGAATTGAAGACTCAGATAGATATAGTGGCATGATTACATAGAGCTAGTGAATGACTTGGAATTTGAAACTGGGTTACTCTGACTCCAAGTCTTAGGCTCTTTCTAATACAACATACTTCCTTCCATTTGCATTTTCAACTGTAATAAGAAAATTCCTTTTTTCACATACTCTCAGGATAAAAATTAGCTATTTTTTTGAATAGGCATCCCAGTAACATTAGTTCAGCATGGTAAGATAATAGGGATAGAGAGTTAGAGCTAAAAGAGACCCTAGAAGTCATTTAGTCCAACCCCCTCATTGAACAGATAAGGAAACTGAGACCCAGAGAGGTTAAGTCACATGACTAATAAGAGACAGAAGTTGAATTTGAACCCACAGCTTCTGACTCTAAATGCAAGTTCTCTTTCCTCTGAACCATATTGCAAAAAGAATTTATTCCTCCAAAATCAACTATGCTATATATAGTGGAATTTAGAAAATATGTACCACTTTTCATTGCCTTGAAATAACTCTTGGTAGAAGGTTTCTGAGTTAAAAGGCATTTGACACTTAGCACATGGCTTCTCCCATTCCTTGGACATATGTGACTTCTATAAATGATGTCAAATACAAGTACAAATTGAAAGGGAAGACCACCTTTAACTTTTACAGCCAATGGTCAATGTTAAGAGTGAATTTCATGAAGACAAAGTAAATTTACAGTGGTTTTCTTGGACTATATTGAATCAAGCAACCAACTGAAGTCCTTCTCAGATGGATCATCAAGGATCAAATGTGTCTCTGGACTCTTGAAGGCAATGCCAGCGCAGCTAAAGCTCTGTCTGGCCCTACTAAGTCAGAAAGTCTTTGACTATTGATCTAGTGACAGATTGTGCATCTGTCTGCTGTGAACATGCCTCCTTGAATTAAAAGAGGCTCATTCCTAGGAAGCTGGCTAAACCACTAGATAGTAAATTTCCTTTTTGAGCTACAACCATGATGAGGTATCTGAGAAGGTCTTTAATGGATGGTCTGATTCCAGATAGTTATAGACCAATATCAAGTATTTTCTTCACCAGTATGAGAATCACTCTTAAATTCATGAAGATTATCTCTTAAGACATTGACTAATTGTTTACACTTTGGTGGAAGGATTGTAGATCCTAACCTGGAATGAACCTGAGAGATAATACAGTTCTACCCCTTTACTTTATAGATAGGCAAACTGAGGCCCCAAAAGTTAAGTAGTTTGCTTAAGGATGTCAAGGACAATGGAGCTGAGATATCTTACTTTGGAACCCAGGATGCTACAGAGTAAAGCATTTAAATAGAACATTAACTCTAGCATGCTGATTTGGAGGCAGAGGACATAGGTTTAAAATCTTAGTTGTCACTTACTCTCTGCATGACCTTTAAATTAATTTCAACTTTCAAGACCTCATCTGTAAAATAAAGAATTTGGACTAGACGAGTTCTAAAGTTCCTTCTAACTTTATGTGACTGAGCTCCAATCTTAAAAAACAAAGAGCTATGGTAGGAAAAGTCCCTTCACTCCTTTTGTGTCACAGGGACAAGAGGTAGAAGATTGCTTATGATAAAATATACTCTTTTATTAAAATTGCTCTTTATCTTTGAAAAGTAAGCCTACTTTATATTTGTGTCAATATGGTAAGTTATTCATTGAAGTTACCCACAGAATTCTGGGGTAGGAAGACAAAGCCAGAAAGTATTCCTACTCTCAAGTACTTTACATTCTAGCCGGAAGACAAAACCGATCTCTTTACCTATCTGTTCAGGTGTGTGTCCCAAGGGAACAAAGGACAAAGAGATACACACTCACAAATAGTAATGCATTTGTGTTAAATCACTGTAGTTGAGCTTGGCTGAAGAATGAGGACAAAGTCTTGTTAGTCAGGTTTGACCAGCTTGTTAGCATCAGGGGTGATTTAGTCTGAGTTTCATGAACGTTCATTTGAATGTGTGAATCAAACCCATTCGGGCAGTGTTGCCCAGCAGGGAGAGCCCTAGGTTGAAAACAGAAAGCCTGGGTCCAGGTAATAGCTCTTCTATTAGCCATCTTTGAGAACTTGAGTGAATCACTTCTCTCTCGCTCTAAATTTCTTCATCTGTAAAATAGAGACAATCATGTTTTCACTCTCTGTCTCTCAGGACTGTTGCGAATAAAAACTCTTTGCTTGCTAACATATACACGAGACAGAGTGATGATTATTTTTGATGTGGTTATTTTTGCATCAACGTCTTTCTAACTGCATCCCTGCTTTTCCTCCCACAGGTAAACAATGATACAATCAGCTATAGCAACATCCTTACATCAAATCAACCTGTTCACCCAACTGGTGTCATCACAAGACAGAAAGGTCTCCACTTCCATGTGAGCTGCAAAATGCTCAGAAACAAATGGGTGGAAACTATGTTTATTACTAACGATACTGCTGAAATTGAAGACATCCAGTATAGCAGTTTCCTTGTGAATATGTCTTTTTACCAATCCTCTTCTTTCTTACTGCCTGTGTATAGTACACCATACGTTGTGCGCTTAAACCAGCAGTTGTATATCCAAGGAGAAATTCTCCACTCTGATTCCAACCTGGTATTGTTTGTGGACACCTGCGTAGCATCCCCAAATCCAAGTGATTTCACGACCTTGACTTATGATTTAATCAGGAATGGGTAAGAACTGTCTCTGCTGTTGCCTAAATTTAACTTCTCTTCATTAGAAAAGAAACTCAGTTTCCTGAAACACCCAAGGGGTGGATTTTCTTGATAATTAGTACTGAGAAACCATGAAGTTCTTATAATAATAGCAAGAAAAAAAAAACAATAACAACAGTATCTTAGTTTGGGGTAGTTGGCGTCTTTAAAAAATGGATTCTAAAGTTCATTTGCATCTAATAGTTCAAATGATCCTCAGCAATCTCACTGAGTAGACTCAGTACTCATACCCATATGACAGAGGAAGGAATTGAGGTTCAGAGAGATTTAGTGACATTTTTTGTCCCAAGTCATACAACAAGTGAGCCACTGAGTTCAGGTCTCAAAATTATGACTTCCAGCTAAACCTTATTGCTGAAGTTTTTCAAATATATTATTTCACTTTCCTGCTTAATAAGTACAAGTGAAAATAAGTGAATATTTCTTGGATGATAAAGATCTTGTGGCCCAAGCTCATATTTATGAACATCAAATTTGTACTTGCTAGGTGAATATATTATGCTTATGTATACTGAGTCTAGGTCAGCCTAATGGAGGTGAATTTTATTCCTAATAAATCACTGAAATTAGAGGTAATACGATATAGAAGGATGAAGTCTAGACAAGAATAGCAGGTCTTGAGTTTAAGTCCAAGCTATATGAACATGGCATATAACTTAGTTTCTCTGGGCTTCAGTTTTTCCATCTGTCAAATAAAGGAATTGAATGAGATGATTTCTAAAGCCCTCATCAACCTAAGCCCTTTCAAATGAATTTTTGCTTGTCCTCCTTGGCTCTTCTGTTTCTTGTTAGCCTTCCCCCCCCCCCCAGGAGATTGGAGGGGGTTCAGCCTCCAGCAGTATCTTGCACTCATCCTTTTTAGATATATTAGGTACTACTAGTCATTTCTTGTCCTTTTGCCTCTACTGATATAATTCCCTATATTTAGAGTATCCCCTTCCCCATCTTTGGCTACTGAATTCCATTCATTTTTTAAGATCCAACTCCAATACCACTTTTTCCGTGAAGATTTCCTTGATCTCTCCTTCCTCTGATCTCTTATGACTTTCAGTGCTTTTTTATGTTCATATTCATCATATTCTATTTTGTATCATGTTAATAAATGTACATGCCCCCCTCCCCTCGTTCCCACACACCTTCTTACTTATGAGAAAAAGTAAAGTGTAGTGAGAAGAACTTTGGACTTGGAAACAAGAGATCAGCATTCAAATCCTAGCTCTGACTCTTACTACTTATATGATCAGAGATAAGTTATTTAGACAAGGTCATTATCAGTTTCCATTTCTTTATGAACCTTAATATTCTATGTGGATATGAGTTCTTGTTATTATTACTCGACGGTAAGCTCCTAGAGATTAAACACCATCGTGCATTTCCCTTAACTTTTATGACAGGGTCTTTTACATAGTAGATAGTTAATAAATATTGACTGATTGAATAAATGTTTCTACAGAAAAATATATTCTGCATTTTAACACCTAGCTTATCTAGAAACTTTCAGAAATATTTATGCATGTAATATAATATATGTATTATATGTAATTCTATACCATACAAATGCATATGGTTATATACTCATATATACACATTTATTTATGTCTACTTTTCTATCTGTAATGGTATAGTAGAAACTACATTGGCTTTGGAATCAGGAGACATGGGTTCAAATCCTAGTCTCCCCGCTTAATTGCCAGTTAAATAAATTGCTTCACCTCCTCCAGTTTCTCATCTGTCAGTTGAGGGAGTTAGACAAGAGCTCTATGACTCCTCTCAACTCAAAAACCCTGAGTTCTGTTTCCTAATTGACTTACTGCTTCTTAAGTCACTGTTGACATTTTTCCTTTGCCAGAAATTTCTTTGACATCCAGAGTCAATAGACCATGTCTAATCCCAGCTTCAGAAAAATCCATTCTCCCTTAGGGTTACCAAAAGGGCTCCTTGCTTCTGAATGGGTGATAAGAACTGGGTCACTGTGTTTGAGGGACAATAGGGCAATATTGTATTCTGACTTTATGACCTATTGGTGAAAGCCATCAGTTGAATTTCTCTTTTTTCAGGTGCACAAGGGACAACACCTATGTAACATACTACTCACCATACCCACGCCAAGTTCGCTTTGGATTCAGATCCTTTGCCTTCCTGGAGAAATACTCATCTGTTTACATGAAGTGTAAATTTGTGGTGTGTCAGGCGTATGATTATACTTCACGATGCTACAGAGGATGTGTAACAAGAGCCAAAAGAGACACAAGTTCCTATCAAGAGAAAGTAGATGTTGTCTTGGGGCCATTCCAACTCCAGAAATGAGAAGCAAAAGACTGAAATCTGGTAAACTCAAAAAACTTGGTGATCTTGGATTACTCTAGGACCTAAGTGATTAGGCTAATTCAATGAGAAAATTAGCTAATGACTAGAATAACAATTCTAATATGACTAGATTTAATGTTGTCTCTTTGAACCAGTTGCTCTGTGTAAAAACATCATGCATTCCCCTTGAAAAAATGTGCTTGGTGCCAAAAGACTTCTTATAACACAAGCCAAAGTGATCCTAGGTCTAACTTAAATGTAGAAACCTAGGAAAAGAAATGAGAATTCAGCAAACATTTACTGAGAGGATAAAAAGCTCAGGTCATACATTAAGCCAAGGGGTACGTGTAGCAATAATCAAAAGTAATTTGACATATTTTCTTAGGTCATGATTTCTAATTCACATACAATGTAGCAATATACTGGTAAATGTTTAACAACTAGTTCTTCACAGGGAAAAATGAGTTGGATACAGTTTTGTTTTATCTGCATTGTTAATCTTTTATCCATCACTTTCTTAAGTATAGACAATCCACAAAATAATAACTCAAATGCCAATTTGTAGCATTTGCCAATTTCCAAGGTCATAGAGAAAATTTAAACATCTACTCTTGTGAGTCAATCAAGCTGGATCTAGCACACCCCTGAAATGGATCTCAGAAAGATACCCTGATGTGAACGGTATCAACTTTGGGATTTCCTTACATAAAAAGGGGTCCATATACATTAACCTCTTTTTTTTGACGAAGTATTATATATTTGCTAGTGTGCAGCAAGAAGAAAGTTGTACTTCTGTGATTTAGGGGAAAATTATAGAACTGGGATTCAGAAGGCTGACTTTAGGTCTTGGCTTTACCAGTGTTGGGGAAATCATGTCACCTCTCTGGATCTCAGTTATCTAATCAGAAAAATAGGGGTACTATAATTTGTACTACCTCCCTCATAGTTTTGTTGTGAAGAAAGTTTTATAAACCTTAAGTTAGTCAATTAAGAAAGATTTATTAAGTGTCTACTATATGCCATGTTCTATTCAAGGCACTAGGGATTACAAAAACAGAATTTAAGTGATTTGTCATGGGTCACATAGCTAGTAGGCCAGATTTATATTCAGATCTTCTTGACTCTGGACCCAAGACTCTCTCTACTAAGCTGGATAGCTACGTGGATCTGCATCTATATATCTATACCTAGATCTATTGATAGATCCATATCTATCTTTTTATAGAGATCTCTATATCTTTTACCTACATAGTGGTATAGAGATAATCTAAGAGATATAAAGATATAGACATGGATAAATAGACATAAAACTCATACAGATGGATATAGATATGGGTATACAAATATAGTCTATAAAGATGTAGATATGGACAGATAAAGTTCATATATAGGTATCTCTCCATATATACATATATGATCTATAGATAGATATAGATTTAGGCATAGAAATATAGATATGTATAGATATAGATCTATAGATAGGTATAGATAGACATAAATTATGTCTCTAGGTGATGCAGTAGATAGAGTGCTGGATCTGGAGTCAAGAAGGTCTGAGTTTAAATCTGGTCTCAGATACTTATTAGCTATAGATAACAACATAGACATAATCCCCAAAACAAATGTGATGCAATTTTGGTAGGGAGAGCAGTACTAGTTGGGAGGTAGGAGTGGATGAAGAACTGGAAAGGGTAGGAATTAGAAAAGGCTTCAAATAGAATATGGTACAATATAAGTGAGTTCTTATTGTGACTTTCACATTTAATTATATTCTATGATTTAAGAATCATAGAATGGTAGAACCGGAAGACATAGATTAGAGATTATTTGATATAACCTTCTTGTTTTATAGAAAAGGAAACTGAGAGACTATTAAAGGAAAATTACTTGCCCAAAGTCACACTGTGTTTTAGTATTTTTAGGTATTGTAGAGATTGTAGGGAAATATAAGGTAATACAAGTAAATTCTAAATAATTGCTCATTTTCAGATGTTTTTTCACTTAGGCAAAGAAGGGATGTTCTTAGCATTAAAACAAAAACCAAACTAAATATCACAAAATACCTTTTAAAATTAATTAGATGATACTTTAACATTTATGTATAATCAGTTGGGTCTTTCTGAGATACGGTTCATAAAGAACCTCCTCAAAAGCCTGTCTCTGGTTCTTTTTTAACTCCTGTGTCATGCTGTAGTCCCTGATATTAAATGATGAGGGCCAAAATTCAACCATATTTTCTCTCATCTTCTCAGATTGAGCGGTTACAGATGCTGATGGCTGAGTGAATCCCAGGAGAGCTCTAACGCCCTAGCCGTCTCCTTTGCCTTCTTTATGGTTGTGGTGTTTGCTGCCTCTGTGTTGAAGAAAAGAAAAGGTCTTTTCTGGAAAGGCTGCTTTTCCATAAGATGTGAACAGCAGAGTCCATCTGTCTCCTCCTTTGGCACAATGCCTTGGAAGCCATGTGGTCTGAGAAAAGTCACATTCAAGAAACCAGCATGAAGAATATGTCCTACGGATTGAGCTGCGATTTGGTTTACATTGAAATTATAGAGCTGGGGATAGGGATGTGGCAGGGTGGTTGTGAGTTCTCCATGTTGTTCAGTAGATTAGATTTGTATGAAATATTAAGTAGTTAATTCTTTTAGTTAATCACTTGCCAATGTAAAGAAACTTTGCATAAAAAGTGATTTGAAAAGTCCAATGAGAAGAAAAGTTCCTGCTACATAGGATTTCTAATATTTGGCTCTATATTTGGAAAAATATTAAAACTGTAAAATTTATGTGGATGCTATAGTGCAAATCATAACCTTATTTTGGAAGATTATGGACTGAATAAAACCTCTTTGTTAAAGCAAATGTTGGTATTATCAGTATTTTTTGAAAGGGCATGTGAACACTAAGATGTCCATCAGTTGTTGGAAAATATTCTTTCAAATTACCCCTTTGGTCTTGTAGAAAAAGATTTATGGTCTAATGGATGAGAAGTCAGGAGGTCTTGGTTTTGGTCTCTGCTCTACTTTGCCACTAAGTTATTGTGTGACCAGAGGCAAGTCACACAACTCTCCTCTTTAGGAATGTTTCATCATCTATAAAATATGGGGGTTGGATGACACTAGTGTTTGTCAAAGCAAAGTCAATACAATTGAGAAGCATTTACTAAGTGTCTACTATGTGCCAGGCACTATGCTAAGTACTAAGGATACAAAGAAGGTAAAAAACAACCAAATCAAACCAACATAACCCAAAACAGAACAGTTCCTGCTCTCCGTGTTCCCAAGGAGCTCACAATCTAATGGAGACAAGTTACAAAGAACCTTGCACAAACAAGATATATCCAGAATAAACTGAAGATCATCCCATAAGTTAGGCACTAATATTAAGGAGGATTGAGGGATGCTGGGATTTTAGCTAGGACTTGAAGGAAACCAGGAGAAAGAGATTAGGTGTGGGAGAAAATTCTAGGCATGAGGAGCAGTGATAATGCTCTGAGTCGGGAGGGTGGAGTTTAAGTGTTAGGAATAGAAAGGAGGTCAGTATCACTCTTGCGGTGACCAACTTGACCACCAGTGCCCAAAGGCCAGATATGTTTTATTTAATTTCTCCTCCAGGGTTCTCTGGAACTTTTATGGAGGTTTGGGAGGTGTCTACTTTGTCTGACATTGACTCAAGCCCCATTGATTGTGTTCCCCTAATTTTAGAAATATTCTGTACCTCAGTTCCATTTAACCATTTACCATCAGAGTATCAAAGGTATAGGAAAAACAAACATATAAACATTCTTCTCTTCTTAACATCTGGAAGGCGTAATCCCTCCTTACACCACTTCAGTTCTTGGGAAGGGGTGGGGGATTAGCCTCCTAGTTTAACCCAGTTCCCATACCGAATGTTTCCACTTACCAAATTCCTAGTTCAAAGAACCCCTTGGACTTGCACCCTGGCACCCAGACTTCCCAAAACTTCTTTGCATGGAGGAGTAACACATATCTCTTACACTACTGAACTGTCAGTATCTTCTGGTGATGTCAGTATTACTCATGATGCTCCTGTCCTTCACCAGTCTCAAGCACTATGCAGCTTCAGCTGAACCAGTAGTCTCTGCTGGATGTTCTTCCTCCTTTCTATTGCTTTAAAAAGGTCCACTAGTACTAACAGTTTACAAATGTATTCAGATAATAACGGCTGACCATATCTCCCCTGCCCCCCCCATTCCCATCCAATCTGCTCTGAGAATTACTGAATGTTACTATAATATCCACTGTGCAGCTAGGTAGCACTAGACTTGGAACCAGGAAGACATCTTCCTTGGGTCAAATCTGGTCTCAGAGACTTACTAGTTGTGTGACCCTGGGAAAGTCACTCAACTTTGTTTGCCTCAGTTTCCTCATCTGTAAAATGAGCCAGAGAAGAAAGTGGCAAACCACTCTAGTATCTCCACCAAGGAAACCTCAAATGGAGTCATGAAGAACTCTTGGAAATCTCAATACATTTGACTTTTGGGGGCTTCATTTTAATAGATGATAGATTTATATCTGGAAAGAATTTTAGACATCAACTTGTTTAGCCCTCTTAATATACATATGAGGAAATTGAGGTCCTTTGAGGTTAAGGGACTTGCCTAAGGTCACAAAGTAGTAAGTGGCAGAGACAGTATTTGAATGTAAGTCCTTTGACTCCAATTCAATACTCTTTCTACTGCACCTTGTGACCTTCCATTTTTAAAATGGGGGAATTGGACTAGATGATCTTTAAAATGCCTTCCAGCTCTAATTCTATGGGTCCTGTGATCTTTTAAATTACTTCCTTTCATCACTCATTGAAAAATGCAATACTTTCATATCTGTTATCTCATTTGATCCTCACAACAACTCTAAGAGGAAGACTAAAGAAGGATTAATATCTGTGTGGAATACATATGTGTGTATGTTTATATATATGCATATACACACACCTATATGTGTCTAATAGTATGCATCTCTAGGGTAGGAGGGGATAAAAAAAAGAATTTTAAGTGATAACTTTATTACATATTTAAAAGAAATAACAAGTTGTGTTTGGGGGTATTTGTGGTTTCATGTGTAATCATTTTTTTTGCTGTGCTATGTTGTAGAAGTGCTGGTTTTGTTCCATGAATTAAGAATGAAATATATTTAAAAAAAGAATTAACTCCTACTTAACAGGAGAATACTGATGCTCAGAGTCTGAATTACTTACTCATGGTCACACAGCTGTACAATGTAATCTCAGACAGATAAGCTCCTCCAACCTGACTACTTCTCCCTCCCTCAACATGCCTGGGACATTAGTGTCTGTAATAAACCAGTCGAGGGAGGCCCTGAGTGGGCACAAATGAAAAGTGAAGAGAGAGCTAAGAGTGAGCTTCCTTGAACAGGGTGGTGGCAGGGGACAGGTTGTAACAAAAATGCTTTTGTTTCTGGAGAAGAGAGAGAAAAAAATAAACAGTGAAATTCTTGGCTTTTTTGCGTACTTGTAGTTGCCTCACTTCAACCTGTTGTGAAACCACAGTATGAAAGGTCAAACTTTACCCCACCTGTCTCCCCTTTCATGCTGTGGTTTTTCATTCATTTTGCTCTCATCTGGCTCTTAAACTACTTAAAATCAGAGGGAGCCCAATTACCTGGTCTTTATAGTGTTGATTTATCCACATGACACCTCCTGAAATCCACTGGTCGCCTTCAGGGAAGCTTGTGTGTCCTTATAACAGATGCCAACTTGAAGGAACTGATATCCATACCTGAGAGCCCATTTCTGAAAGGCTGTCAATCCCTGCTCTGAATGGCATGATCCATTGGAGTCATGCTTTCTGAGGTCAGATATAGATAAATTACTCTAAGCAGAGTAGATTCACCACCCCTCTGGACCTCTTAAGTCAACAGAATACATAACAAAAATATTCCATGTGTATGCCACCTTCCAATAACAGCTTTTATTGTTTTCCTCCAACAGCAATGCCTTTTCCTTCCTGCTCAAAAAAACAAAAACAAAACCTCAAATGATTCAATTATCCTTGTTAGCATCATTCTATCTCTTTTCTCTTTCACAGCTAAATACCATGAGAAAACTATTTGTGACTGGGGTCTCCTCTCTGGGGCAGCTAGGTGGTACAGTGGATAAAGTCTCAGGAAGATGCAAATTCTTGATTGCAGTTCTGGTCTCAGATACTTACTGACTGTGTGACCCTGAGTAAGTCATTTAACCTGTTTGCTTCAATGACAAACACTCTAGTATCTTTGCCAGGAAAACTCCAAATAGGGTCACAAAGAGTCAGACACAATTGAAAATGACTGAATAACAACCACTACCACTTTCTTTATTTTCCTTATCTTTCAGATTCCCTGCAGTATGATTTCCAGTCTCATCATTCAACTGAAATTGCTGCCTCCAAAATTATCAATGATCTCTTAATTGCCAGATCAATTGAACCCCTCTTAATGCTCATCTTAGTTTTTCTGCAACTCTTTTGACAGCTTCAATAACCCTCGTCAGCTGAATAATATCTTCTTTTTAGGTTTCTATGACAACACTCTCCTGGTTTTCCTACCTGTTTGACTGCTCCTTCTCAAGTCTTCTTGGCTGGATCTTCATCCAGGCCACACAGTCTTTGACATCTTGATCACTTACTTCTCTTTGATCCTCTTTTTTCTTTCAGTTTTTGTGACACTGTTCTTTTCTTTCTGAGATTACTTTGTAGAGCAGGGTGACAAAAAGCAAGTAGTTTAAGCGCCCTCAGCATCAGTTTTCTCATTTGTTTAGTGGGCTAGTAATTCTTGTTTTACCTACCTTTTAGGGTTGTTTTGCGAATCAAGTGAGATAATGGATATGAAAGTATTCCATTGTTTTGGTGAGTGATGAAAAGGACTGATTAAGAAGATCACAAGACCATAGATTTAAAATGAGAAGGAATTTAAGAGGTCATCTAGTCTGATTTTTCTTATTTTAAAGATGAAAGACTGCAAAGTACAGTGGGAAAAGTGCTGAATTTGGAGTTAATGACCTAGTGTTTGGTAAATGTTTGTTGACTTGCTCCTTTGAAATCTGGTCATCGTGTAAAATTCAGTTCAGTCTTAGTATACTAGAAGGAGTTCTGAATTTAGAGCCAAGAGGTCAGGATTGAATTTCAACTCTCCTGCTGGTATGTTCACTCATCTTGACTTCAATTTCCTAATCAATGGAATAAAAGAGTTAGACTAAGAGACTGCCAAGTTCCTTATAGGTCTAAATCCCATGACATTTGAACTCTGAGGCATCTATTCTGGATGAGAATGATATCTCCTTTCTTCTGAATTCCCATACATTTTATTTATATGCTACTTTCTCTAGTATACTCTTTTAGTATATATACTGCTGATAATGTTCTAAGACATCATGAATATTTTGATTTTTACAAACAAAGCCTTAGTTTTTGAGACTGCTTTGTGTACCACACTGTTCTAGCACCTCAGTCTCATCCTGCTTTTCGTCTCAATGTTAATAGTGTATGGGGTGTTCACTACCACCTCTGGTGGCAGGGCTTGCCAAGCTATTGTCAGGACTGCTCATCCTTCTTTGGTGTCCACCTTCACCCAGCTCTTACCTGCAGCTCCAAGAAGCTGTTGCACATGCAGTGGTCACACTCTGGTTAAAACCATCTCAGAAAATGGGCCACACCAGGTTGAAGGTAACTGATAGATCTCAAAATCTTCAGTGTGTTAGCAAGTTGTCTGCCTCAAGCATGTGAAGACTACCCAGGCAGAATGGGAAAATGAGAACAATTTGTTCCAACAGGCAATAAGGTGCCTGAAGCAGGCACTGTGGAGTGCTAATAGCTTGATTAGACAGAAGAAGCCAAGGTCATCTACTGCATCCCAGTTGTTCTGACTTTTGTCTTGTCACTGGACTTCAATGACTCTAGAAGACAGAATGATGCTGAGGACTTTGTGCAACTTTGCCTCACTTAAATCCAATTCATAAGCAAGTCAAGACCTCATCCCATGATGTCATTACTTCTCTTTGAAAATGAAGGATAAACAAAGGAAACTTTAGTGCTCTCATTTTATATCTCAATTAATATGCCTTCTTTTTATGGACAAGGAAACTAGGGCACACATTGCATCAGTGACCAAGTCAGTGTAAGAAATCAACTAAAGACAGGAGTCTTTTCTCTGTACCAAGCTGCATTGCTTTAGGGTCTTTTGGAGACATTCACATTTTAGCTAAGTTAAGGGATGATGCTAAATTCTTACTTTGATACCTCATTGTGGGTAGGAAGGTGAAATAAAGCTCCTTGAATCTAATGTTAATAGAGGATAAACTCTAACATTCCTTAATACCTAGAAAAGCTTTGAGAATTTGTCCAGGAACAGATTTCATGCAGCTTGGTCAAGAACAAGTCTCATTAAGCTCATAGAAACTCATCACCAGAAGATTCACAGAACCACAGGATTCCAGAAATGAGTTCCAATATTATCTAGCTCAACCCATATCTGACCAAGAAGCCCGTCTCAAATCTCTCCAACAAGTAAATGTCTTTGCCTGGAGATCTCCAGTTAGGGGAAACCAATTGCCTTTTGATGGTGGTTCTTTCTACTCTATATTTTTCTACTTTATATTTCCTTATGTAAACTAAAATCTAACTCCCTGAAACTTTAACCCCTTGATCCCAATTTTGTCCTTTTGGGCTAAGTACGATGAGTATATTTGTGTTTCCACATGACAGTTCTTAAAGGCAGCTATCATACTCTTCTGATGTCTTCTCTTTCCCACAGTTCCTTCTTCCTAGTATGGCACGGTTTAAAAATTCTATTTGTCTTCCTCTGTACATGTCAGCTTGTGAATATCTTTCTTAGAACTAAGTATAATATTTTATTCTATTTTTATTTATTTATTTTAAGTTTTCAACATTCATTTCCACAAAATTCTAAGTTCCAGATTTTCTCCCCATCTCTCCCCTCCTCCCACCCCAAAGTGCTGAGCATTCTGATTACTCCTACCACTAACATGCCCTCCCTTCTGACATCCTTCCCTTCCTTTATCCCCATCTTCTCTTTTGTCCTGTAAGGCAAGATAAATTTCTATACCCCATTACCTGTATTTCTTATTTCCCAGTTGTATGCAAGAACAATACTCAACAGTTGTTCCTAAAAGTTTGAGTTCCAACTTCTCTTCCTTCCTCCCTCCCCATCCACCCCCACTGAGAAGGCAAGCAATTCAACATAGGCTATATATGTGTAGTTTTGCCAATGACTTCCATAATAGTGATGTTGTATAAGACTAACTATATTTTCCTCCTTCCTATACTGCCCCCCTATTTCTTCTTTTCTCTTTTGACCTTGTCCCTCCCCAAGAGTGTTTACTTCTAATTGCTCCCTCCTCCCATTTGCCCTCCCTTCCATCATCTCCTCCCCCACCCTGCTTATCCCCTTCTCCCCTACTTTACTGTATTGTAAGATAGGTTTTCATACCAAATTCAGTGTGCATTTTATTCCTTCCTTGAGTCAAATGTGATGAGAGTAAGCTTCACTTTTTCCCTCTTACCTCCCCCTTTTTCCCTCCATTGAAAAGGCTTTTTCTTGCCTCTTTTATGACAGATAATTTGCCCTATTCCATTTCTCCCTTTTTCCTTCCAATATATTCCTCTCTCACCCCTTAATTTTATTTTTTTAGATATGATCCCTTCCTATTCAACTCACGCTGTGTTCTCTCTCTCTCTCTCTCTCTCTCTCTCTCTGTGTGTGTGTGTGTGTGTGTGTGTCTGTGTGTGTGAGTGTATAATCCCTCCAACTACCCAGATGCTGAGAAAAGTTTCAAGAGTTACAAATATTGTCTTTTCATGTAGGAATCTAAACAATTCAACTTTAATAAGTCCCTTATGATTCCTCTTTCCTGTCTACCTTTTCATGCTTCTCTTGATTCTTGTGTTTGAAAGTCAATTTTTCTTTTCAGCTCTGGTCTTTTCATCAAGAATGCTTAAAAGTCCTCTATTTCCTTGAAAAACCATTTTCCCCCTGAAATACTCAGTTTTGCTGGGTAGGTGATTCTTAGTTTTAATCCTAGTTCCTTTGACTTCTGGAATATCATATTTCATGCCCTTTGATCCCTTAATGTAGAAGATGCTAGATCTTGTGTCATCCTGATTGTATGTCTACGATACCAAAACTGTTTCTTTCTAGATGCTTGCAGTATTTTCTCCTTGACGTGGGAACTCTGAAATTTGGCTACAATGTTCCTAGGAGTTTCTCTTTTTGGATATCTTTTACTAGGTAATGGTTGGATTCTTTCAACATTTATTTTGCCCTCTGGTTCCAGAATATCAGGGCAGTTATCCTTGATAACTTCATGAAAGATGATGTCTAGGCTCTTTTTTGATCATGGCTTTTAGGTAGTCCTATAATTTTTAAATTGTCTCTCTTGGATCTAATTTCCAGGTCAGTTTGCTTTTCCAATAAGATATTTCACATTTTTTACAGGTCCCTAGAGTATACCCTCTACTTGACAAAGGACTCCGTCAAGTAAGTGACTGGGAAAATGCCCCCAAAAAAGGGAATAATAAGACTATAGAAGGTTACTTTCTTGGTGAAAAGGTATTTTCTTTCATATTTTTGGATAAGGAAGAACAAACCATCAGAGGAAGACATCAAAGTCAAGGCTTCTACATCCAAAACCTCCAAAAATATGCAATGGTCTCAGATCATAGAATAGATCAAAAAGAATTTTGAAAATCAAGTAAGAGAGGTGGAGAAAAAATTGGGAAGAGAAATGAGAGCAATGCAAGAAAATCATGAAAAGCAAGTCAACAGTTTGCTAAAGCAAACCCAAAGAAATGCTGAAGAAATAACACCTTAAAAATAGATTAACCCAAATGAGAAAAGAGGTCCAAAAAGTTAATAAGGAGAAGAATGCTTTAAAAAGCATAATTGGTCAAATGAAAAAGGAGCTTCAAAAGCTCACTGAAGAAAATAGTTCTTTAAAAATTGGAATGAAGCAGATGGAAGATTATGACTTTTTGAGAAACAAAGAAATTATAAAAACAGAACCAAAAAAATAGAAGACAATGTGAATTATCTCATTGGATGAACAATTGGTCTAGAAAATAGATCCAGGAAAGATAATTTAAAAATTATTGGTCTACCTGAAAACCATGATCAAAAAAGAGCCTACACATCATCTTTCATGAAATTATCAAGGAAAACTGCTCTGATATTCTAGAATCAGAGGGTAAAATAGAAATGGAAAGAATGCACCAATCACCTCCTGAAAGAGACCCCAAAAGGAAATCTCCTAGGAATATTGTAGCCAAATTCCAGAGTTCCTATGTCAAAAAGAAAATATTACAAGCATCTAGAAACAATTCAAGTGCTATGGAAATACAATCAGGATAATACAGGATTTAGAAGCTTCTACACTAAGGGATGGAGGGGCTTGGAATACGATATTCAAGACATCAAAGGAGATAGGATTAAAACCAAGAATCACCTACCCAGCAAATCTGAGTGTAATACTTTAGGGGGGAAAATGGAATTTCAATGAAATAGAAGACTTCCAAGCATACTTATTGAAAAGACCAGAGCTGAATAGAAAATTTGACTTTCAAATACAGAATCAAGAGACATATGAAAAGGTAAACAGGAAAGAAAAGCCTCAAGGAACTCATTAAAGTTGAACTGTTTACATTCCTTATGTTATATAACTCATGAGATCTTTTTCAGTATTAGAGTAGTTAGAGGGAATATATATGTAGGCATGTATGGGTATGTATGTATACGTAAGTTATATATGTGCAGGTATGTATATATACATGGATGCATGTGTGTATAGACATATATATGATTGTATATATATTCATATACAAAGGGCACAGAGCTGAATGTGAAAGGAGAATATCTAAAAAAATAAAATTTACTGTTGAATGGAATGTACTAGTAGTAGGAGAAAGGGAGAGGTAGAATGTAGGAAATCATCTCACATGGAAGAGGGAGGAAGGAACTTTCACAAAGGAAGGGAAAAGGGAGGAGATGAAAGAAAATGAGTGAGCCTTGCTCTCATGGGATTTTGCTTAACGAGGAATAACACACACTCAATTGGATATAGAAATCTATTTTGCCCTGCAGAAAGGCAGGGGGGAAGGGGATAGGAGAGGGAAGATAATACAAGCGACAGCAAATTGGGGAGAGGGATAATTAGAAGCAAAAACTATTGTGGGAAAATAGGTCAGGGGACAGAATGGAATAGACTGAGGGCAGGATAGGACGGAGGGAAATGTGGTTAGTCTTTTACAACATGACTGTTATGGAAGTGCTTTGCACTGTTACACATATATGACCTACACTGAATTGCTTGTTTTCTCAATGGCAGTGGGGAGGGAGAGAGAGAGGATATGGAACCCAAAAAGATATATGGTCAATGGACTATAGAAATCTGTTCTGGCCTACAGGAAAATAGAGGGGAAGGCTGACGGAAAAAGGGTGGGTGGTGGAAGGGAGGACAGACTGGAGGAAGAGGTGGAAGAGGTGCTTGCTGTCCTGGGGTGGGGGGTGGGGAGAGATGAGGAGAAAATTTTGAATTCAAATTCTTGTGGAAGTGAATGTTGAGAACTGAAAAATAAATAAATTCTATGTTAAAAAATTACACTGAATTGTTCAGTTTGTATACATTTTTATTCATTTTTTTCTTTATGGTTTTAAAGAATTGCTTATTGTTTATTAGGAACTTGGCAGTCATCAACAAATAAGAACATTTCCATAAAAGGAAGGGCAGAAAATAGGATTGTGTATGGAACTGTGGATCTATTACATGCAGCTTATTTGTTTTTTTAAGTAAATTTAAGAGGGAAGCAATTGTCTGGATACCCTTCTGAGCTTCTTTCTCTCTTCTGTGTATTTTTAAATGTTTCATTGATAATCTTTTTTCTTTCCTTCTTTTTTGTATCATTATCACTACCTCTATTCCCTTCCCACAGTTCTTCCAAAGAAAAATCCAACATGGTAGGTGATTATTATGATGATAGTGATGATAGATGGCATTTGTACAGTGCTTTAAGGCTTGCAAAGCACTTTACACATATGTTTCATTTGATCCTCACAACAACCCTGTGAAGCAAATGCTATTATTATCCCCATTATACAGATGAAGAAATTGAAGGTGAAAGGTGAATTGACTTGACTTCTTGACTCTACCACTATGTATAGTAAGTCCAGCAAAATAAATTTGTGTTTCATTGATTGTTTTCTGAAAATGTATATCTCATTCTGCACCTAAAGGTCATCATCTCCTCATCAAGAGGTAGAGAGCAAGAATCAGCATCAGGTTTCTGGAATCCTGATTACTTCTTTATCATCATAGTTCTTTGGAGTCCTGATTGGTCATTGTTCATAGTTCTCAAAACATTTAAAATTATTTTTCTTTGCAATGTTGTAGTAATTTCATACATTGTTTTCCTTCTTCTGCTCATTTTCAGTTTAAGTATTCCAAGGCTTCTCTGTAATCTTGCTTTTTGTTTTTTTCTCTCTTTCTTTTTTTTATCTTTTTGAGACGGAGTCTTTTTCTCTTGCCTAGGCTGGAAGTGAAGTGTCCATTGCCAGCATGATCTCACTTGTGAGAGGCATAGAAGCTTTGACCTTTTCATTTCTGATCAGGATCAGTTATCTCTTCTTGGACATCTTGGTCCACCCTTCCCCCACCCAACCATAGGGGTATGCTGTCTTGGTACTAAACTTAATGCAGACACCTCTTCTTTGGTCCTAACACTGTTCAGAACCCCTGAGTTCAAGTGATCCACCAGCCTCAATCTCTTCAGTGCCAGGGATTGCTGCAGTGTGCCATAGCACCCAATCTCTCATAATTTCTTACACTATAACATAGTAATATTCTACTACATGTTATGCCACAATTTATTTATCCATTCTATAAATGATTTGTGCCTACTTTGTTTTGAGTTTTTCGATATGAGAGAAGTGCTTCTACAGAGCAGTAGAAATTTACAGTGCATGTCTAGTAGTAGCATTTCTGAATAAAGGAGTGTGCACAATTTAGTATCTTGTTTTTTTTAAAGAATAGTTATAAAATGTTTTCTAGAATGGATCAATTCAATAGTATTACACTTCGCCTCCTTCCAATAATTGCCAATTTCTCTTCTTGTCATTTTTGCCAATAAAGTGGGTGGGAGATGGAATCTTATAATTATTTAAACTTTTATTTCTTTTATTGTTATAAACTGGAGCATTTTCCATAAGGCTGTTGATAACTTGTATTTCTTCTTTTTGAATTGCTTTTTCATATCCTTTGATAAATTTATCTAACAGGAAATGGCTCCTTTTCTCATATGTTTGAATCATTTCCCTATTTCTTGCATATAAGCCCTTTATCAGAAAAAAAGTTTCTTCTGGAAAAGTTTTCCCCAGGTAACTGTTTCCCTTCATATTCCAAATGCCTAAATCTCCTAATTGAACTCTAACTAGAATGTCCTAATTCTAAGTGCATTGAATGTAAAATCAAAATTTATATAATTAAGATTGTGTGTCTCCTGTTAGAATCTCTACTCCTTGTTTTGTCAAGAACCTTTCCTTTATCCACAGTTGTGAAAGATAACTCCTTCCTTGCTCCTCTAATTTGTTTATGATATGATCTTTTGTAGTTGATTGTGTATCCATTTGGAATTCATTGTTGATATATCATGTGAGATGTTGGTCTAAACCTGATTTCTGCAATATTGCTTTCCAGTTTTCCAAGTAGTTCTGGTTGAAAAGTCAGTCTTTACCTTAGTAGTTGGATGTCTTTGAGCTTAATGAATACTATGCTATCATGTGTGGAGGTATGAAAAAAAAGATAGGTTCTCATCTCAAGCTTTCTCAATAGCTGCTTCTTAGTTTGGGAAGGATATTTTTGTTTTCCTTTATTGATCCCTTTCTTCCTCCTCCTCTCCCTCTCTCCTTCCTTCCTTTCTGTCTTCCTCCTTCCCTTCTAACCTTTTTTCTTCCTTCCTCTATCCTTCCATTCTTCCTTCTCTTCCTTCCTCCTCCCTTTCTTTCCATTCTCTCCTCTATCCCTCTCTTCTTCACCCCCTTTTTCCTCTTTCTCTTTCCTTCCTTTTTCTTTCCCTTCCCTTCTCTCCCTCTCTATATTTTCCTTCCCTTCTTGTCTTCCATCCCTTTTACGACTTGGAGAGAAACTCAGAGGTAACTTATGCTTCATTCTTTGAACGCACAGAAACACTTTTGCTTTAAACACTCTAGCTTTACCAGGAGTTTCAAAACACTTCAGTCATAATGATAAAGCAAACTCTAAGAAAGGTCTGCTTTGTTGCTTTTCTTATATTCCTTCAGGTGCTTTCACTGCCAGAATTCAATTTCCGTATGTTTGGTTTTCCCCACTCTGGTGAATCTTATCATTGTTCATCTCCCTTGCGTATTTGTCTCCTCTGTCTGCCTAGAATGTGTGCCACTTACCATGAGAAGATATTTAAGTTCCTAATCCAAAGTAGTTGTCAGATTTAATTAATGCTCACTTGCATATATGAGAATTTGTATGTTTGCATATCAACTAATAGTTTCCCAATGTGACTAATGAATTTTTATTCTGTATGATTAATAAATCAGTTTTTTTATTCTTGGAGGAAGACGTAGAAAAGTATGAGCTGTGTCTGCCAAGACACATTATTGCCAAACCTTAAAGATTTCAGTTCGTAGCCATCAGGAAATATAAATGTAACGGAAGCCCACATCCATGAGAGAAGTGTTCCTAATACTACCTCACAGGGCTCTAAATAGGCTCATGTGAAAGTCCTTTAACAAAAGCTATGCAAACAGATGTTATCAGCCTGGTTTCTCACTTTTCAGAAGTTTGCCTCTCCTCTTCCCTGACCACAGAAGGAGAAAAAGAGAAGGAAATGGTCCATTATTTCACAATCTAAGTGAAAAGATTCACTGATTATAAGATAAGGGATATAGAAGAGATACTGCTGTAACTGCCTTCATGAATACCATGGTAACTAAATGAACTCAAAGTCACTTTATGAGGAATTTATATTTCCTTTTCCTCAATGAAAAAGAAAAGATCATATTTCAGATCATGTCTCTATATAGCCCTCAGCATGCATACTCCAATGCTCACTCTTCAGGCTGGGCTGACAGGATCTCTATTTAGAATGGGGAAGTCATTGGGCTTCATCTGGACCCTCCTATTGAGTGCAGGTATGTTCTATCCCCATCTTATTTCTATTCTTTTAATCTCCTGGCTGACAGTTAGAAGATCTTGCCTATTGATGAAGAATACATGTAGGTCTTCTCTAGGCTGTTTCTAAGAGGCAGATGTAAGGTTAATGTAGATAAGAAATTCCCAACAGAACTCTCCAAAAGGGGAATGAGCTGGTTTGGTAGATAGTGGGATCCTCTTTAATGGAGATCCTTAAGTAAAGGCAAGATGATCCTTTGTTGGCAATACTGTAGAGTTTATTCTTGTTCAGGTATGGTTGGACTACATGGCCTCATGTCTTCCAGCTCTGAGATTCTGTGCTTCTGTCATCTGTTCCAACAAACAACATGGCTTTTTACACATATGCCAAAGATAAATTGAACATGGCAAATCATCTATAGAACTCAGAACAAACATTAAACATATTGTGGGATCTTCACTTACTCTATCTCATTTATGTCCTGCAGCAGTGATGTCAAACTAAAACTAAAATAGAAATGGTTCCCCACAGACTTAGAAAACCTTAAATTCATACAAACTCAGTTGTATTGCATATATTAGTTATTTCCTGTGTTAAACATTTCCCATTTACATTTTAATCTGGTTTGGTCTGCACTCAAGAGTTTTGCTGGGCCATGAGGTCTGTGGGCTGAGCTGTGAGTTTGACACTTCTGCTCCACAGGCATTTAGGAAGGGATGGAAGATGAGGGATCGGCCCTGGTTTTCAACCTGATGAAAGACAGGAAACTTTATCTCATGTGCAACAAACATTTGGTGTCATTGAGAAGGGCAGGAGGTTCTTGGTTTTTTCTCCAACCACTTAAGACTTTATTATAATAAAGCACATTTCTAAAGCATTTTCAAACATAAAACATTTTCAACACAGCAACTTCCTGTGAGGTAGTTAGTGCAAGTATTATTGTCATTATTTTACATGTGTGTTCGTCCTTCATTGCTGAAGAAGACCATGCCATCAGAGAAGTAATGACATGACTTGCACTTGACTTTGTTTTTGAGCGAGGGAGGGCTGTGCAGGTCACCAGCCTCACTTCTCCTCCAGAGCCATCTGGATCCAGTGACCAGATATTCATCAGGATGACTGGGGATGACCCAGGATGAGGCAATTGGGGTTAAGTGACTTGCCCAAGGTCACACAGCTAGTGAGTGTCAGGTGTCTGGGGTGAGATTTGAACTCAAGTCCTCCTGACTCCTGCACTGGTGCTCTATCCACTGCACCACCTAGTTGCCCCCATTATTTTACATATGAAAATACTGGAGTTTAGAAAGATTAAATACTTTGGTCTAGTTCACAAATGCCAGAGCTAGGATTTGAACACAGATCCACTGACCCCAAATCTGGAGCCCTTGTACTACATTCTTTTTAGTTTCTATATAAACTCAGAAGGTCCTGGAATATGCACTATGCTTATATGGTTGTCCAAACCCCCAATTAAATATCCAGAACTCATTTAGACTTGCAGTAAGATTCCTGTCCTTGGAGAAAGTTAATACATGACTCAAGGAACTCAAAGTTATATTCTGTATTCTGCACACCCCAGTTATATCACTAGAAAGACAGATCAGAAGAAGAAAGAAAACCAGTGTTCCCAAAAGACAGAGACAAAAAAAGAGGCAGATAGAGACACACAGAACACAAGAGAAGGCAGTCAAAGTCAAGCCAAATCTTTTCAAATCACTGAGTCTGTATGACATTAAAAGTGTTAGGTAGATTTCTGATGCTGATTGCATTGGTCTCTCATTATTCTGTACTGAATCTTTGTATTCCTTGAGTATGCTATAAGCATAATTGCTGGTGTCTAGAAATTCCATTTCTACAGGCTTCCACTTGAGAACTTTCAACAAAGGCATCTTATTTGGGGCCAGGGAGGTAGTGGGTTAGATAGAGCACCAGGCTTGGAGTCAGAAAGACCTGAGCTCAAATCCAGCCTCACATACTGTGTGACCCTGGGCAGGTCATTTAACCCTGTTTGCCTCAATTCCTCATCTATAAAAAGAGCTGGAGAAGGAAATGACAAATCAGTCTAGTGTCTTTGCCAAGAAAATCTCAAATGGGGTCACAAAGAGTTGGACATGACTGAAATGATTCAACAACATCTTCTTTGAGTCTCACAAGTTACTGTGAGGTTGGCAGAATAGGCACTATTATTCTTATTATGTATATAAAAGGAAAATGAGGAGAAGTGACTTACAGCACAAGTCTGGTTGTTCAGATCTGGCTACTGAACCACATCATGTGAAGAAACTGTCCTCTTTGTTCCAGTTATTCACTAATCCTATAATTTCTGCGCCCCTTCTCCCCTTGCCTCAAAGGTCACCAAATTCATTCCCAGAAGCCCATCACTAATTAAGACCATGAAGTCCCAATTAATGCAATCACTGCAATCTTGAACTTAGAGATAAAGGGAAATCTGAGAGTATTGCTGGAGGCATAAGTACATTTGACATTTCCTTGAATTTGTTATTTGGAGCATTTTTGTTGCTGTTGTTAAAAGGATAGCCAATATATATATTGAGTAAGGTGGAAACTAAAACATGACTTTTCTGTTTACCTTGTAGCCACTGGAGTAAAAAGAAAGTTGGCTCCTGAGCCCTAAAACAAAGAACTTAATATCAAATTTCCCTTGGTTATCATTCAATGATTTGAAAGTGCTTTGTATTTTATCATTCAGTGTACTTGCCTTTGTGAAGATGCATGAGATAACATACACAAAAGTAGGTTGCTAAGCCTAAACTATTATTATCTGTATTGACCCATGACAAGGTAAATCCAGTGATACCAAAAGTCAGTGCATTGTTAGTAAAAGGCCACAGTGTTGTTTCTTAAAGGGGAAATAGATCAATTTCTACTGTGCCTGCCTAGTTGGAGAAAGGAGTATGTTGTGCTTATGAAACTGAGTGCTGACAGCTTCTTGGAAAAGTGTATTCACACAATAAAAAATTTTCACACATTATTTCACTTGGTTCATATAACAAACCTGTCTAATTTGTATTTTGCTCCTGTTTTCTCATCCAAGGTGAATGGTAATGCACTGGGAAGGACAGGACAAAAATATCTAATATAAAAGTAAGGAGAAAGTAAGAAAGCTGCTCTGGATGGGGTGAAGTCCCCAGGCCCACTCAACTCTTCTGTGGTTGGACTATGGCAAGAGTAAAGAATTTTATTCTGGGAACCACATTTTGAGAAAGACAATGAGCTGGGTGTAGTGGCAGGTTCGTGTAATCCCTGCAGCAAGGGAGTCAAAGGCTGGCAAATCTCATTGATTTTAGAGGTCTGAACTGTACTGTAGTACAGTAGAACTGAACTGTAGTGGGCTAAAGGTGATTAGGCATCTGCATTGGCTGGCATTAACATGGTGACTCCTTAGGATATGGGGGCCACAAGAATGCTTAAAGAAGGGCAAACTGGCCTGGGTCAGGACAAAGCTCAAGTACTTATCAGTAGTGGGATGACTCTGTGAGTGGTCTCTTCACGTCCAACCTGGAAGATAGGAAGAGTTAGTCTAAAAAAAATGCACAGTGAGGGACCTCAAGCACATTTTATCTTAGGGTAGTTTAAAGGAGATGAAGGAATTATTTTTTGAAGAGAAGGGGTTTGATAGTTGTCTTCAAATACATAAAGAATATCTCATGGAAGAGAGATTTTTGTTCTCCTTGGCCCTAGAAGGCAGAACTCAGAGTAATGGAAAGAAATTGCAAAGTCCAATTCAGCTCAATGGAAAGAAAAACATCCTATTAGAGAGCTATCCAAAAGCTGCCTCTGAAGCTAATTGGTTTCCTCAACACCAACAAAGGTTGGATGATGACTTCTTGAGGACATCATTGAGGGGACTGTTTAAATGTGGGTTGTATTTGATGATGTCTCTAAAGTTCTTTCTAAGTCTGGGAGTTCTGTGGTCTCTGAAATAGGCATAATAGAACAGAAAATACTGGATCAAATTCTCAGGCACGACAATGCAAAGAACATGAGTTAGGAAAAATGTTGAGGTTAACACATAACTCTGATTCCCCAAAATCTTAGAGAGTAAGATACTAACCTATTTAAGTGGTTTTGACCTTTTCCCCTGAAAAAATGAGAAATAGAAAATAATTTTCCTTCAAATATTGTGTTCAGTTGTAGTTGAGTCACATCTGACTCTTTGTGACCCTACTTGGTGTCTTCTGGGCAAAGAGACTGGAGTGGTTTTCCATTTCCTTCTCCAGCTCATTTTACAGATCAGAAAATAGAGGCAAACAGAATTCTGTGACTTGCATAGAGTCACACGGCTAGTAGGTGTCTGAAGCTGGATTTGACCTCAGGTCTTCCTGACTCCAGACCCAGTGTTCTCTCTGTTGGCCACTTTGCTGCCCATTTCCTTCAGCGACTATAAAGGTGTGATTTCTTTCCATATAAATATGTAGTCTGGAATAAAGCTGGATTTCTAAAACATATAAATCATAGAGTGGTACCTAATTTCCATTTGTTTTCATCAACAGGCATTGTGTGGACTGTCTCATCAGAGATAACAAAGACTGGTGAGCATCATCTCAGCCCTTTTGGGAGCCATGTTCTTTTTAATATATTTCTTGTTTTCATGTCATATGCAATTTCTCTAATAAGAGAAATGAATATAGCTGAAATGTTTTTCCCAAGGAAATGTTTCTTTCTTGCTGGGTTTCTAGGTGTTGAAAACTAATATGAGATATTCCACATTAGGTGACTATGACCTCTCTTTACTTTCTGCCCAGTGTTGAACGCTTACCTGAATATAGATATTTACCTTTCTTGGCACTCTGTCAGAGAAACTAGGGATGAATCCTGCCCATTCCATGAAATCGTTCCTCTCTTACCTCATACTTGATTTTCTTAGGAGATACTACTTCTGGTCTTCAGTGTGAACTGTTCCTCGCACAGCCTCTTAAACTCTCTTGAAAAAGGTGCAAGGTATAATATATATATATATATGTACTCTTCAACTCTTTGGAATGTGGACTGTAGCTGTGTCCAGGAGAAGATCATGCTTCTAAAAGAGCTGCTAAAGAAAATCTCAGGGAAAAGTGATATTCATAATAATCTCAAATAAAATTAAATGAAATGAAAAGGAAACACAGATGAGAACAAGAAATAGATTAAATTTACAACCTGAGGGCTTTGGATCAGACATAAGGAAACCCTAGCTGATGACTATTGACTACTAATATAAGCAAATAAGGGTAATAGAACACTTTTGGGGGGGAGTGAAAAATAGAGATGGTTATCATTTGCCCAGTAGGTTAGTTCTTAGAGGGTCTAATATTTGCCATTTATCTTGAAAGAACCATCCATAGCTCAGCCACAGGCAGCTTCTCTGGGTGTCCCCCATGCTGGGAATAATCTCCATCCTCATCTCCATCATGACATCTCCAAGCCTTAAGTCCTAACTAAAATATAATCTTCTGTAGTAAAACTTTTTCAACCCCTCAAGTCAAGTGCCTTCTCTCTCTTAATAATTTCCTGTTTATCCTGCATGTGGATTTGTTTTTTTTAAATACATATTGTTTGTTGTCTCCTCCATGAAAGTGGTAGCTTCTTCTGGACAGGGACTATCTTCTTTTTGTACCCTCAGCACTTAACATAGAGCCTAATATACAATAAATGTTTAATAAAGCATTATGCACTGACTGATTTTGTTCCTTTTACCAATATGATGGGTATATGGGGGACCTCAGTCTTGTTTTAATTGAATTTGTAATTATTGGTCATCTGGAGCATTCTTCCACACAACTGACACATTCATATTCTCTGGATATGAAGCATTTTTAATCCCTTGTTTTGGAAAGACACCTGAATCTCTGAAGATATTCTGAACAATGTAGGGAAATGGAAAATATTTCCAATGTGTATCATGGTTGGAAAGCCCACCATTCCCTCACCTTCTAATCTTTTTGTTTTGTTTGTAGCATCACCTGACTGTGGTGGTATTCTCACAAAGCCTTCAGGGAAATTCTCCAGTCCCAAGGGACCTATACCCTCAGTGCCCTTCAGGTGTATCTGGTCCATCCAAATGGCATTCTCTCACAGAGTCTCACTGGCTTTTCCTCAACTCAAGTAAGTATTTCATTTTCCAGAAAGTCTGTTTCCAATGGGTAGAGATGCATTATTATATCTATCATAAGCTATTCTTATTGATCTTAGGTCTAGAACCCAATGTTTGTCTCTCCTATAAGCAGGACCAGGAGATATGCCAGGAATAAATAGCTGTCCGGACAGCACTAATTGAAGGAGCCCCACGGGTCCCTTGATCTGCTGCGGGGACTGAAATCCTTACTGTCTCCCAGAGGCACACGCATTTTGATTGAATTAAGGTGCTGCACAATTACACACAGCCTTAACGCTTCAATTTCCTCACAATAATCATACCAGGAAGTTGAAGAAAGTGTTATTAGTTCCATTTTATAGACACAGTAACTGAGACTCAAAGATTTGAAGTGACTTGTCTTTGGTCATCAAGATAGGATTGGAATCAGTCTCTTGACTCCAAGTACAGTTTTCTTTTCACGATAAATACCATACTGCCCTCACTTGGTTGAGGTAGTGCATCATCAGGAAATGGACTTGGGGAAAGAGGAGACAGAGTGATGGAGAGTTAATAGGAGGTAGCTGCAGATAATCCAGAGCATTGAAGGATGCTCAAGAGAGCACTGATGGAGGAAGGACAAGGTGAAACCAAGGTCTACTTCCCAGCATTGGCCTGTTTGTGTGCTGATGTCTAATAAATAATTTTTCTGAAATGTTTCTTCTTTGGCCTCATCTTCCCTTCAAAATAATGTTTATGACATACTTAGATTTGCAGAGCACCAGACTACCAGCCAGAATTCACCTGAAGTCTGGCCTTTCTTATGTCCTGCCTTTATTGTTTTATGGAGGAGATTTTGGCTTCTTGGAGAGAAAAAGATCTTAACATCTTTGCTATCCCAAACAAAGTGCGGTCTGTTTTGATAAGGGACAAATTCTCCATTTCTAAAAGTGCTCAGGCTGATGCTAGATGAATCCTAAGGTTAGGGATACAATAGGTTTCTCCTTTAGGCAAGGAATTGTTCTACATGGGCCAGAGCAGCGTTTCTACCTCTAAGAGTTCATGATTCTAGAGTCTCTGAAGCCCAGGACGAGACTCCTACCACTGTGCCTTATTTTGTCCATCAGAAAATGATCATGCTCATTTTCAAATTGTGATAGAAGTCAAGTAACTTAATCAACAATCATCTATTAAGTTTCTACTATGTACCAAACATTGTTCTAAAAATTCTGGGGATACATAGAAAGGAAAATGACAATCCTTGCTCTCAAGGAGATCACAGTCTAAAGGGAAGGAGAAAATATACGAAGAACTATGTACAAACATAGTATGCACAGAATAAATTGGAGTAGGTCTCAGAGGGAAGGGATTAGAATTAAGAGGCACTGGGAAGAACTTCTTAGAAGGTGGAACTTTTTTCTGAGACTTGAAAGAAGCCAGAGAACCCAAGGAGCAGAGGTGAGGAGGGAGGGCAGCTAATGAAAAGTTTAGAGACTTCAGAAGGTAAGAGTGTCGTGTTCGAGGAAAAGCAGAGTGCAATGTCATTGAATCATAGAGTATATGGGGGAGAAGACTGAAAGAGATAGAATACAAAAGGCTTTAAAAGGAAGAGACTCAACCTTGCACACAAATGAACACTGCTCTCTGGTTATCTTTTCAATCTCTCAATTGGGAAAGCAATCAATAGAATAATGAGGATCTCTGGGCAAGAATTTATATATATATATGTATGTATATATATATTTAAGTTAGATCAGTCTACATTACAGCCATCGCCTAAGGATTATTCTTAGCCATGATGTTTATGCCCCAGGTATAAGTGAGAAGAACATATATTCACTAAAATCTTCCTTGGATGCTTTATTGTGGCATAGAAGTCTTTCTCAGAATGCCAGTTGGCCAAGCAACATTTATAAAGCATTTATGTTTCGGGCACTGTACTAAGTACTAGAGTTAAGGAAAGAAAGAAAATGCAGTCTCTGTCTTCAATAAAGGTGGTGGGTTCTCCCTCATTGTAGAGCTTCAAGTCAACACTGGGAGACTCCCTGTTGGATATACTGTAGAGGTGATTCTTTTTCTGGTATGTTTAGGCTAAATTCAATGGTCACTGAGATGAACTAATCAATCAACCAATAAGAAGGCATTAAGCAACTACTATGTGCCAGGCACTGTGTTTTCTTTCAACTCTGAAATGTGAGGTTTTTGGAAGGCTGTTCCAGCTAAACACACACTTTGGCAGATCATGTGCATTTGGAAGAGATAATAGAATAAGCCAGTGACATACTTGGTCTTGGTTGTCCAAGGAGCACCCCAGCTGGGTACAGAAAGGTTCATTGCTAAAAGGCTGCCTGTCAGGTGATTCATTTTTCCCAGGCATGGTAGCTCATGCCATGAAGCCTAGGGAGTATGTAATCTGCACTGATGGAGCAAATGCTCATAGTGATGACACCAAAAATCTTAGAACTATTGAAGCAAGCTTTACTTTGTTTTGGACTAGACGTGATTTTCATTGGTCCATTTGGTCTTGGTGAGCAAACTCCCTCTGCTAAAGCAGATCTGGCAACTCTTTTGCTACTTATCATCTGAGAAAGTTGTCTGAGATGATGAGAGATTAAAGTAATTTACTTAGTCACACAGCTAGGATGTGTCACGGGCAGGAATTAAACCCAGGCTTCTTGACTTTAAGGTTGGCTCTCTATCTAGTACCCTGGCTGTTTAGTGCTTACTATGGTGCCTGGCGCAGAGTAGGAGTAGGAACTCAATAAATGCTAGCCAACTGACTCTGTTGAAATAGAAGACTAATATGATATACTTTGTTATATTTACAAAGTATAAAAATACTTGGTAAAGTGTTCTTCCCTTGGCAGAGGACTTTCACTTGCATTCTCATCAGAATCCCACAGCAACCTTATATAGCGGGCAGGGAAGGTATTATGAACTTCACTGAGTCTGGGTCTCGGTTTTGTTATCTGTCAAACTGTAATGATATTCCTTACTTCATTAGGGTGGTAGTGGAAAGCTAATGAGATAATTTTATATGAAAACTCATTGAAAATAATGGAAGCTCTAAATTAAGTGATGTAATATAATAATTTTAATAATATGTCTAGAGATGTGAAATGACTTGTTTAAGGCAGCACAGTGAATTAGGAGCAGATCTAAGATAAATACATAGACATTCAGGATCATAAGTATTCTTATCTCTTCCCCCCCTACTCCCATTAGAATATAAGCTCTTTATGAGTGTAGATTGTTATATATTTTGTGTTTATATTGCCATTACATAACACTGTCCCTGGAATGTAGTAGACACAATAAATATTGATTGATTATAGAGTTAGACATAGAAGAGACCTGAGAGGCCACCAATCTAATCCTCTTAATTTACAGCTGAGGAAAACTGAGGCACAGAGCTGTTAAGGGCTTTCCCTGGGGTCACTTAGTTGGTAAGTGTTTGAGACAGAATTTGCATTTGGGTCTCCCCAGCTCTTAAATCCAGTGCTCTATCCACTAAGCCACCTCACTGTTTTTGCATGCCTATCAACAGTTCACCAAGTTTCAGTCAATAACTCCTAGCAGGGGAGAGATTGAGATGGGATGCAAAAATTTGTAAGGGAAAAATGAGGCAGTTTGAAGACAATTATGGTCACAGGAAACTAGTAGGTGGACAGAATTAGGCAATGAAAGCTGATGTATTCCTCAAGAAGTTGTTTTAATTCTTGCTTCCTTTACTTAGTGAAACTTCCTTACTGAGGAAGTGTATTACAGCAGAGGGGAGATGGGAGACATGGGCTGTGATTAACTGATTAACTAATAAATACCTGGTTAGTTTTTGAAAGTTGGGAACATGAAAATTTCTCTGGGCCTTTGTTTTCTCATGTCAAATGTGAAAAATAGTCCTTACTACATAGGGTCATAGTGGGGAGTTAGTGGGATAATTTATGTGAAAATCTTTTGAAATTAATGGAAGCTCTAAACCTGTAAAAGATGATACTATGTTATCACTACTAAAAATTTATTATTGTTAATTTATATGGAGAGACAACGTGGTTTAATGAATAGAAGGGCTGGTCTTGGAATCAGAAAGACTTAGGTTGAAGTGCTGCTGCTGACACAGGTTCAAATCATAAATTCTCAGTGACCCCAAGCAACTCTCTAAGACCCCGAGTTACAGAAAATTAGTAGAGGGAATTTCCAATAAAGGAGTCCCTCACATCAAAGAAATAACAAATGTTAGATTGAGATACCTTCCTTCTACCTCCCCTATATATATGGTATGTGTATATGGTATGTATTCATGTTTATGTGTGCATGCATATATGGGCATTGTGCAATTTGTTTATGTGTGCATGTGTATGGGTAGATATATGTGTATGTTATCTTTGTATGTGGTATGTATGTGTGGTTATGTGTGTATGTGTATATGTGCATTGTGCAATGTGTGTATTTGTAATGTACATGCCTGTGGTAAATATGTATGTACATACATATGGTATGTTTGTGTATGTGTGATGTATTTAGCTAATTAACAGTGATTAGTCATTCTTAATTAATTATTAATTACTTAAATTAAATATAATTAATTAAGTAATTAATTATTCATTACATGGAAACAAAAATGGGGAAGTGGTTTCTCAGAACCTGGCTTCTAATCCTTACTTCTCTACGTATTAGTTTGTATGACTTCACGGCCTATTATCTAGCTAGCCTCTGGCTCTCTGATCAATGACAAGCTTGGACTGGCTGATTTCTTGGGGTATTGTTAGCTCCAAATAATGTGTTCCAGTGATGTATACTATAATGCTAGATAGAAATGATTTGGGGGTTATTCATTACACTGTTATCTCTGTAGTAATGTTAATAGTGGTTGAATAATGAGAGCATAGCTACAAATTGACTTGAGAATCAAAGTCCCTTCGAGTGAGCCTGCCTTTTGCAAGGGCAGGGACTGTATCTGAGTGGCATTTTTTTTTTCTGGCACCTAACACAGCACTTTGCACTCATAAAACCATATCCATTTTTGATATGGAACCACTTATTAGTGCCAAGACTGTTGGTGGCACAAAACTTCTTTTTTAGGTCATTGGTAGCTGAGACTGCTGGGGAAATGGGTTATTTCCAAGACTGGGGTAGTTTCCGAGTTGCATTTACACGGGAGTTGCTTCTTAGGATGATGGCAATAGGAGTTGGGCTAGAAGTTAGGCCTATAGTTTGGGGCATTGTCATTTCCAGGTTATTGGACTCATGGGGTTGAGTTAACCTCTCTTATGATCTTTTAGTAGACAGGAATATGTCTTGTCAAAGAGAACAACACGAGACAGACAATGTATTTTGTTTTTTACCTTCACATTCAGTTTAAGCTGTTCCACTGAATATGTTGAAGTATTTGATGGGACCCCAACTTCTCGTTCTTTGGGGAAAGTATGCAATGGACTCTACCTCACCTACCAGTCCTCTTCGAACATCATGACTGTTGTGTTCTCTAGAAATTCAAGCCAGTCTTCTGCTTGGTTTGATGGTTATTACTACTCTGAGTTCGAAGGTAAGTGTGAGTGAGCATCAAATGACTCCTATCACCTAGGACAACACTACTGCATGAGAAGCATGTTCAATTCTGTGTTGAGCAATTCAAAAAGATAGACCAATTGATGAATGTCCTGGATTAAGTTGGGAGACTCTTGGACCACCAACATGAGAAAAAGGAGAAGGGAAAAAGTATACTTCTATAGGATGATCAATATTCAAAAGTAAAATATTTAGCCCAATATTAAGGCATTTTAAATATCCAGGTGTTTGGTGTGACACCTTCTTAGGTGTCTTCTCACCCAAGTTTCATACTCTATTCAGATGTTTATACATACTCCTATAATTGCATTAAAGGGAACTGTCTAACCATATAATAAGCCCTTTGGAATCCATGAATATTATCTAAATATATACTATTATATATTATATGTATTATATAAATATGTATATATATACACACATGTGTTTATGTATATAAATACATGTACGTATATCAGATGCTATGGCTAAAAGTTACTTCTAAACTCCAAATCTGTCTTCTGAACCAGGAAACACATATTTATTAATTTCAAAAATATTTATCAAGTCCCTATGAGCTGCTAAGCAATGTAAGGGACACAGAAATAGCTTGATACCTGAAGCTGTCAATGAGAAGCTTATGGTGTAGTTGGGGAACTAAGGTATACATATGTATGGTGTTGCTATAAGCAAAGACTCACCAACAATTAGAACTTGAATGAGTTTCCTTGATTAGTAATAAGTTCTCATTGGCGAAAGTCCTGGAGTAGAGATCCACATGCTGGAGGTGTAATAGAGAGTATTGCTGTTTGAAGTGTATGTTAAACTACATTAGCTTTAAGTCCCTTAAAATGCTGAGATTCTAAGGATCTATGATCCTGAAGGATGATGGTCCAAGAATGTCCTAAGTCAGCATTGTGTATGTGTATATATTATATATGACACAATAATTCCTATTCCAAAAGGAAAAGAAAACCATGCAACAGGGAAGGCTTCATTGAGGAGGTAGCAATGGTGCTGATGTGAACGATAGATAGGCTTTAGACATTCATAGAAGTAGAAGGGAATTTTCAGAGAAGACAAATGATCAGAGGTGCCTATGGAATGTCTGGGCAGTACTGAGAGCAGAAAAAAAAGGTGGAGCCTCTTCCCTGGTTCTATATAGATTTTCCCAAGGATTAACTGTGGTTAGACCTATATATGGCAAATAGTATGGGATGGTTAAAAAAATGAATGCTGGATTGGGAGTGAGATGATGTGGGTTTAAATTCCAAGTTTACTCTTCTATGACATTGGAAAAATCTCTTAAATCATCTGTTTCCATTTTCTATAAGATTACTTCCAACTCTAAATCTCTCATTTTATATCTCTACTAACTAGTCCCATAACAGACCTATCTGAATTTTTTAAATTACTGGGTCAATGAGTTGTTGAATGGTCTCATCTAAGGTCCAACCATAACATGAGGACAATAGGCTGGATGTTAAATCATCTGAAAGAGATGTGGAGGTCTGAGCTCTCTCTATGTCTTCACAGAGTGACAGAACAGTCAGGGAATCAAATATAATCTCAGGATACAAGAAAAGACCCTGTGTGCAGGAATAAGGAAATGATGGTCCTGCTGTCCCCTGCCCCACTCAGACCCCATCTCTAGTACTGGGTTCAGTTTCATAGCCACATTTTAAGAAAGACATTGATAAACTGAAGAACATCCAGAGGAGGACAGTCAAGATGGTGAAAAGCTTTGAGATTATGATTGACAGGTGAAAGAATTGGTAATGTTTAACCTGAATAAAGAAAAGGGTTCAAAGGAGGAACGGCACCTTGAATTTTCAAGTATTTGAAGAATTATCCCATGGAAGAGGGGTTAGATTTTTTTTTTCTGCTTGACACCAAAGGGCAAAATGGAAGCACAGAACAGAAGTCATCAAGAAGGAAATTTAGGCTTGAGAAAAGCAACAATTTCCTAATGATTTGAGCAATTCAAAAAATGAAATGGACCATTTTAAGCAGATTGGGCCAAATGTTCCTGAGTTCCCTTCCAGCTCTGAAAATTCTGTTAAGTGGATTATTTGAATTGAAGTCTCACATAGACATAGCCTTTGTTCTGGGGGCAGAGTGGTTCTCTTTGTGCCAGCAGCCTCCTGGATGACCAGCTCTGACTCTCTGGGTTTCTCTGAGGGAGGAGTACAACAGAGAGATAAAAGAGATAGAAGACCTTCCCTCTCCTCATCCCCTCTGCTGTAGCAGAGAACCTGTGATCCTCATAAATTACTAAATGTCTCACCAATAACTGGGGGGCTCCACTCAGCTAGTGGGAAAAATATTCAAGGCAACAAACATTTATTAAGTATTGTGCATATTTTCAACATCTTGTACTTTACTCTAAGGGGCATAAAGATGTAAGATGATACAGTCTCTGCCTTTAGGGGACTTGCAAACAAGTAAATTTCTTCCATGTTTAAAAAGTTCATTGCATAAACTTCATGTTAATTACAATTTAATCAATGGACTCACACACTCAATCTTAGATACTGTCAGAGTAGATTTGAGGGTTTGCAATATTCTCCTCCTACCCAATTTTCCTTGGCATCTGAACCAAAATGTTTCATCTCTGTGAATTGAGGCACCAAAGATAGCCTGTTCAGAGTAAGAATTAAATAACTTTTTGTTGATGAGTTTGATTGACTGTCTTTACCTCCTTCCTGGTAGAAATAGAAATTTATCATGTAAATCCTAAAAAAATAAATTTTTGTTTGCCCCTGGCTTTCCATCTCCCACCTCAGTCCTAGGTGTTTGCCATTTTATACCATATTTTTGCAAATATCTGGTAAAAAGGTGTCAAATAAATAATAAATACATTATTAGTAATAATAATATATAATAAATTAAAGTATAAACTTAGGGATATTTACAAGCCTCTGAAATTATATTCAAATTTCAAATGAATGAGTTTTTTTTAACACTGGAATTACAGACAAAAGTAGTTGACACTTGAAGGCAATGGATCTTTACCTTATATTGATCCCCATATCATTCCACTCACCTAACTTACATAAGCTTTCATTCCAATGCAGGAGACAGAAGGCAAAGTTAAAACTCCTTGAAGGCAGAGACTTATATTCATTTTTGCATGCATGGTGCCTGGCACGTTGGGAGTGCCAAGTCAAAGTTTTTGAAATTGAACTGTGCCTACAGATTGGTAAGGGGATCTTCCTAGATACTCACTGGAAGAATCCAGTGTACAAATGGTACATAGAACTAGAAAGGAGCTGACTCTGACAAAGGAAGACTAAAGATCCAAGAAAGGTAGAACCAATCATGGCATTGCCTTGGGAAGTAGAATAGAAGAAATGGAAGGATTTTGGAATTAGTGAATGCATATAAATGCTTCTGGGCTAGAGCAAAATGAAGAGTAAGAAATATAGCAAAGAGAAAGGAATGAGACTCAAGGAGAGATAAAGTATGCCAGTGGGGAATTCTGGAATATAGAAAGTATGGCCTAGACAAAAACTTGGATATGGATAGCATTTGATTACATGAAGGGAAAGTGATCGTTGCCCATGTAAATCTTTCCTTATGCCAAGGCTACCACAGTTTGAGGCTTTAAAATCTTGTGTAAAGCTCATTGACATTTTTCATGAATAAGAATGATCTAAATCCCAGTATTGACTTTTCCTGTTGTGTTGATCTTCCAGCTTCTACATCAATCACAGTGCCAACAAGTAAGTAAGCCTTCTTTTTCTTCAGTCAAAACCATGCCACAACAGGGGAGTTGTTTGTGGATTTCTGGGGATTTTTGTGGATGAAGAAAAGAGGATTTCAGAAGGATACAATAATAGTGTCCATAATATCAGTTGTTTTATTTTCTAGCTGCAGTGTCTTGAGCTCAGTTCCTGCCTCCTTCCCCTCTTCCCAAGTTTAGAGCTAGCACTCAATGCTAGGGTAAGTAGGAGGCAGTGTGGTGCCACTCTTGGGATTCAAGGAACCCTGATTCTAGGAAGTCTTGCCATTAGTTACTTGTGTAGCTTTGATATTGTTTAGTCATTTTTCAGTCATATCTGACTCTTTGTGACTCCATTTGGGGTTTTTTTTGTGGCAAAGATACTGGAGTCATTTGCCATTTCCTTCTCTAGCTCATTTTACACATGAGGAAACTGAGGCAAACAGGAAGTGATTTTTCCAGAGCTACATAGCTAGTAAGTATCTGAGGCCAGATTTGAACTCAGAAAAAATGAGACCAGGCCCTGTATTCACTCCAATGTACCACCTAGTTATCCCTAGCTACATCTAGCTGTGTAGCCCTAGGCATATCATTAAAAATGACTAATAGAGTGATTAACTTGGAATCAATAAGTCCTGGGTTTAAATCTTGCTTCTGACATATATAAGCTGTGGTAAATTAACTTTTCTGAGAGACCCTTTTCTCATCCATAAAATGAGGATAGTAGGATCTGTAGTACCTCCTTTCCACGGCTTCTGTGAAAATCAAATGAGAAAATACATATAAAGTGTTAGAAAAAATCTCAAAACACTTTATAAATTGTTATTAACTTCTCTGGGATTATGTTTTCTCATCTATAAAGTGGGAATCATTATATCCATTTTGCAAGTTTATGTGGACAAGGCCTTTGACTTCATTTGTTAGGGAGATCCCAACACAAAAATTCTTTAACCAATACAGATTGGTGTTGTTCCAACTTAGAGTCCCAGAGTGGTCTATGAGTATTGGGAGGCTAAGTAACTTACTTAGGGTAACAAGCCATCATGCAAGCTGTGAATTTAGCTCTTCCAAGGAGAATTCTCTATCCACCATACCATATTGCTTGTCTACTAAACAGATATGGAAATTCTTTGGTAAGTATAAGTGATTGGCATCTGTCTATCTATCTATCTATCTATCTATCTATCTATCTATCTATCTATCTATCTATCTATCTATCTCTATCTAGCTATCATCTATCATCTCTCTATCGATACATATGTGTATGTATGTATGTGTATGTGTACATATGTATGTAGAAATATTTATGCACATATATTCTTGTTGTCATTTAGTCGCATCCAACTCTTTGTGATTCCGTTTGAGGTTTTCTTGGCAAAGATACTGCAGTTGTTTCTATTTCCTTCTCAAGCTCATTTTTTACAGACAAGAAACTGAGACAACAAGGTTAAGTGATTTGACTAGGGTCACACAGGTAGTTGGTTTCTGAGGCCATATTCTGGACTAAGGAAGATGAGTCTTCCTGACTCCAGACCTGGCACTCTATCCACTGTGCTACCTAGATGCCCCTTCCATAATATTTATATACATATATATACACACACACACACACACACACTCACATACATTTATGCATGTATATATGTACCTAATAAGGTAGTATCATTATATTATATATTGTACAGTACAGTATAATATATGATATAACACAACATAACATAACATAGCATAACATGAGACAGGATTATTTTAGAGACTACATAGTGTGATGGAAATTCCTTGGAGACAAGGGACCTGAATTCAATTCCCTAGCCTTCCTGTTTACTCTCTATGTGAGCTTAAATCTTAATCATTTCACTCCTCACTTTCCTTTTACATCACATGAGAGAGTTGGAATAGTTGGTACAAGATGGCCTTTAGCTTTAATATTCTATGATTTTGTGATTATTTGGACTAAATCATTCAGATTAACAGGGGTTAAATCCTGGCTCAACTTAAAATTAGACTCTGTAGATGCTACCCAAGAGGTCAATGGTAGAGGTAAAGTGTTCATCTGAAGATGTTAATAAACAACATTCCATAAGTTTATCCAAGCAACAAATTTCAAACAGAGTATTATTCTGGTCAAAATTATGCAAGAAAAAAGAAAAGAATAAGAGGGTATGGAGAAATTAGGAATAGAATTCCAAGCAAATGCATAGATCAGAGAATTTTACAACTACAAAGGATCTCTCCAACTCTCATTTTCCTTAATAAAAAAAATTTTATTGATGACAACTCTCACTGTATGTATGAGGAAAGCAGGGATCCTAGAGGTAACCTGTCTAAGGTCTCACAGGCAGTGATGCAGTCAGGCCTGAAGCCCATGTGCCTTGACTCTTTCAACTTGATCACATTACCAACTGGTCCTTTCCCCACTTTGTAGCTGCTGTACCTTGTGGAGGTCTACTTGTTCAGCCCAAAGGGACATTTTCTAGCCCATCATATCTGGAAAACTATCCACACAGCGTGAAATGTATCTGGGAGATTGAAGTGCCAAAGACCTACCAGATAAGCCTTACCTTGAAAACATTTGAGTAAGTAAGACAACTGGATTATTGATATTAAGAACATTCTCAGTCTATCTCTAACCAGGGAGGAGCTAAATTGCTTTGTTGGATGCTGATTTCTATCAGACTTGGAAAATTTCTTGTTGCATTTCATTGTCGTACCTACATTATTCATATGAAGCTTCAATCCCTTTATAGTGCTGGTAATGGAGGAATAAGACTAAAATTGGTCAAATGGGAAAATCAGATTTTAGTGGCTTTCTGCCATATGGAATCATAACCCTCAGCAAAACTGTGAAACTACATGAATTGCCCTTGGCATTCTGAAATTCCCTTTATGTACCTTTTCCTGCTTTCACTGATTAACAGAATGTTAGAGCTAAAAAGAAACCTTAGAGATCATCTAGTTCAATTTCATTTGAGGGGCAACATGGGAGAGTGCTGGATTTGGAGTTAGAAATCCCTGTTAAAATTCTGTTCTATTACATACAACCTATGACCTTGGGCAAATCATTTATTCTCTCTTGGTCTGATTCCTCCATTTTGAAGTGAAGGAATTGGGCCAAATGATGTCAGAAATTCTTTTTAGCTCTAACTCTACGGCCCTGTGATTTCTACTGGACAGAACCGATTTGCCCAAGGTTATGCAACCAGTTAGTGGATAGCTGGGATTAGAAAGCAGACTTAATGACTTCCAGCTTGTACTGTCTTCTATACTAATTTATCTCTCAGGATGTTGTGGCAAAATAATAATAATTGTACAGCTTGCATTTGTAAGTGAGTCAGATCATCAGAAGATATAGTTGATAACCCGGAAAACACAGAAACGTTTAGCTGTCAGATTTCTCAGAGAATAGAAGTTACTCCCACCCTTACCCCAACAGAGCTCAAAGAAATCTTTTGAACTCTAAAAAGTAAGAGTTTCTTTTTACATTAGCCTTGCTTGTGAGCTTATCTGCATTTCAGCCTTGCTACAAAACTTTATCATTGTTCAGCCTACAAGACTGTTCATTTATTAGCCTGGTAGCATGGACTGAGATGAAGAGGGTCTGAAGGAATAAGGGCAGAGAAGAGATTGTGACTCATCCTGGTTTCTCTTTGGCTTGTCCTAGAGAATGAGACCATTGTGATTGTATTATAGAGTTAAAACTGTCCTTCCCTACTCAGACTCTTGCTCTGATTCCTTCAAACCCATGCTACAATTTCAACCTCAAAACCATTCAACAGAGCAGAGATGAATGGTGAAGCCACACTTTCCCTGAGCTGACTACTCCAGTGGTCAGGACCCTTCTACTCTACCTCCAATAGGACCTTTAAGTTCCTAGGAATCTCATTCAATGTTCAAAATCCAAGGCCACACTCATTCTCTCTAAGGCAAAGGCTAACCTAATAACTGTTGAATATTTCTGAGGAAAGTTGGCTGGGACTCCCAGGGAAGGTTCCAAACTGGAGCCCTTGCCTTTGTAAGAATTATTATAACTTTGGTTATTGAACATTGAGTGAAATTCCTAGGAACTTTGAGGACCTGGAGGAGGTAGAGTGGAAGAATTCTGAACACCAGAGTATTGAGCTCAGGGAAAGCATGACATCACCATTCATCTCTGCTCTCCTGAACATTTTTGTAGTTTAAATAGTAGCATAGGTTTGAGGAAATCAGAGCATGATTCTGAGGAAGGTAGTAGGGTTTTAATTCTAACATAAAATCCCATAGGTCTCATTCTCTAGGGCAAACCTATGAGAGAAAAGATATCCATTGCTTTGCCTGTGTCCTATAACAAAGTTATCTGATGGTTTGTTTTCAAAGTAAAATTTTATTAATATACTTTGTTTTCATATAACTTACATTTCCCACTGTATTTATCTTCCACCCTTTCTAGAAAACCATCCCTTATAGTAAAAAAAAATAGGAATGAAAAAAAGTTCAGTAAAACTAATATATCAAAAAAACCCCTCATGCCATATTCAGTGTTCCATATGCATGGTACCCCACCTCTGTAAAGAATCAGGAGAGGTGTTTTCTTTTTTTTGAGGCTAGTTGCTAATCAGTATCAGTCACTTGTGTTACCATGATGCAAAAGAAACTTAATGGGTTACTACTACATTTTCAATTAGTTGTTTTGTTGACATCTTGATACAACCCCAATATCCCCATTTGCCTCTTTAAAGAGTATGACACCAGAATAAACATTTAGATTTTTTAAAAAGGCAAATCATTATTTTTAAGAACTGGATATCAAAGAACATAAATCTTTCTTTTGGGCAAAGGTTCTCAAAGTGTGGACTCCTGGAGGTTCCTAAGACCTTTCAGGGAAACCATTAGATAAAAACTACTTTCATTGTAAATACAAGTATTCCAATTTCTAATATTGAAAGTATGCAGAGATATAGCCCACTAAACAAAAACTTTTTAGGGTCCTCCATAATTTTTGATAACATAATGGAGTCCTGAGGCCAAAAAGTTTCATGCCTGTTGCTCTAGGGAATAGAGAAAAATTTCCCACTTCTCCATTGTAATGACCAGGGCTATGGGAGTCTCTGCAGTATAGTAGAAAGTTCATTGAATTTGGCATTTTCTATTCAAGTCTTCAGTTTGAATTCTGATTTTATCACTTATTAGCTATGTGACCTTGGGAAAGTCACTTGACTTCTCTGAAACTTAGGTTGTTCATCTATAAAATGGAGATGAGAATACCTATCTCTTAATACCTTGAAGGTTTGCTATTGAGGACTACATGAGAAATTATGTGGACTTTTTAAAAATGAAAAATTATATTTATAAGCATCAGACATTATTATGCAAAAAAACCCATAGTGACAAATCCAAAAGTACTTGGCACCTATGATATACCAGGCATTTTACCAACACCACCACCACTCTGCTTCCAGTTTGACACATGATAAGATTTAGCCTTATTGCAGTTCAGAACTCCTGAAATCAAGTAACCCACCAACTTTAGCTTCCCTCAGTAGCAAGAATTACAGGCATGTACCGCCATATTCCTTATCATTTCTCTTGAAAAAGTTAACCACTAATGTATGAATGTCTCAAATGCCTGAGCGATGATATAATCTCTATTTTAATTTCAACTTCACAGGGATGAACACTCCCTTAGCTGTTCTTTGAGTCGTGTTGACATCTTTGATGGATTCCAGAGCTCATCTGATCTTCTAGGGCGTTTCTGTGATGCTTCCAATGAGACATTTTTGTCTCCTTCCAACAAGATGAAAGTACAATTTTCTAGTGACTCATTTGTTACCAAATCTGGATTCCAGGCTTCTTATTTTGCTCTTCCACAAGATAATAATGATACAGGCAAGTGAAAAAAGAGATGTTTATACCTCTCCACCTCTACTCTTTCCTTCCCCCACTAATATCAGGTTACACAAATGCAAGGGGAAAAAAACAAACCAAAACAAAACCACTTCATTTATAATTCATGTTCATATCTAGCCTTTGTGTAGAGGAATGTTCACCAATCTGAGGCTCAGGCCAAATTGATATTGCATGTCTTCTTTTTTCTTGGCTTAGGAGATTTGGGTGATAGATGAAAAAGGAAACAAAAGAAAAGGAAAAAAAATTAAGTGGCCAACTTCAGAGAAGCAATATTCGGTTGAAATAACAGTAAAAACAGTTCATTTTTATACAACATTTTAAAGTTACTGAGTTCATTATATATATTATCTCATTTGATCCTTATAATGCTCCCATGAGATGGGTAGCATAAGTGTTATTATCCTCTTTTTACATATGATTGAATTTAGGCTGAAGAGCCAAAGTGATTTGCCCAGGATTATACAGCCAGCAAAGAGGGAGACCATCGAAACTCAGGTGATTTGAAACAATATTCAGAGCTCTTTCCATAATGCCACTTTTCCTCAGAATAAACCCTGTAGTGTTAGTAGCCATATTGCTGTTATGTAGTAGGGTCAGGAAGATCTGGGTTCATATCCTGATTCTGACACTTATTAGCTGTTTTGCTCTAAGTAAGTCTTCTGATCTTTGTGTGGTTTAGAGATGATAGCAATTCTCTAGAATTTATCTATTGAAGAATATATATGGGTTTAGATCTGATACAGGATAAGGAGCCCCTATATCTGGAATTATACATACCACTGAAATCACAGATGCGTCATGCGTTCATGGAACAAATTCATTTGTGGCCCTTGTTAATTCTTTCATAAACCTAGATGAGGACCTCAGGAAAATCCCAATAGAGGTGAGACTGACTAGGATAATGTGGCTAGACTGAGCAGGAGACTAGCACTTCGCAACTGAGAAACCCTACTGTTTCCTCAGTGCTATACCAGTAAAGTCATGGCAATCATCTGTTTCTGATTCCTCCTCACCATGGATCTCTGAGATAAGTGATTGTTGTTAGCTTTACAGACAAGATCCAGATTTGTAAAGTATTTGGTGTGATTTAGCAACTCATTTAGGACTATAAGACTGCAACCCAAAATTCTGTTCCATTGTTCAATACAAAAGAGCCATTCTTTGCCTCTGTAGAAATTTCCTTTCCCAACTAAGTGCCATTGACAGATCTAGAAGTAAAGTTTGTATTTCTCATTGGGGACAACATTTTCAGACTTGCTCGAATAAGAAAATTTGCCCATCTGAGATCCAGTGTTCCTGATTTGAGCAAACCACCTTTAACCACCTTTAAATCACTAAATCTGCCTCCAAACCACCATTCCCAGCAGGTGTCAGGCACTCTCTGTATTTTATCACATCTCACAGTGGATTTGCTTTTTTCTTATATTTCTATAACAACATATATCTTTTCAAAGATTGTTCAAATATATAGAAACCTAGATTTAAGAGCTATAAGAGGTCTTTAGGTAGATGAGTCTAATCTTCTCACTACACAAATGAGGAAACTGAGTCAAAGAGAGGTTAAATGACTTGTTCAGAGTCACTGAGTTAGTCGAGTATCGGAATCAGGATTTGAACTTGGACCTTTCATAACTCCAAGTCCAGTGCACTCTTCACTATTCATGCCTCTTCTGAGATCATCTGTTCCAAACCCTTTATTTGACAGATGAGGAAATGGAGACCCAGAGAGGTCATACAGTTTGTTTAAGGTCACATAAGTAGTAATTAGAAGAGCCAGGGCTCAAATTTTGTTCTTCTGACTCCAAATCCGGATCTATGTCCACTGTGCTGTGTTTCCTCTTGTAATAATCTCACATGACCCCAACTAATTCTCACAAAGATGCTATAGATCAGGTTCATGTTTCTGTTCCCATTTAACAAATTCAGTCATTGAAGCTCAGAGAGGTTAAATGATTTGGCAAAAACCACACAGATAGCAAGCAGCAGAGCTTAAACTGAAATTAAGGACTCTTGTGTAATCATACAATTTCCTCCCCTTCTCCACTAGCACTGTCATGCACAGAAGATCAGATGTATGCAGTAATCAGCAAGCAATATCTGCAGTCACTAGGTTATAATACTCAGAATATATCTTTGCACAACTCATCCTGTGAGCCTGAAGTCATCACAAACTACATAATATTCAGCATCCCATTTAATGGTTGTGGAACTATTATACAGGTAAGAAACCATGAATCTCAAGTACAATCAAACTTCAGTACAATCAAGTCACATTCTAGAATGAATTGGACAACATCAGGGGACATAGGGACTTCTGAGAATATGGGGTCCTACTTCATCACATGGGACTAAGTGAAGTGAACAATAAATGATAACTCACATTTATGGAGTACTAGAAGGTTTACAAAGCACTTTTCACACAACAATCTTGTGAGGTAAAATAGGCATTATCCACTTAACAGATGTGAGCTCTAAGTCTTGGAACAATTAAGCAACTTGCCTAATGTCATATATCTTGTAAGCATCCCTACCAAGATGCACCCTCAGGTTTTCTAACCCTAATTCCAATGTTCTTTCCACTACACCTCATTGTGCTGAAAGTCATAGGGCTAGCAAATGATGGAACTGGGTCAAAAACCTAGCTTTCCCCATTCAATATTCAATATTGTTTCCAATACACCCTTCTCAGCCCCTGTATGCTCTTATAATGGGTTGCCTCCGATTCATGAATGTTTCTCCACAAAATGCAAAAGTACAAACTAATTTAAACATTACCCTCAGAAGAATATAATTAGGAAGTAAAATTCAGTTGCAATATAAATAAATATATATGATATATGTACCTCTATACATATTTTCAAGGTCTTCTAAAAAGACTTGCATAATGATTAAATATGGGTGAAGGCAGTACAGAAAAAATGAACACCACACTTGAAAACCAAAATTGAGTGTTTCCTCTTTTATTTTGACTACAGCTCCACCTGTCATGAAATAAGGTTATGCTGGCTAGTACTATCCAACCTTAGTTATTTTCACTAATCTCTATAGATAGATGAAGGTAGAGTCTTAAAATAAATTATTTCAAATAGACATATGGCATGACTTTCATGCAAGCCAACCCAGGCCATCAATTTTCCATTGGTCTGATAAAGAATCAGACCAATGCCTTTGACTCCTAACAATACATACGTAGCAACCAAACCCTGGGTAAGGACTCCATTCCTCCAGATACACAGAAGGCACAACATCCCATCCTAGTTCAGCAGCAGCTGAACACAGAGTGAAATGCTCAGGATCATGGCATTGAGGTCATATGAAGTATCAGATCACTGGATACTGTCAGGGTACATTTCCTTAGAGCACTGAAACAACTTATTCTTACTCAAAATGATCTAGAGTTGTAAGCTTAGAGAACAACCTTTAAGATACTGAGGATGGGCCCAATAAAATAATCAACAAAGATTGAGTACTTATAGCCTGGGTCTACCTTTGCTACCTGTCTTCTGAAAAGGTAAGATTGCCTTTCCATCTTTACATTTTAAGTATGCCCACCATATAGACTTTGTTTAACTGTGTAGGCTTTAACTGCTGAAGTTGCATCTTTCAATATGTGACATAATAGTGTCTTGCACCTGACAGCCACTTAATAAATGCTTGACTGATTGATATTGATTAACATCATAATGAGAGTTTTGGTCTTTGGGCACAGAGTTAGCACCTTGGACAGCACTCAGTTCTTCAGCTGCTGAAAAAGATTCTTTCTATTCATGGCTGCCATTTTTTATTTGTCCCAGGATCTAAAAGAAGGCTACATTTTATAAAATTGTGGAATGTTATTGCTCTAAATATTAATTATATTGCCTACAACATAAATAGCCAAAGCTTAAAAGTATACAAGGATTTCTACAAGATCTGGTATCTATGACCTGTGATTATATAGCAATGAAGGTGATTTTTATGAGTGGGTCAGGGAAATGCTCTTACTATATAGTTTCACCTTGTACATTCCAAAATTATAGACAAGTCACATTTTGGATAGTCCTGCTCTCTTCCTTAGCATGAACAATGGAAAGCAAACCATATGTCACCGTCTCTCAACCTAGATGTTTTCCTTCCTGAATATTTTTCTTAAAAATCACTATACATAAAATATAAATATGTAAGGAAAACTGAATGAAGGGAAACAATCTTTTCTTCATTAGCTCTTCAAGGCAACTTCCAGCAAAGCCCACACTTTGAAGAGCCAGAGTTTGGTTTTTAAGAGTCAGGGAGACTACTCCCAGACTCAAAGGGTAAAAGCAGTGGGAAAGAAGAGGAGCTAGAAAGGTAAAGGGACAAAATGACATAGTGGAAAAGTTCTCTTTGTCACAAATAGATCAATTTGAGGCAACAGTGAACCATCACTGCTGTGATAGTCATCATAGAGGTTGGAGTGGACTGAAGGAGTTTAAGGTTCAAAGTTAGGATCTTGAATTTTCCAGGGAGAGTAGTTGCAGATTTTAAAGGGGGCCTGATTATGTATTGGATTGTTATAACTTCATGGTTTTAGCTCTTTGGTAGAATATAATTCCTAAAATATTGCTTTATTTTTGTCTTTGATTTGGTAAGGAAAAAGATGACACCATCATCTACTCCAATGTGATTTCTACGGACCAATCCAACAGAGTCATTTCCAGGCTCAAGAACTTCCACTTACATCTCTCCTGCAGAATGAATAAGAATGTCATGGTAGAAGTCAAATACTTAGCAAATGACTCCATTGATATTACCAGATATCAATATGGCCATTATGGACTGAAAGTCTCATTTTACAAATCTCCATTGTTTGAACATCCAGTGATTGAATCCCCATACTATGTACAACTCAACCAGGATGTTTTCTTTCAACTTATGCTGAGACAATTTGACCCAAATCTGGTACTTTCTGTAGATACTTGTGTGGCCTCTCCCTTTGCTGATGATTTTAAAACTGTGACCTATGATTTAATTCGACATGGGTAAGAGTTCTTTAATTTTAAAAAATTGTTAATTTCCTTTGGATTATGACAACCAGAAGTTCAGGATTAATCAAAGGGAATTCTATTTGTCTACTGTTTCCATACAATAAAGCCAATTTGAAAAAGATAAAATTTAGCCAACTTTATGCTTGCAAAAATTCTATAATTAGTAATAGTAGTAATGGCAGCAGCACACATTTAGATAGTATGTCCCATTTTACTAAGTTTTTTCCTCATAGCAAAACTGTGAGATAGGTAGTACAAATATTTTCCCCATTTTATAGATAAGGAAACTGAGGCTTTGAAACATGAAGTAATGAGCCTGAGGTCATATGGGTGAAGTGAAGACTAGGATACAAACTTTCTTACTTCATCAGGGCTCAATTCATTATTCACACTGCCTTTCATCAGTACTGAATAAATTTAAGCCAACTGAAATTCAATCTTTATCTGAATATCTGAATTCAAACTTTATTAGCGAAAAGAAAGGAAAGCGAGCACCAATACAACTATTTGAAATATATATATATAATTTTTAAAATAAAGTTTATTAAAACTAACTTTCACTAGAATTAACATTTCTCTAGCAGCAATGGGAAACCTTTAAAGAGTTTTAAATAAAGTAGCGACTCAGTGAAAGAAACTCAGATCTAGTAATAATGTACTGTGCAAATTTGAAGACAAAGACTGAAATCAGGATGATCAGCTAGAAAACTGGTACTATACTAAATGTAGGCATAAATTAATGAGGACTTAAAACAAGAAAGTGGTGGCTGTGGAAATTAAGAGAGAAAAAAGAGTGTGAAAGGCATTTAAAAAAAGAATTGCTAGGTTATGGAGATTGATTGGGTCCATGGAGACTGAGGGAAGATACATCATTTTCCTCTTCATTGATATTTTCTTGAGTGCCTATGGTGTCGGTAAAGAATACAAACAAGTATAAGACATGATCTCTGATCTTTAGGGAATTATGATCTTCACATAAAGGAGATAAGATGAATAAAATTTTTAAAAATAATTAATAGAAATATACACTGACCAATGGACCCAGCAAGGTCTTATCACAATTTTACAATAAAAACAATAGCTTGAGAAGTCAGGAAAATCTCCATGGAGAAGGTAGAATTTTATATGGATATTAAAGGATGAGTAGAGCTTAGTTATATAGGAAGTAGATGGTATTTCAGGCAATAGAAGAAGAATGAGAGAAGACATAAATATAACAATGTGTGTGACCTTTCCAGGTATAAGTGAATAGAGAAATTTGGATTGAGTGGAAACTAATGAAATATAAAGATGAGAGATTTGATTGTAGCCAGATTGTGGAAGACATTGAATACAAAGCTAAAAAGATTTGGACTTTATTTATTTCCAATGGGGAGTCATTGAAGTTTGTTGGGAGTTTTTTTGAGATATGAATAAAGGTATGTTTCAGAAAGATGACTGCAGTGGTGCCCTAGAATGGATTAGATGAGGCAGAGATCAGTTAGAAAGTAGCTGTAATAGTCCATGAGCAAAATGGTGAAGGCTAAATGAACTAGGATGGTGGTGATGGTAATGGAATGGAAGAGACAAAGTCCTAACATAACTTGGTGATAAGCTGTAGGTGAGTCACGCAGGAAGGGGCAGCAGATGATTCCAAGGTTTTCAGCTGGAGTTATTGAAAGAATGGTGGCATCATGAACCAAAACAAAATTCTCATGGAGGAGCTGAATTTCAGTGAAAGATTAGTTTAGCTTCATAAAAATTGAGTTTGAGGTTATGTTGTGATTTCCAAGTTGAGATATACAGGAGGTAGGTAGAAATGTGAGATAAGAGATTACAAGTGAGGTCAGTTAGAGAGAGTAACAGGAATCATCCACAGAGTTATAATACTTGAAAACATGAGAATAGATGACCTATCAGAGGGAGGGGTAAAATACCATAACTGCAAGGTTTCAAATATGCATAACCAGAACCATTTACAGGTTGGGATGGGGAGTTGAAGTGGAATATCTACCAACTCCTATTTGCATCCATCTTCCTTCATGTTTCCTCTTTAGTTAGAATTTATGTCTCTTGTTACAAACACAGATTTCCTTCTGCTAAATATCAAGCTACATTGTGCTCCAGTTTCATCTCAGATTTCCCCTGATTTCAAACCAATAGAAGAGATGTCTTATGTCTTATCTCACTTTAATTTTATTTTCCAGATGTGTGAGTGACCCCACCTATGCTGCTTATTCTTCTTCAAACCCAAATGTTGTCAAGTTCAAGTTTAATGCCTTCAGATTTCTTAAACAACATGATGCCGTTTATCTGAAATGCCAAATGGTCATATGCAGAGCAGATAATGCATCTTCTAAGTGTCTAAGAGGATGTACACTCAGATCAAAGCGAGAAACACACCCTGAGTGGGACAACTTGGATATTGTGGTGGGACCAGTTCGTCTACAGAGGGAAATATCTGTGGAAAAACAGACTGGTAATTGGAACTCACCTGTCACTGTGTAAACTCTTCATAACTCAGATCCTTCCCACCATTCTAATCTTCTTGAACATTCATCCTCTCCATGCACTCTGTGATTCGGAGACACTGACTTCCTTGCTGTCTCACCCATCTGAACCTCCTTCTGAATCCCTGCCCTCCCACTGGCTGCCTTCGTGTCTGGAGTGCTCTACCCCTCACATTCACCTTTTACTTTCTCTGGCTTCCAACAATCTTCAGCTCAAGTAATATCTTCTGTAAGAAGCTTTTCCTGGTGCCCTAAATTGCTAGTGACTCCTCTTCTTCTGTCTATTTATCTTCTATCTATCTATCTGTCTATATGTCTATCTGTCTGTCTATCTATCTTCTATCTATCTTCTATATCTCTCTCTATCATCTATCTTTCTATCTCTCATCTGTCTTTCCACCTATAATCTCTCTCTATATAAATGTATATGTAATGCATATGTTTAGCTGTTTGCATGTTGTCTCCCCCTTTAGAATGTATGGTGCTTCAGGACAGGGATGGGTTTTACCTTATTTTGTTAGGACATTAGCACAGTGCCTGATAAGTGCTTTATAAAAGCTTGTTAACTAACTGTATTTAAGTAATCTGCTTGTTTTTTCAACCATGAACCATCAACAATAGTTTCAAACTAGTTAATCAGGTATTTGTTACTGACATAAAATATTTATCTGATGTTAAGGTGTCTTCTACAACCTTTTAAAATCTTTAAATGAAAAGTGCAGGAGGTTTTATCCATGGGACATCAAACATCTGAACACTTGGAAACAACTAGATAATTGGCTTGTATCAAGCAGACATGAAATTCCACACAGGGCTACCTTTGTCTTTATTTTCGGATTTGATTTTTAAGTGTACCTAAACTTACCTGCACTAACAAGAATGTGGTGTGGTATAGTAGATAGAGTTTTGGACCTGGAATAATCAAATCCTGACTTAGATATTTATTAGCTGTGTGACCCTGGGCAAGTCACTTAACTTCTGAGCTTTAATGTCATCATCCATGAAATGGCAATGATAATGCCACTCTCCACCCCATCCCATCCCATGTTAATATAATGATCATATGAAATAAGGTATGTAAAATGCTTTTTAAATCTCAAAGATCTATATCAATGTGAACTGTTATTATTTGCAGGGCAACTAGGCAGTGCAGTGAATAGAGTGGTAGACCTAGACTCATCTTCCTGAGTTCAAATCTGGTTTCAGACACTTACTAGCTATGTGGTCCTCGGCAGGTCACTGAACCCCTATTTGCCTCAGTCTATTCATCTGTAAAATGAGTTGGAGAAGGAAATGGCAAACTACTCCAGTATGCCAAGAAAATCCTGAATGGGGTCATGAAGAGTCAGACATGACAACAAAATTATTATTTTTACAAAGTGTGGAAAAACTGCACTCATCCTTGTTATATTTTGTAGTAATTGCATGCTTTACTGCAGCAAATGCATATAGCTAGGGGAAAACAAATTCAATTTATCTGATTGGAAAGAATTTGTCTGAAACACTAGTTTTATATTCCATTGAAAGTCTCAGTAAATTATTATCTACAACTTAGATACATTAAACACCATCATTCCAGATATTCCATGCATCTGATTGGGATACCACATATAGTGGAGATAGAAAATGAATTTATGCCACTCTGAAGATTGATTTAATGTCATTATTGCTACCAATAATGATAATTCACATATCTAAAGTGAGTTATTTTATCTCTAAGTCATCAAAGACCTCCTGTTATCACTTTTCTCATCGGTGAAATCAGAATAATATTTATCATACTTATCTCCATCATTTTAGGAAAACCCTAGCCTCTCAGAAAGCTCCAGCTTCCTTTATACTTCCTACTGACAGCCTTGCCAACCAATTTACCACAGAAAGCATGCCCTTCCTTGTGTTACAACCTTTCATTTGGTACCATGATCAAATCAACTCTGCTGGGTTAGGTCTACAAACCTACCCATATATGGACCCTCTTACCATTCCTATAACATTCCTTACCAAAGTGTCCCTCTTTGGTCATCATATGTGTGGTCTTCCTCTATTAGAATATAAGTTCCCTGAGGGTAGGGACTATCTTTATTATTATATTTGTATCCCCAGAGCTTAGTATAATGGTTAGCATATGCTTTTTAATTTATTCATTCCTTCTTATAATATTTTAAATTGTTTCTTCACAAGCACCTTGATAGGCATGATAAACATTATTCTAATTTTACCAGTGAGAAAAGTGATAGTTAGAGATTTTCAATGACTTGTCTTCAAATAGGTGTCATTAATTCTAATCGTAAACCTAGAGCTCAAAATATTTGAGTTTATAACTCAAACCCACATGTTCCAACTCCAAATTCAATATTATTTCTATTTTCACACCTGATTTTACTGATTTCTTAGAACAACAACACAAGTAATAGAACAAATGGTTTAAAGAGCATTGATTTAAAATCAGATCAGATTTCAAATCCTAGCTCTCCTACTTACTACCCTGAGCATGTATCATAGATTCACAAAGTGGGTGATATCACCCTCACCCTTAGGGGTATTGGGACAATCCAGGGGCAGCCTTTGGCAAAATTGAGGGGCATTGGATAAAAAATAAGGGGGCAATGGAAGCATAAGAAAAGAAGGGAAGAAAATTTTGAAAAGCTTCACACATTTCATCTGTTGTACAACAGAATTAAAGTAGTAAAGAAGTTATTTTTCAAATAAACACACAAAATGCAAGTTGTAACTGATCAGTGGTCAAGTCTGCCAACAGGTCTCAATAAGCAAGTGTTGGCAGGCCAGTATGTGACCCATTGTTAGGAAGTCCAGCATGTACTGGCAGAAATATGTGTGTGTGTGTGTTAACTTGTTTACAATATGATATTATATGGTTATATGACTCAATATTTCATTATCAAAATTTTAATGCAGAAATTCCAAAACCTCAGAAATTTGCAATAGATTATTAAATTTCAGATGCATCATTTAAAAAATATTTTATATATTTTCTGAAATGACACAAATTTCAAAACAAAGTCAAAGGGTTAAAGAAGATTTCCAGGGGGTGCTGAGTAATCTTTAAAAAACAAGGCAGTAGGTCAAATAAGTTTTGGAATCTCTGATCTAAGCCTTGACTAAAAAAACAGTCCAGTAGGCAGAAAACAGTTAATGTCACTTAATTTTCATATAATAGTATCAACTGCTGCTGACACCCTTAAGTGAATGATATTTCTCTCTTGGTTTGCAGGCTTGATAAGTGGATCTCCTCATGAAAATGGAAGAACAAACAATTTCCTTCTTGGGATCACAGTGCTGCTGGGAATTAAAATGTGCTGCTTCTGAAAAAAAATCATTAAAAATGAGCTGGGGTGAAACATTAAGTGGAGCTGAGAGCAATAATTTCTCCTCACGAAATTGGAATTTATTTCTGAACAGTTAGTTTAGTTTCCATAATTTGCACAGTCATGTAGGAGAGAGAATAATTAGTCTGAAATAGGTAATGGTATCCTTTCAGAGGGTTTTTTGTGTGTCTTAAATAGTGACAATAAATTAATGTATTCCACATAATTGTTGAGTATTCTGGTATTGATTTTGGGTTGGATTTCTCACTTTAGGAAAATTTGTTATCTGTAGGTCTTTTGCTCCCAGGATTTTCCCTTTCACTGATTATTTTCCCTTTTTACCTACTGTTCTGGTTGCTGCATTCCAGACTAGCTTCCCTGAGGCAATTCCAGTGCTGCATTGGGTACATCTAATACTGATCTCTGATTGACTTTTCTAGCCAGGATCTGATACAGTGGGAAGAATGTTACACCTGGACCTGAGTTTGAATCCTGCTCTTCTCTTTACTATCCATATGGTATTAGACAAATCATTTAACCTCCTTTGGTCTTACTTTGCTCATCTGAAATGAAATGCTTGGGCTAGATAATGCCTAAGGCCCCTTCTAAGTCTAGAGTAATGATCCTATGATCACATGAATTCTAAGTCCAGAAGAAGTGATCACCCTCTGAAAGGGTTAAATCTCAGTAATGGTCAATGAGACAAATAGGTGAATGACCAATTTGCCTGCATGGATGGATGCTTAATGTGCTTCTACAACCTTAGAATACTATGTTGGAAGAGAACTTAGAAATGATTCATTCTGAAACTTTTTTAAACAGATGATAAATCTGAAGGTCAAGAATGTGGTGACCCAAAGTCAGACTTCTCTTTTGGCTTTTTGCATTCATTTTCTTAAGTCTATAAATGACTGCCTCATGATGTCTTGTTAATTCAAGTAAAACAATGGCAGTTTGGGAAATTCCCATGCATTTTTTTTGGACTGATAGAGTAGATTATGATAAAGTTAATACCCTTCTTTGTCAATTGATGATAAAATAATAGGAAAAGGGCACAAGCCAATGTTAAAGCTCAGATGTGCATGATAGCACAGAAAGAAGGCTAGATTAGGAGTGAAAGGTGAAATCAAATTCTGATTCTGACACTCACTGCCCTGTGTGACCTTGGGCAAATTACTTCACTCCTGTGGGTCTGTTTCCTCATCTATAAAATATGAATGGTTGGGCTAGCTGATCCCAAAGATTCTTCTGTATTTCCTGATGTGCTTAAAAATTACCAGGGAAGTTAGGTTTGGGGATAATAAAAAAGTTAAAAATTTAGTATATTGAAAACACAAAGGATTCGAAGCTCGTGGAGTAGAAATTCCCTCTGCAGATACAAATCACAACCTGTCTATGGTTTATTAGACTGGCAAAAGGAAGTAGCTTGAAGTACAGAGAGGGAAAAAAGAACTAGACTACCACTAGGGTCAAAGAACTCTTGTCAGGAGCAGATGTGAATACGTCTTCATAAGAAAAGGGAGGAGTGAGTTATAGTTTGGGTTGTACCACCTAATAGTTTTGTGATCTTGGTCGATTTAGTTCAACTTTTTGCACCTCAGTTTACACATATGTAAAATGAAAGGTTTGGATTAGATTATTTTAAGGTCCCTTCTCATCCTATTATGCCATAAATCCAATTATTTAAAATGCATCAGCTTCAAAGAAGGTTGGCATCAGTAGCCGAGAGGGGGCCAACACAATCAGGGTTCTGGTAACCTATCTATTATCCAATCTTTCATTAACATTCTGCTGCCATATTCAAGTTACTCTAGATCTTAGCACCCTAGTCATAGAATGTGAGACCTGGAAGGCAGAAGTCATTCAGTTTAATTCCCCAGTTTTGTGAGGGTGTGTATAATCCTTACTCCCTCTCCTGGAGTAGGGAAGCGGCTTGCTTAAACCACATTATTTATCAGTTTCCGGGGGAGGAGTAGAAGTTGGATCTTTTGATTTCTAGGTCAGTGAGCTTTCTATTATGCCATCTGAAACTGTGTGGTACAGAGGAGAAGAGGGGATGCTGAATTTGGAGTCAGAAGGCTTTGGTTTAAATCTCAGCATTGCCCCCTATTAGCTTCATGGCCTTGGACACATCACTTCAACTGTCTAAGGCAAATTTTTCTCATTTTCAAAGGAGAGGGTTGGGCCAATTATCTCCACTGACCCGCCTCATTCTATTTCTTACTACTTTTAAGTACAACATTTTTATTGCACAGGGTGGCTTTAGCCACTTGGGAAAGTAGCATCCCAAATGCCTGGTACCTTGGTGAAGGGAAGGGATGCACCAATTATTAAGATGGAATGTCTCATCTCAAATAGAACTGTGAACCAAAAGCTATTTAAAAGCAAGAGCTTCAGATTACAAATCCTGCTGAATGTATTGCACTGTGACGATTCTGAAGTCTCAAATAGGGAAGCCAGTATTCTCTCCAGAAGCATGTGGAAGAAAGGAAAGAAACCAGGGAACTGCAGAAATAAACACTCTTAACACAATGGTAAGCTGGGTAATATAGAGAGCTTTAAGAATGAGGACAATCTTCGAAAGGGTTTTGAAGACTATTTTTCCAACGGCCCTCTTTGTTCGAGAGGAATAACTTCATGTTGTGATTGAGATGGATTCTTGTGGACTTATAATTTTGATTTAAGAAAAGCAGATCACCAGGGAAATCCGTGGGTAGGAAACGTGTGCGATTTGTGTGTCCTGCTATCTTGCGTTCTAGTTTTGTCCTTACGTTGAATGGTTGCCTGTCATTTGGATAGCTTTTGATGGTCCCTTTGGGCTCATCTGCCTTGAAAATTACATTCATTTTTATTTCTGTCTTATTGGCTTTTGACCTTTCCTCCTCCTCATCTCTTACTTGACTTGCTGTTTTGGAGTCTGGAGTTACAGCTGGTAGAAATGAATTGCTTTGGGATTGTTTGGAATGTGCCCAGTCTTGCAATTCTCGACCCAATTTCATCCTTTCTACATGCTTATGGATAGTTTTCTCCTCTCTAGGTGGCACTTTAAGTTCTTCTCGTGGAATAATTATGCGAGCAGTCCATACTTTTTCCAAACTTTTCTTCCCTGTGTTTAGAAGGGGGTGCTCTTTTTTATATTCCATTGCTTTTTGGTAATCTGGTGATTTCTGTCTGAGTTCCTTCAGCATCTTCTCCTCCTCTCTTTGTTTCTGAGCCAGAAACCTTCTTGTGGCTATTGTGTGCACACCACCTAAACGCTGTTAAAGTGAAGTATATTACGTAAAACTACCTCTTCTCACACAGGACAACCACAGAAACAGTAGGCAGGGAGTTATATGCTTATGACAAGGAAAAGTCATCAGACAATAATGAGATAGCTAGTCTTCTGTCCTCCTAATTTCACCACTAAATGTGTCTACCATCCCTTACTAGACAACAGACCTACGACACTGCACTCTAAGAATGTGGAAGCTGATTGGATTCAGAGCTTTAAAGAAACAATAGCATTTTGGACACAAAAAGGTAGTTGGCACATTTTGCTAGTATAAAAGATACTCAAGTCTTGGCTCTGCTATCTGCTTCCTATGTGGAACATATCCTCTCCAAGCCTCAATTTTCTGACTTACAAAATAAAGGGATAGAACTATATTATTAGCAAGGATCCCTTTATTCACAGATACTATGATCATATTTGGGCATAATTATTCTAGCTGTTGGATTCTTCACTATTGTTTACTCTAATAGAGATTACACTTGCCTGGAGTGGGCCTCCCCCTGGAGGAAATCCTACTGGACTTACCATGATTTCTTTCTCCAAAGGAGAATATCTTCCAAGAGCAATGCGTGGGTCACTTCCATAGTATTTCATCCAGATGCTGGAAGAACAGAAAGACGAGGTGTATTAGAACCAAGAGAATGTTTTCAAAAGTTTTCACTCAGAGAGTTCTTTTTCAAGTTCTGTCAAAGAAGACTCCTTGAATATTAGCTAGATAAATAGGGAAACAAACACATTTGACTGATGGAAATTTATCCAGGAAAATCTTCTAATGAGTTCTTTACTTAATGACTTTATGATGTGGAAGAGATGAAGCATTCACATCTTCATAGTTTTTCTCTGGAATGAATGAAACAATGGTGCTAATTATAGTTACCTTAATAATGAGCTATGATTCAAATCGTCTAAGCATAATAGTGGATCTTTTTCTTGATCACAATTGTTTGAATTATTTAACACTGAATTTAGATGCTTCTCCATGTTAGTCTTCCCTTTGGCAATTTGCCCTTCTCAAACCCTCTGTTCTACAATTCTCTGCTCTCCAAATTTCCATTCTCCAATTATCTGTTGTTCATTCCCCAGGATGGAAAGATAGTTTCTTAAAGTTGTGGCTTTGGGTTTATTTATGAAGTAGGTTAATGGGAACTTAGATGAAGGTCACAAAGGGAAAGGTACATTCCTTGCATCATCAATGGCCTAGATTGAGGCAATTGTGAGGTCCAGTGACAGGACAGAACATGATCTCCTGGGGGTGAAATGAGTACCACCAGCAGTTTCCCTTCTCTCCTTTCCCTCTTCCTTCTCCATACCTGTTATTCTCTGTGAGATACTTTTTGAGCTAAATTGAAAGGCTTCATCATAGATTATAGGTGAACAGTTTACTTTTTCTTAGGGATAAACAATTAATTGAGAGACAACATGAGATAAAAGAGAGGATGCTAAACTTGGAATCAGGAGACTAGGGTTTGATCCCTGACTGATAGTCCCTAGCTGTGTGACCCTAGACAAACGGATAAAACATAATGTACCCCAGTTTTATAATCTATCAATTAGGGATAATGATACTTCATTATTTTCTTCACAAGGAAAGAGCCTTACAAACCTGAAAGTATTACAGAAATAGGCTATTAATTGATCCTAGTCACCATAAACTACAGGATTCGTAGGAATGTTTACCCAAAGAAGTTACCTTTCATCTCCCAAAATATAATGTTTGGCATAAGTCTAAAAGCTCTGATACTCAAAAGCCTTGCCATCTCACAGAAGAGGGCCCTAACTGGGAAGAAACCAATCAAAGTTTCCCTTTGCTCTTCTGGAACTGCAAATATTAGCACCTCATTTTCAGACAAGATTAAGGCTCAGAGTATTTAAATGAATTATTCTTGATCTTATGACCAATAAATGTATTGGAGCAGGGACAGGAACCCCAGTTTCTTGACTCTCATTTAAGAACTCTTTCCACTATCTTTCACTTAAAAGTGGCATTTAAAAAGTAGCTTTAAAAGTGGCATAGACTATCCTAGAAGGGGATCGTAGAATTAGAGGTGGAAAGAGAGTGTTAGGAATTTTCAGATCCAGTCTCATAATTTTGGAGATAATTAACTCAGGTCCAAAGATTCATACGAGTAGTAAATAATCCAGCCAGATTCAAATTATGATCCATTTACTTCCAATGATTCTAAATTTATCATTCTTTCCACTACACTTAGGTTGCCTCTTAAACAGAATCTGACCATGCACTCCAAGATTGCTGGGAGCCAGAAAGGGACCTTAGAAATTGTCTAGTGAAACCACCTCATGTTGTGACAATACCCTCTAGCCATTTCTTGAAAAGCAATTCAATCTTCCTATTTTCATTTTCCAGTAAGAATAACATCCTGTAATTGGGGGGAAAACCCCAAAACCAAACAACCAAATAGTTGGCAGTTGAAAATAATCATTTTTCTGGTCCCTGCTTTTGGAAGATCCTGTATTTGAGAACATTGGGGAAAGTAGTTTCAGTTAAGTGGTGTGTCAGATTAAAAGGGGTTAAAGCAGTCATCTTTCCAAAAAAGTAGCAGTGAAAGGGAGAAGAGACATATAGGATGAAAATTCCTAACACCCCCTTTTCCATTTCTAATTCTATGATCCCCTAAAACTTCACTAAGAAAAAGGGGGGAAAAGCCATATTATCAAGCTCTCTTCATAGTTCACCTGCTTGGCCCTTCCTGCAAAGGAAAGATAAAAACATGATTGTACTGAGTCCCATCCACAAATAATCTGCCGTTCTGTCACACACTACGCCTTACCTGAGCCCACATTCACATGGGTGCCTCACCCCCTTCCAGCTATATACACTGTTGCCTAATGTTCTGAAATGACTCCACCCTCTAACTAAACTAAGGATGTGATAATAACACACCTAAACTCATTCCTTAAAGATGAACAAGCTCCTCTTCCATTATACACTTCCTACCCAAAGGATTTTTAACCTCCAGCTGTTATTATTCAGTCCCCACTCTATGGTCCCCACCAGAATAAAATGGATTTATAACTGAATTTTATTAAATATTCAAAGAACAGTTAATTCCAATATTACAGAAACTGTTTGCAAAAATAACAAGTGAAGGCACCCTTCCAAACCTTTATGTTACAAATATGGTCCATTTTACTTTATACCCACAGACTGGCAACGATAACCCAAGAAGAAAATGATAGAAACTTTCTGCAAAGTGTTTCAGAATTGTTCCCAAAATTTTACTAAATTTTGCATACCTTTTGATCCAACTATACCAGTACCAGTCCTATACATGGAAAAGATCAAAGAAAGAGGCAAAAGATCTATTTGTACAAAAAAAATATTTTGGCAGGTCTTTTTTGTAGTATTTCCAAAATGGAAACTAAAGCAATGCCTATCTATTGGGGAATGGCGAAAATTTGGTATATGTATGCAAAAGAATATAAGAAATGACAAAATGGGGAGTTTCAGAGAAAACTCAGGAAGATCTTTATGAACTGATGGAAAGTGAAATGAAGGATTAAAACAATTTATACAGCGATGAGAACATTCTGGAGCGAAACATCTTTGAAAGACTGTGTAGAGCTCTGATGCAAAGATAAACCAGGGATCCAGAACACTAAAGATTAAATATAGGACTAACTCTTGTAGAGAGGTCATGGACTTAGAATCCTGAATGAGACATACATTTTTAACAGTAATATGAGGAATTATTTCTAGACTACTAATATTGGTTATATGAGTATTTTTTTATTTTTTAAATATTTAATAGGGAGAGGCAGCAAGTGGGGAAGATGATGCTTGTAAAAATAAACACATAAAAGAAATTTGAATTGTTGATTCATTTTTACAGTTTCTTAAAAGGGTTACATTTTTGAATCTTTATTTAGGAAATGAATCAGCAGTCTGGCTGGAGAGGATTGTGACTGACTGGGTAGGTATTAGAAGTGCCACATTCCTTTCCATTGTTTCTCATGACATGTTTGAAAGGGAAACCACTCCTTTAGCTAGGAGAAAGGCAAAAAAAGTGAATGAAGAGAAAAGCCATACCTAAGGAGAGGGACCAAAGGAATGGCTAGAAGAATTCAGTCGACACATACAAGCTTAGTGAAGAATAATTTAAAAAATGACAGCCTTGTTAACCAGCACAGCATAGCACTGTAACACCATTTAGCAGTGTTGGACAAATAAAGCTGCATGTTGTAGAGGGAATTCTTGGTAAGATGTGGTTCCAGCCCTAGAGGGTGTCTGAGATATCCTTTTTCATTTTTGACATCCTGTGATTCTGAAAACAAAATTCATTCAATTCTACAAGCATTATTTAGCACCTTTATGCTTTCCTAAAATTGGAATTCTTTTCATCTCCTTGTCATCCTTTCCTAAACATGCAACATCCTTCCTAAAATCAAGCATTCAGAATTGAATGCACTAGTCCAAAAATGGCTTGATGAAATATATTTAGATAGGATTCTAGATTTTACAGCTCATAGTGTCTTTGGAGATTATCTACCACAAACCCCTTACTTTGTCAATAAAGAAACTGATGCCCAGAGAGATTGTGGCTTTTTAGAGTTACACAAGTAGTATTAAAATTAGGATTTGAACCCATTTTCTCTGGCTTAAAATCTAGGGCTTTTTCATTATATATATCACATTAGCTTCTAAGTCAGGTACATAATTGCACTAATATATATTGACCTCTAATATATATTGACAACTGATATATATTGAATTCTCAATCTACTAAGACCACTCAACTATTTTTTTTGTTTTTTTAAAATATGGTTTAATGTCTGGACATGTTAACATCATTGTACAAAGAAAAATAACAAGAACAAGAACAATTCAGTGATTTGGAAAATTCACTCATCCGTGCCATTTTATATAGGATCAATGACACATACTTGTATCATAATATTATCTTCAAGTTCTCTATCTGCTATCCTAACTGAGAATCTCTTCCTTTGTTGTCCAAATTTCCACTAGTACTTTCTTTTATCTCAGGTGCACTCTGTCCTGTTTAAAACTTCCTTTGTGATTTTTTTTCTTCTTTCTTCCTTTTTGTGTTAAACATGAATATTACCCTTTCCCTGAACAATTTATGTCTTCCCCTTTCTCTGTTATGCAATCAATTCCTGTTGCTTTATCCAAAAGTATTCTCCACTGTCATGGAAGGATGTCCTCCACTGAGTCTACATCAAAGAGGGGTTCCAGATAGGTGCAAGATTGACTAGATATTTCTGTATGAGGATAATATTATACTAATTGTATCAAGTTCCTCCCCCAATTGTAAAGCCTTTTTTAGGAGATTCCTAATAACTCTAAAGAATTCAGGCTAATGATCCACAAAGGAAGAGGAAAAAAACCCCCAGAAGTGAATGAAGAATTATTTTCGAGGTGGATATGCAGGTCGAGGGAAAATAGAAAAAGAAAAGAAGCTCAGAGAGGGAAAGTAATTAGAACAAAACCTAAAGAGGGTGATTCAATAACTAGCTCATAACTAGAAATCTAGTCCCCTAATAGGAGTTTCTGAGCTCTTTTTCTCTGCTACACTGTTTTTCATCCTTTGCTTTTGAAGAGGACCAGGGACATGATGAGGTGATATCTTGATCTGAGAGTGAATTGGATTTAGGTGAGGCAGTGTTTCAAGAAGTTATAGCCTCACTCTTTATTCCAGGTCATCAAATTCCAATAGCAAGAAAAAAGTCACGACAACTGGCAACGACCCAGGATGCAGCAGATAACCTTGATGTCTTCAATGTCTGACTGAGTCTTAGAGTTTCAGCTGCTTTCATTGCCACTGGAACAAATTATTCTCATCTGCCCATTTTGCCAGGGGAATTCTTTACATGCTTGGGCTGGACACTCCTCTAATTCACAAATAGTTTTGGTACCTGTCAGTTACCATCAACCTGGATTAACCTGTCTACTGAGATGAGCATGAGGTGTGACCACTGCACATGCTACAACTTCTTGGAACCACAGCTGAGAGTTGAGTGACAGGTGAACAGCAAAGGTGGATAAGCAGCACCAGAGGTGCTAATTCTCCTTCAACTAGGTAAGCACCCACGGACTAAAATGCTTGAGGGGAAATCAGGCCAGGAGGGATGGCAGTTGCTCCAGAATTAAATTCTGAAGTCAAAAAGAAGCTGGGGGAGCAATGATAATATGGAGGGAAAATGGGATTTGTCTGGAGAAACCAATATGGTTTCACAAGGAGTGCATCAATCTTTAGCACATGATTGCTAAGAGAAGATGTGACATGTCATTGGATATTGAAATTGGAAAGGATCTTAGAGATTATGCTAGCTAAGTTCCAGTTTGAAGGAACAGAATATATATATATGTATATATATATATATATATATAATATAAAATATATAGTAATATTATATATAATAATGTGTTGACATAAAAATATATAACACAACATATATACCACATTACATATAATAACATAGTATACAATGATGTGATGCATCTATATGTATAATATAATATGATATATTCCATATATAATAATATATAATGCATTCTATAATAAATAAAACTGATATTAAGTTATTCTAACAGGGTTTATTTATAACACAAAAATCATTTGTGGGACACTTGCTCATGCAAGAAAGATACACGTCCCTGCCTTCTCTATGCCATTCTAGTCCCTGCTTCAGGCTGGTATGAGTAAATGAAACAACCTAAGCAGTTGTGTGCTGATAAATTTTAACCACTGGCTTTCTGAAAACATTTAACAATTTTATTTGCATTAATTTTAACTTGTATTATCAAGTTTAATTTCTTATCAACCTTTCTCCATCACTTTCTTTTCTAGAGAGACAATCAACAAAAGAACAAATAAAGCCCTGATTTATAGCATTTGCTGATTTCCAAGGCGGATCAATTCATAACATTTTGGACCTGGACTTGGGAAGACCTGAGTTCAAATCTAGCCTCAGACACTAAGTAGTTGGGGAGACTCTGGGCATGCCCCTTCACCTTTCTCTGGCTGAGTTACCTCACCTGAAGAACAGACACAAAAGTAGCATCTATCTCTCAGGGTAGTTGTGAAAACTAAGTGAGATAATGTTTGTAAAGTGCTCTTTAAACCTTAAAGAGCTTCTTATTCCTAATCTCCAAAGGAAGGATAGTGACGAACTACTCACATAACTAACTCTCTCAGTAGTGGTGAAAAAAATGAAACAATGGACATGAAAACTCCCTGAGTAGGAAACTACCACCAGAGATGCTGGATGTAGTGTTGGACTCAGCTTCAAAAAATTGTTCTAAGATTTATCATAGCCGGATAAAGTAGGACACAAGGGAGGAAAAATAGACTATCCAAACAAAAAAATTAAAAATCTACTAACTTAATTTGTGATCGTTAAATATGCAAATACATTCCAATACCTGAACAGAGTTCATTGACATAACTTTTGACACAAGGATGATGTCATAGTTCCTGTGCTGTGATTTAACATACTCCATCTCATTCTCATAGAATTCTGGGTAAAAGACACAAGAATGGTACTAACTGGTCTCATTCTGGTCTCTCTCTTACTTCTCTCTTGTGGTATTGTTGGGGGCTGCAATTATTTTAAAGACAAAATATTTTCTTTTTTTCTAGTTATCTCCTCCTATTGTTCTTTTGCCAAAAAAATAGCTCTCCATTTTTTTTTCTCCAACTAAATAGTCAGTAACAAACTGTTTAATTTGGGGCTTAGGGACTGTTTTCTCTTCTTCATAATTTCCAAGTGAGTGTATGGATTCTGAAGCCATATTACCAGTTGAGTTGAATAGAATGGCTTGGTTCTGAGAAACTTGACCAGAGGAGGAATGAGAATGAAGTTTGGCTGAATTATGGGAAGGAGAATTTTAAAAAAAGAAAGATTTTCCCTTATGAAATTGATGTTCTTTTCTTATAACATTAAATGACTTTTCAAAAAAGCCTCATTTCTGTTTACATTCTCATCTACTGAGTAGCTATCATCAAGTGTACAAAAGCTTTAGAAATTCTCTGATTCTGTCAATGAATATAAAAGTAAAAAAAATTTTCCCCAGCGCATTCCTTCTACTTATTAACATCCTTCTACTTGTTATTTTGGTCATCTACTCTTTGTTTCCTTTTTTGTTTCTAGAGGTGATCAGGAAAGACAAAATATATAATTTTGATTACATAAAATTAAAAATCTTTTGGACAAACAAAATCAATACAGCCAGAATAAGAATAGAAAATGTTGAGTGGGGGAATGTTAGTATAAAATATTTATTATAAAAGTTTGTTATCCAAAATATATAAGAAATAGAAACAGGTGAGACCAAGAGTCAGTCATTCCATAATAGATTAGCACATATTGTTTTCTTTTCTTTTAACAAATTGTTTTCAAAAAATGAATTGCAAACTATGAATGACTATAGGAAAGCAAGCTCCAAATTACTAATGGGTTTGAGAAAATACTAATAATAATAGTTAATGATGAAAGCTAACATTTGTAATCCACTTACTATGTGTGGTGACTGAGCTAAGCATATTATAATTATCTCATTTGAACTTTACAACAACTCTGAGAGACAGGGGCTATTATAATCTCTATTTTGCAGATGAAGAAACTGAGGCAAATGAAGGTGAGGTGACTTGTTCAGGGTCACACAGTAAGTTGCTGATGCCAGATTTGAACTCAAGTCTTGCTGACTCCAGGCCCAGAATGAACAACTATGATGCTCTATCTTAACATATTGCAGCCATATATAATAAAATTGTAATAGACAATATTGGAAAGGATGAGGGAAGATAATCAATCATAAACATTTATTAAACACCTACTACTTTCCAGGCACTGTGCTAAGTACTAGTGATGCAAAAAAGAGACAAAAGACAGTCCTTGACCTCAAGGATCCCCTAATCTAATGGAGGAGCCAATAAAGAAATATGTACAAACAAGTCACATACAATATAAAAAGTAGATAATTAAAAGAGGGGAAAGCTCTAGAATTAAGAGCGGTTGGGAAAGACTTTTTGTGGAAGATGGGATTTTAGTCAGAACTTAGAGGAAGCCAGGGAGATGAGCAGAGGAAGAACTATTCAGGCATGGGGGGGCAGCCGGAGAAAATACCCAGAGCCAGAGGCGGAATATCTTGTGTGTGGTCCAGTCAGGAGGCCAGTGTCATTGAACTAATGAGTCCATGAAAGGTGGCAGGGGAGGGCTAACTTATTTTAGGATTTTTGAATATCAAAAGAGAATTCTGCATTTGCTCCTGGAGGCATTTAAGTTTTATAAACTGGAGTTTATTGAATAGGTGATGGCATGGTCATACCTACACTTTAAGAAGATTATGTTAGTGACTGAATGGAAGGTAGATTAAATGGGGGGAGACTTGAGACAGGCAGACCCACCAGCATGCCATTGCAATAATTCAGGTGTGAGATGATGAGGGTCTGCACAACAGTGATGGCAGTATCAGGGGAGAGAAGGTGGTACACTTGAGAGATGGTGCAAAGGTAAAATTGACAGGCCTTGGCAAAAACTTGGAGATGGGGGCGAGATATAGTGAGGAATCCAGAATGACTCCTAGGTTGAGAGCCTGAGGGATTGGGAGGGTATTGTTGCTCTCTAAAATAATAGAAAAGTTAAGAGGGGGAGATAGATACTGAGTTACATTTTGGACATGTTGAGCTTAACATGTCTACTACACCATCCAGTTCGAGATGTCTGAAAGGTAACTAGAGATGAGAAGGTGGAGGTCAGCAGAGTTCACTTTCTGACGTCTTCTGTTAATCCTGTCTTCACCTTACTCACATACATTCCCTTCTCTCACATGACTATCGTCTTACTTCAGACCTTCTCCACCTGTAGCCTGGTCTATTGCAATAGTTTCCCTATTCTTTCCCTGTTTCCAATTTCTCCCTTAGAGCATTCATCCTCCACAGAGCTGCCAAAATGAGAGATCTAAAGCACCAATCTGAACACATCACATCCTCTGCTCAAGGTCTAGAGACTCCTCTCAGATCAAATGTTCCTTTATTTGACATTAAAGGACATGGTAACATTTTTGCAACTTACATTCCCAGAATTATTATATATTACTTCCTTTTACACATTCTGGTCCACCTAAAGTGACCTTTGCATCATGTACACTATGTCTCCTGTCTTTGTCTGTGTACAGACAACAGCACATATGATATTTCTATATGCACATAATGTTTCCCTGACTGTCCCTTTTTGTCTTTGGCTCTCCATTGCCTAGGATATGTTTAATAAATGCTTAATTACTTATTACATAATTGTACCAGATTCAGGAACAGTGATTAGGTCTTAAATGGAATTTTGGGAAAATCTGTTTAGAGATCCTAGGACATAAACAGTATAGGATTGACCCAAAATGAATTATTAGTGAATTCTTTAAAAAATCCAAAACTTTTGAGTCTTTTTGGCATAGGAGTAATAAATAGTTTATAGGACAAATGGTGAATCCATTGCAACTCTTCTTGGGGGAGAACAATTTTCAAATATTAATGGGAAATTCATTCCAACAAAGATATGAATGTTGATGTACTATAAAATATAGCTTACGTACTATAAAAATTCAGCTTGTTTGAAAGCAGTTGTAACTAACCATTTTACTCAGCAAGAGCTATCATCTCAATTTCAACCTTTGTCTTTTCTCCTCTCCAGAATGAACAAATGAAAGAATAGAAATGCTCAAACTTCTTATAAACTCTTAGATTACAAAACTCCATTTTGATGATTCTCTTTTAATTATAAGGAAATTAAATCTTAGATTTGTACCCAATTACTCTTTAGTCTTCACATTTCAGCTCTTTGGGAGATTTATCATTGACCAATAGACCACAAAAAAATTACACAAAGCATTTATGTATCACCTAAAGCTATCAATGCAAGTGAAAAGTCTACCTATCCTTTCGACCCAAAAAACAATCATTTATGTAACAGGCTACGATATTCTTGGTGAAAGACACCCTCGTAACATGGAAAAGAGCTCCATATAAACTCCTATGAAGCTTGTGACATTGCTTTTTAGCATACTCATTTCTAATATGTTCTGGTATATTCTTTTTTGTTACTTTTGTTAGCTATTATTTAACCACTATTTTTTCCTAGCATATATATTGAAGCCCTTTTAAAATGTATCTGAATTTTCAATACTGGATAGTAAAGATTGTTCCCATTAATGGCCTATCTTCCCTTTCCTACACTTGATGGATATATTATAAAATATTGCTCAAATACTTTTAAGATTAAAAACATACTCAACCAATGTTACTTTCCTTTAAGATAGCTATACTTTATCACTGATGTTTGAGAGTGGGAACACTGGATATATGATCTAAAGGGCAAGGGCCTGTTTGGATGAATTTCTCTACTAACTAGACATCACTGGACCAAGTTATCTGGAAGCAGATACCTGATGTCAAGGTCAAAGGTCCTGCTCAGTAAAGGTCACAGTGAACTAAGTAGTGGGCTTATGAACTGCTTTGTACATAACTGTAAGACTAATATATATTTCAAAGTCCCCCTGGCTTTGAAAACCCAGATGTTGGCACTTCTCTCTCAGGTAACTATGTTTGTATGGTCAGACAGCTGGATCTGTCCATTGTTCTGTGATGTATGCATGCTTATGGTCAGACAGCTGGAAACCCTGTCTGTTGGTCTTTATTTCTCTGTATTTTCTCTGAAGTTCAGGGTGCTGATTTTCTCCCCTGAACTAAGTTAATGATGTATGTGCTTGATTAAAGTAGATTGTTGACCCCTCAAAAGTTGCTTTCCTTTTAGAAAGGCAAATCTAAGAACCAGTATAGCATGCCCTCCTGCGTATGCCAGGGTCCTTGCTGCTACAATTAGCCGATGAAACAATGATCAAAGGACAAAGAGAAAATATAAGTTATTAATAACCATGTGAAAATATTTCTCTCATAATCAGCAAAATGTAAAGCAGAGCAAATTTAAGATGTCAACTAACAGCCAACCAGAAACCAAATTTCCCAATCAGAATTTCCCTGAATCAAAAATAGCCCAACAGTATTAACTTCATGTTGATTAACATGCAAGAAAGTAGATTAAAAGGTAATTGTAAAATCATCATCAATTCTCACATATAATATCTGTGACATTCCTTAAGCTACGAGGTGAGAAATAGGCTATGGAAATATATTTTGCTGCTTCTATTTTTAAGTTACCACAATTAATGTCTAGATTCACTTTTAACCATTTTACCTTCAGTAGCACTGGAACTGGAGTCGGGAAGACTTGAGGTCAAATCTGGCCTCAAAGTCGTGTGACCCTTCATAGGTCACTTAACCCTTATTTACCTCTGTTCTTCAACTGGACTATGAAGATGTACTATGAAAGAAAATGACAGATCACATCAGTATCTAAAAAAAATCCCAGGGATAAGTCCATGGGTCACAAAGAATTAGACATGATTAAACAATGGAACCCCAAGAAGAATGTTGAAAGATTGGATGACACATATATAATGAGGATTTGTAATGGTTGAAATTCCCTAAATACAAACCTAAAGAATGACTACTATTTAACATGCTGCCAAACAGCTCTTCTCAAAACAGAACCAAACATGATGATGTTGCATAAGGGTGCTTGCCTCAGGACTCCTACAAACTTCCTGTTGTCTACAACTGGTTACAGAGCTAGCCTTGTATCCTGCTGCCATCCAGTGCTCTGAGGAGTGAACACTGAGCCCTGTCCCCTTGGGCAATGACTTATTGGAACTGACAGTGTCTCTTCTACTCTATCAGACCAGGACTAAGATCCCATTGGCTTCAGATTCTAATTATTGTTCTCTGAGAACCTCCACAGAACTCAACTGCTGGAGATTCAGGCTAACCCCTTTGTCCCTATGATCCCAGGCTTCTGACCATTTTATTATGCTGGGCATAGGACTGGGTAAAGAAGGTTCCTTTTGTTTCTCTTTGGTGCTCTTGGTCACTGTTTTATCCTTTTTTTTTAGATCTTTGGTGGGGTGTATGTGGGAGGATTAACTTCCTCCATGACCTTTCATGTTGCCATCTTAATCGTAAGACTCCAAACTTTTGTTATTACTATTTCTATTCATTTTAGTTTTGCTTTTCACAGTTGAACCTGTGATTCACTGGCATAGAAAACTCCTGACGAGGAAACTATCTCAACAAGGGAGATCAGTATATGCTCTGCAACTTGGCCTTGAACAATTTTCTAGAAACATTGAGAGGTTAAGTGACTTGCCCAAGGTCACATTGCCAATGTGTATAAGTAGCTAATTTTTGATACTTTACAGGGGTGGGGAACTTGTGACCTCATTCCAACTTGGATCCAGTCAAAGGGATGCACCTGAGGACCTAGAGGGCTACATGTGACCTTGAAGCCACAGGTTCCCCACCCCCGTGTCTACTCCATGATTCCTCTCAAGCCTATAACATTAAGTATTCCTAGGAGGTCTCCTATTCAAGTACAACTTAGGCTCAACTTTGTTCAATATTAAATGTGATGAAGTACATTTGTGTGTGTTTGTCCTTCGTTGCCAAAGAATGCCATGCCATCAGAGAAATGATGACACAACTTGCGCTTGACTTTGTTTTGAGTGAGGGAGAGCTGTGCAGGTCAGTAGCACCTCTCCTGCAGAACCATCTGAATCCAGTCACCAGATATTCATCAGGATGACTGGAGATGATCCAGGATGAGGCAATTGAGGTTAAGTGACTTGCCCAAGGTCACATAGCTAGTGAATGTCAAGTGTCTGAGGTGAGATTAGAACTCAGGTCCTCCTGACTCCTGCACTGGTGCTCTATTCACTGCACCACCTAGTTGCCCTCAAGTACATTTAGAGAGTTTATGAACATAGAAATGGGTCATTATTACCATTAAACTTAAAACTTCTCCATTAAAATCCCATTCTGTTTTCTTCTCATGGAGATAACCTTGGTTTCTTAAAGGTCATATGAGTAAATCTCAGGCTCTAGCAGGAAACCCAATGATAGAGTGATATGTCCATTAAGTAAATTTGTCCATTAGCTAAATTTGAAGGCTCACCACCAACCTGGATGCAGATGGCTTCTGTTTTTTCTTGAGAAAGGCTGTTCTTTATTAAACTGTAGATAAGCTATAATCTATTTGTGGACAAAAACTGTCAGGTACCTTAGAGAGCTTGTAAGTTAGTCCTTTAATTTTTACCAGTCATGAAGCTGATAGAGAGGACATATGGCTTGCTCAAGATTACACAGCTTGTTCGTGGCAGAGAGACAAGAAGCTAAGTCTCTCTCCTCCCAGTCTAACACTCTTTTAACTGTAACATGTCTACAGGAAATGGATTTGCAGAAAATTCTTCTAAGTTTTGTCATTTCACTTCATTATACTAGAAGAGTTTTTTTATGATCAATGTTAAAAATGAAACACATTTCTACAAGAAGGCAGATGACCCAGGTACTATGTTTTTTGATAATTTGGTTTCATTTCATTGGCATATATCAAATATAGAGTAACTCAATTATTCTCATATGGATTCAAATGTTTTATAACTGAAGTCAATCTTATGCACACACATCAGAAAATCACAAACATAAGATTGTATCATTTTTTGTATGCTCCTTTTTTCAACTACAAATGTGTCCCCCAAACTAAACCCTAAAACAAATAGCCACTTTAACATAACATAAACTTCTCCGACAGGATCAAGGAGTATGTTTCATGACTTGCAGGTACAATTATCTTCCAGAATGACCATATACCAGTTTGGAAAACAAGCAAAAAGGGGCAGCTAGGTGGTACAGTGAGTAGAGCACTGGTCCTGAAGTCAGGAGGACCTGAGTTCAAATTTGGCCTCAGAGAGTTGACACATTTGCTATCTGTATGACCTTGGGCAAATCACTTAACCCCATTGCCATGCTTTCCCCTCTCCAAAAAGAAACACAGTAAAAAATCTTTCCTATTATTATACAAAAGAATGATTTAGCCACCACAGAATGATCATATATTGATAGATGTAGAGCCATGAAGTACCTTAATAAGTTATCTAATTAAACTCTTCTCATTTTACAGTTAAGAAAACCAAGTTCTAGAGAGGCTGTAATGTATCCAAAGTCACACAGATGACTATGGCAAAGTCATAGAGACAGGGTGGTGCAGTGGAAAGAGGAGGAGTCTTGGAAATGCACAGCCTCAGTTCGCATCTTAGGTCTGCCACTTACAAACTACCTAACCATGGGCAAGTCTTTGAACCCCCTAGTTCCTCAATTCTTCATTTCTGAAATGAAGTAATTGGCCTACATGACAAGGTCCCTTCTAGCTTTAAGTCTATGTTCTTATGAATCTGGGTCATCTAACTTCAAGGGTAGTGCTCTTGACACAAAACTATTGAAGCTCAAGATAGATTCAACCAATCTGGTCCAACCAAGATGGCAATTGGTACTAACATATAGTTGGTAAACCTATTTATTTACACTTTTGTCTTCCCCATTAGGATGTAAATTTCTTGGAAGGTATGAGTGACTTTTTTTTCATTTCCATGACACTTAGCAAAGTGTCTGGTGCATAGTAAGTACTTAATAAATACTTGTTGATTGATTGATCAGTGGGTTGAAAGGTCACAGTTACTAGAATAAGACTTTGAATTTCTATGGCCCATTCCTTTGAAAATGTTCATAATACTGTTCAAATATTATATCTCCAGTCTTTGCAATATCCTGCTGATCTAGGTAGGCTTAAAGATTTCATGTGATGATCAACATTTTTATTTTTATCACCTCAAATTATTGTAGTTGGAAAGTTATTATAATGGAAAGAAGGATCAGAAAAAAAGGGAGGAGGTAGGCTAGAGAGGTAAGTAAAAGTTAATTGTTTGGTTATTGGCCCCACACTGCAGAGTAATCTATTTCAAATCTCTCTTCTGGAATGTAATAAAAATCCCCAATTATACTTCGAAGTCAGAGGGCTGATGAAGTCAAATCCTAGCCAATTGTTTTCCATCTTTATTAATTATCAACCATGAGCCAACTGGCTTTAAGCAAATTGGAAATATTAGATGACAATAATAACAGCTTTCATCTGTGAGGACCTTTACTGCTCATGAAGTTCTTTCAATTTTATAACCTTATTTGACTTCACAAGATGTGTGTGAGGCAAATGTCCTAGATTTAGCATACGGGGGACCTATATTCAAATCCTCAGACTCAGGCTAGTTGTATGGCCCAGGGCAAGTTCCTTAAACTCTTTCAATTTGTTCTCTGATTTGCAAGATAAGATTAATGAGACCACTTACCTTAGTGGTAGAGTGAGGATCAAACGAGATCACTCATGTAAGTGTTTTGTCAAGCCCAAAAGGCTAGGTAAATTGAGTTATTATTTTGGAGTTCAAATATCATTCTCATTTTGCAGATAAGAACACAGAGCCACATAGCTGGAAGTTACTAGACCAACACTTGAACTCAGATCTTCTAAGGCCAAAGCTTTTTGAAACATACTGATCTATAATTATTCTGATTTTGCTTAATCAATGGTACCAATGCTGTCCAGTTATGAGCATATGAGTGTATGTGTTTGTATGTATTTAGGGGTAGAGTAGTTGAGTGTATGTTATTGTGTAACCACAGAGAGAAAGTCAAAGACAGAACAATCGAGAACATTGGGTAGCAGCGTAATAGTGGAGAAGGAAGCCTAGGTCTGGTTTCAGGATTTTTACTTATCCCAAGAATCATCTGAGACATCTCCAGTTGGTCCCACTGGGAATCAACATGATTTGCCTCTGGTTGTGCCAACATCTATAAGAAATTAGAACAAATGAAGCTCTCAACATCATATGAAGTGCTTACCATATATGATCAATGTCAATTATTCCAAAGAAACAAAGGACATCACCCCTAAAGAACTGATCCATTAGCAGAATTAACTTCCTTTGTAATTTAATCATAAAATAATAATTACAGGTTTATATAGGTCCAGGACCTTTGGCCTTGGTGAAATTAGATCAACTTCCTGCGGTCTCAGCTTCTCCTCAGACTTTGTCTTTGTTGTTTTCTTTAATTATCACTAGCTTAGATTTTTAATGATATGTTTTATTGATACTTTTAGATTTCTGTTGCCTTCCTTTTCAAATATATACCTATCCCAATACCTACACAGGGAACCAGTCTCAGTAGCAAAGAATATTATACTACTTTCTAAACCTTGTTTGATCTGTAATCTTTGGATTGAAATGAAAAACCCTCACCCTTCTTAGACAGCTTGGATTTCTGATACATCAGAATCTTTTGTTCCTTGTTCCCTTTATTTTGTTTCTTCCATCTGTTAGATTGTAAGCTCCTTGAGGGTACGGACTTTTTGCCTCTTTTTGCATCCCCAGCACTTGGCACAATGCCTGGCACATAGAAGGCACTTAATAAATATTGATTGGATGCATGCCCAGTTCTGATATCTATTCCTGCTATCCCTTACTACATGTAATATATCTTGGATTCGAGCAAGGACATTCATTTCTAGGTAAAAATAATATTAATATTAATTCATAATATTAATTCCTAAATACTCTACCAGGGTTAGGTAATTAGAAGTGTTCATAGTGGGGGAACTGGGGAGGAAAGCAAACTACCCAGTCCAATAATGACTGATACTTAAAATTTTTAACCTAATCTTAAATGAAAGTTCTCTGGACCTATTTGGGCTCTCATGATCATCTCCTACCCACCTCCTACCCACAATAATGGCAAGTTTTCTTTTTTTGTCTTCCCAAGATGTCAATGTCCTCTACAATTCTTTCATGTTGATTTTGGTTTTGTCCACCTGAGCACTCTGGACTGAGCTTTTCTCCATAATTCTAGGCTCACTAATCAACTAATCAAGAAACTTCCCAGTCCCTGTTGACTCTGGGAAATTCCCTGAAATCTCTCTATCATCATCAGTTGCCATCCTGTCCCTTGCCTCCTACCATAAATCAAGTAAATAATCAAGCAGAACAATTCAACTTCACACATAGTTCACTCCATTACAGAGATGTAGCTGGAAGAAACCTTCTTCCCAAACCCTTATGTCTTTAGTAATTTTGGCTGGGAAAAAATCCCCTGTTTTGGCAAGAATAGCTAGAGCTGTCCCTCCTCACCCCCAGCTGATAGTTCCTCCGTGCAAATGTCTGCTTCTAGATTTCCCCTAGTCTATAGAGTTCCACATAATGTTACTTCTTTCTTGACCTTATCTTGCGTTTTCCTAAAGTGAGGGAGCCAGTCATCTTGTTCTGCCCCGCTCCCCCCTCAGCCACATCATCTGCCAAAATTTTGCTAAATTTTTGTAATTATTTTCTTTCAGTTTAAGGAAAAGTCCCTAAGATTTGAGCTCTTAGAAAAGCCCCTAAATATCACTGGTGTTTTGTTTGTCCCAAACCTGTCAGATCAATGACTAAGGAGCTGGAGGGAGTAAAATGACTACTTTATCTTGGCTTTTTCTATTTTTTCCTTGGCTTCTATTAAAGAAATTCAAAATTAAATAAAAAAGAAAAATTTCTGTAGACAGAAATTTGAGTAGAGTGGAGGAATTAAAAGGATATTGATCTTTCCATACATATAGGGAGAGAGAGAGATCTCTATTCTCTCTATATATTAATATCAATATCTCTCTGTATATATCTATCTGTATATACCTATCTGTATCTATCTATCTATCTAGTTCTATCTGTTATATATATTACATTATATATTACATTATATATATATATATATATAATATATAATGTAATATATATAATAGATAGAACTAGATAGATAGATAGATACAGATAGGTTGGGGAAAAGTCATGGGGGTGGACCAGGGCTATTAATGCCCTGTCCTAGCATGGCCAGACTAATGCCTTGCCCTCTATCTAATTTACTCCCTTTGCTATCCTCCTATATAGAGATCTTGTGATGAGACCTTTCCTCATTTTTCTATAAGTTTCTTTGATCCTTTCCAATATCAATTCCTTATTCTTAATATAAATGATACAAATAACTTTCCCTCTCTTATGTGTACATTTTAGTTACTGAAAGGAGCAGAGAAAGAACATTTTGTATGAAACAGATGGAAATCAGCTAGAGGAAAAACACAAAGAGTTCTTAGAGAACCTGAGAGGAAAGCAGCTGCTCAGATAAAAATCCTTGAGGAAAGACATAAAGTTCAGAGAGGAGCAAAAGAAGAGCCCTTCAGAGGAAAATGTACTGACTAATCTTCAACCATGTTGTTTCCCAGTAGTTAACTTATATATGACTGTTTTGAGGACTTTGGAGTTTATTGCTAAGAAACTCTGAATGATAGGATTATTTTTAGACTATGAGACTTTGTCCTTCAATCATTTCAGAAGTTTTGTGACCCCATTAGGGTTTTCTTGGCAAAGATATTGGAGTGGTTTGCCATTTCTTTCTCCAGCTCATTTTACAGATGAGGAAACTGAGGCAAACAGAATTAAATGACTTTCCTAGGGTGACACTGCTAGTAAGTGTCTGAGACCAGATTTGAACTCAGGAAGATGTGTCTTTCTAACTTCAGACCCAGCACTCTATCTACTGGGCCACTTAGCTGGTGGAAATGTGAATTCGAGTTTCTCAAACAAAATTGCATATGGCTTACTACACATGAAGATAGATTTGAGCTACTAAAATTCAACTGAGAAGTCTAGAAGAGAAGCTGCTTACAAAACAAAATAGAGCTGAATAGAACACACAACTGATGGAGATTAAAAGATAAAGTGGGAGTGGATAACAGAATTTAACAGAGCTGGGAATCCAATAGGATCCGAGGATAGCTGAGAACTAGTAATTAGACAGGCAGACTCTGTAGATGGTGTAAGGAGCTGACCAGACTGAAGGAAAGTTTTGGTGACTTTGTTCCTGGAAGCTGCATGAAGAGCTGACTAGAAAGGAAGGGGGAAAAGTAGGAAGCATTTATTAAGCACCTACTATGTGCCAGACTAAATACTTCACAATTATTAGTTTATTTGATCTCACAACGATCCTGGGAGGTAGGTACTACTATTATCTTCATTTCACAGTTGAAGAAATTGAGGTAGACAAAAGTTAACTGACTTACCCAATGTCATACAGCTAATGTCTGAGGCTAGATTTGATCTCAGATTTTCCTAACTCTGGGTCCAGTGTTATTCACCGTGCCACTGAACTGTCAATATTCTTTGGGAAAATGCTGCTTTGACATCTAGTATGATCCACATCTTGAGAGTCCTCTGTGGCTTGAAGAAACAAAGAAAAGACCTGAATAACTTTGCATAGCCCAGGATTAAAGGGCACTATTTTTTTTTAAGTTAAAGAGTGTTGCTCTCTCAGTGCCTAGGCAAGAGAGCAGACCTGAGAAGCTCTACAGACCCCAGGCTTAAGGTTACTATTAGCTGAAAAACTTTAACACTGTAGTAATGATCAAATAAGATCATTTCCAAATGTGAAATGCTTTGCAAACCTTAGCTATATAAGTATCTGCTATTATTGTTGTTAATGGTTCAAAAGTAGTAGAGAAGTACATTTATCCAGTAGGAAAAGCTCTCAGTTTAGAAGAGGGACAGGTGATACATATTGTAGATTGTCCCTTAAAGAGACAACTAGGAATATGCTGGTAAACATTTAACTACCAGCTTCTTTGGGGGAAGGGAATACAAATGACACTTTTTTTGGTTCAGTCTGCTTTATCAACATTTCCCCATCATTTTCTTAAATCTAGAAAGCAACAAAATGATAAATCCAGGCTGATTTGTAGCATTTCAGTGTTTACACTGAAAATTTATCAAACAGATCTTGGGAGCCTGTTCAAGATGACTCCATAACACTTCTGGCAGACAACAGATATTCAGGCTGAAATTTCAGAGTTGTAAAATTGCCCCGGACCTATGAATTTCACTTTTAATGTGCCTTACTATTACATTTCTATAAGTTTGTGCCTACTCTGCTCCTCCATTGACATTCTGTGCATTGGTGGAAAAGTATCACCCAGGTTTATTGATGGATGGCTATGCTGTGGTTTCATGATATGTTGCAGTGGAACCATATCAAAGAATTCAGATTCTAATACCTGTAATCCTGGTATAGCTATTTATTGAGATTGTTGCTTGTCATGAAATGAGCTAAGTTCCAAGAAGAATCAGCAACTTCAGAGAAAGCAAAATGGACTTTTATCGGATAAAGATGTAATTACATAACAGAAATTATGAATGTTAAAAAGGCAGGTGGGGTTTGTTAAGGGATTAGGTAATAGGGGAGGATCCCAGTCACAGTGGAACTGCATATGGGATTACCCACAATGCATACAGAAAAAAGCCCATTTGGAGGGGTATGTATGTATGATAATGATATTATAATAAGCCTCTCTACATCATAAATTCACTTTAGGTCAGTTCTTTACTGTTACTGCCCAGGTGCCTACTTAGGGAAATTCCCCTCTATTGTTTTGGGGTCCACATCTTGCTTGGGCATCCTGGTGGTGCTGCTTTCTGATTCGCTGAGTATTGTGGTCCTTTCTACGATTAGATGGATGCATCTGTGGTTGAGTGCATGGACACACCTGCTGTTTCTGTGGGAAATATGAGGAATGGGTCTGGGAGCAGTGGCTAGCTAGAAGCAGTGGCTGGGATTCCATCACATGGACATGCCTATTGGTCTGTGGGAAATATGACTTCATGGACACACCTGTTGTTCTAGTGAGCGCAAGGCTCACTAGAAGTTAGATATTGTTAAATGGAAGTTAGAATATTGGTGGGCAGGGGGTGGGACTGGATAAGTAGAGGCAATGGACCTGCTGTTCAGTGGGGCCTATAAGGAAGTTGGAATATTGGGGCTGGGGCAACTTTATCAGGATTCCATCAGTTATGTTTTGATTATAGTTGAATTTTTATTCTACTGAGTAAATTATAGCTAGCATTTATTTAGCACCTTATGGTTTCCTAAACACTTTACAAATCCTCATAACTCTGTAATCATCCCTATTTTATAGACAAGAAACAGGCAAACAGAGGTTAAGTCATTTATACAGAGTTATACAGCTAGTATGTTTCTGAGGTCACATCTGCACTCAGATCTTCCTGCCTCCAGGTCCAGTACTCGATCCATTGTGCCACCTGGCTCCATGTCTTCTTGGTTAATAAATGTTCATGATTAGAAATTAATGGTGTTATTGAATCTGTTTTGTTGAAATGGGAAGCAGCTTGTGATGACATTTAATTTCTCAGTGCATTGGGCTACTCTCTGGATCTAAGGCTTTGGCCTGCTTTAGTAGGAGGATTTTCCTCTTCTTTGAGTTCCCTATGCCAGTGAAATAAATCATAAGTCTAGTCTCAATCTCCATCCTATCATTCCGTGGCTGAATAACTTATTACTGAATAATTAAGACTGAAAGGGTCAGTCAACTTTGTGCTTTCTTTAGACAATAGGAGTATTCATAATATAATTTTTGTTGAGCAAAACATCTTTTAAGCAAAGCAAATATTCTAATTCTTCCTGAAGGAAATAAATAACAGAGCCTTCTATAAGACAGGCTCTGAAATCTCAGGATCACTAAAAGAGAGAGGGAGCCTGGATTTTTGCATATCACAAGAGAGTTTCATAGTTGTCTTTGGGTGGGAGTGACCAGAAAAGTACTTAATAAATGTTTGGTGAATTATTGAAATGAATTGAGGGCAGTATTTATAGCAGTTCTCTAAAACTACATCTTTTAGGGAAGTATGTTTCATGAAGGGAGAGCATGAAAAGTAGGTCAACACCTTGATAAAGGAGACCCAAAAAAATGCTGAAGAAAATAACACCTTGAAAAATAGGCTAACTCAAATGGCAAAAGAGGCTCAAAAAGCCAATGAGGAGAAGAATGCTTTAAAAAGCAGAATTAGCCAAATGGAAAAGGAGGTCCAAAAGCTCACTGAAGAAAATAGTTCTTTCAAAATTAGAATGGAACAGATGGAGGCTAATGACTTTGTGAGAAACCAAGAATCACAAAACAAAATCAAAAGGATGAAAAAATGGAAGATAATGTGAAATACCTCATTGGAAAAACAACTGACCTGGAAAATAGATCCAGGAGAGACAATTTAAGAATTATGGGACTACCTGAAAGCCATGATCAAAAAAAGAGCCTAGACATCATCTTCCATGAAATTATCAAGGAAAACTGCCCTGAGATTCTAGAACCAGAGGGCAAAATAAATATTCAAGGAATCCACAGATCACCACCTGAAAGAGATCCAAAAAGAGAAACTCCTAGGAACATTGTGGCCAAATTCCAGAGTTCCCAGGTCAAGGAGAAAATATTGCAAGCAGCTAGAAAGAAACAATTCAAGTATTGTGGAAATACAATCAGGATAACACAAGACCTAGCAGCCTCTACATTCAGGGATCGAAGGGCATGGAATAGGATATTCCAGAAGTCAAAGGAAATAGGACTAAAACCAAGAATCACCTACCCAGCAAAACTGGGTATAATACTTGAGGGGAAAAAATGGTCTTTCAATGAAATAGAGGATTTTCAAATTTTCTTGATGAAAAGACCAGAGCTGAAAAGAAAATTTGACTTTCAAACACAAGAATGAAGAGAAGCATGAAAAAGTAAATAGCAAAGAGAAGTCATAAGGGACTTACTAAAGTTGAACTGTTTACATTCCTACATGGAAAGACAATATTTGTAACTCTTGAAACTTTTCAGTATCTGGATAGTGGGTGGGATTACACACAAACACATACACACACACACACACACATACAGAGCACAGAGTGAGTTGAATAGGATGGGATCATATCTTAAAAAAATGAAATTAAGTAGTGAGAGAGAAATATATTGGGAGGAGAAAGGGAGAAATGGAATGGGGCAAATTATCTCTCATAAAAGAGGTAAGCAAAAGACTTCTCAGTGGAGGGAAAAAGAAGGGAGGTGAGAGAAAAACATGAAGCTTACTCTCATCACATTCAACTAAAGGAAGGAATAAAATGCACAATCATTTTGGTATGCAAACCTATCTTACAATACAGGAAAGTGGGGGAGAAGGGGATAGGAGAGGTGGGGGGGATGATGGAGGGGAGGGCAGTGGGAGGAGGGAGCAATTTGAAGTCAACACTCTTGGGGAGGGACAGGATCCAAACAGAGAACAGAAGCAATGGGGGGCAGGATAGGATGGAGGGAAATATAATTAGTCTTACACAACATGACTATTACGGAAGTCATTTGCAAAACTACAGAGATATGGCCTATATTGAATTGCTTGCTTCCCAAAGGGAATGGATAGGGAGGGAGGGATGAAGAGAAGTTGGAACTCAAAGTTTTAGGAACAACTGTCGAGTAGTGTTCTTACTACTAGGAAATAAGAAATACAGGTAATGGGGTATAGAAAGTTATCTGGCCCTACAGGACAAAAGAGAAGATGGGGACAAGGGAAGGGAGGGATGTTAGAAGAGAGGGCAGATCCATGATAGGGGCAATCAGAATGCTCAGCGTTTTGGGGAGGGGGAGTGGAGAAATGGGGAGAAAATTTGGAACCCAAAATTTTGTGAAAATGAATGTTAAAAGTTAAATAAATAAATTTAGAAGAAAAGAAAAGAAAAAAAATTAGATAAAATCATCTTGGTAACATGAAAACCCAGAATCAGTGGGACACACCCTTTGTACAAGAAGAGGTGATAGAAATGCCCCACCAACTTTTTTTTTCACTTCCTTACCTTTGAGATCAACTCAAATTCATAAATATTCAGTTTTCTTTTCATGTGATTCCATGAGAAGCAAGTGATCTGGCTGCCCTGACAACTTCCTTGGGAATACACTCCTACAAAATTCAAAATGACGCCATTCAGATACCATGGAACTTGTTACTGACTGTTGTTTAGCTCTTTTAGCTCTGTGAGTTAAAGGGATAAATTGGAAATCTTGCTTTGTTTTTTTTCCCCATCTGCTGTCATTGTCCCATAAAAATCAAGATATACCCTTGAAAGCATTTTAAGTTTGATGTGTTCTATTCTAATCCAAATAGAAGTCTAACCCAAAGTAATACAGCTTTGACTGGTATGTCAGAATGAAGAGTATGACATGACTTTACCTAGTCTTTTTATGATGGTAGCAAGGGCTTTGGGGTATTTCAGAATCTGGACTGGGATATAGAAAGAGACAGTAACAAAAGGAAAGTATTTAGAGGACTGGAATTTTTTTTCATAGAAGTAGCCTTTGGTGACAGGGGCAGCTATGTGGTTCAGTGCACTGGGCTTGGAACCAGAAAGATTCATCTTCATGAGTTCAAATCTGACCTCAGATATTTACTAGTTGTGTGACCCTGGGCAAGTCACTTCACCCTGTTTGCCCCAGTTCCTCATCTATAAAATGAGCTGGAGAAGGAAAAAGCAAACCACTCCAGTATCTGCCAAGAAAACTCCAATCATGGGAGATCATGTTAAGTTACTGAATCCTATTTTTACAGGGATCATGGAGAGTCAGACGTGATTGAAAAACAATTTAACAACAACAAAAGCCTTTGGTGGAATTGCTAGGACATGGAAAGGATTTAAAATCTGATGTGTATAGAACTGGTAGTTAATGAGAGAGATCTTGGCACATATAGTACATGTAATATATTTAGTCCAATACAATATAGAATATATTCACAAAATACACACAAGCATACATTCTGCACATATATGGTAATAGATGAGAGTCTGACTTAGTAGATGGAGGGTAGGTCTCAGAGTAAGGAAGATCTAGGTTCAAGTCTTGTCTTTGACACTTACAGTTAGTATGATTAAAGGTAAGTCAGAATTTCTCCAGTGTTCCAGTAGACTCACTACGACTATAAATCACGAGGTGTCCATCAGCATAAGCATGGGAAAAGGGAGTGTCCATAAAAGAAATTTTCTATACTGTGGAAATAATAGGTCCATATTCCTGATCTTTTACCTCTATCCCAGCATGATTTAAAAATAGGATTCAGTAACACCTAATAAGTACTTTTGTAATCTACTGGGAGTCTGATGCTTAAACCTTATTAGAACATATAGCAATTTATAATATTAGCTAATTAAATATTTTGCATTATACTTTAGTGCAGCATCTTCCAAAATGGTGCAATATACATAATTTTTGCCATGTAGATGTGGTGGGGGTAGATAATCCTCCTCAAAATTTGGCACAGGTGATCGACCTAACAGGTTGGAGAGTTGCTGTACTTTCCCACAATTTCAAAAAAGTTGCCATTAGAACAATCTTGCTGTCCAACACTCATCCCTTATTCTTGCCATGTGACAAGATTTTTCTCCTTGATAACATCCTCTGCTCCTGTTCTTCAGAATTCCTCATTGTTTGTATGTTACAGTCTATTCATATCTACCAAAATTTCTTTTCAATCTTCTTTGTGTGATAGACATCTTTAGGTCTTCAGGGGCACTGATGTCTCTCTGCCATATAGAAACACTGGTAAATTATTTGCATTGGAAATGTAAGTTGCTGCTTTTATGGAAAGCTTAAGATCAAAGTGTTTTGCAATTTCTCAAAAGCAATCCATCCCGTGATCTTGTTCCTGTCAATACTGGTCCCAGTTTGTTGTCCATCTGTATTGCATATTCCATGTATACACATACCATTAGACAAACTCAATGTAGAATGACCATTCAGATGCATGTTGAAATCTGGACGATAGACATTCTTCACCCATTTGGTCTTTACTGTGTGGATGGATAGGACAAACTTCCTTGAATGATTACAGATGTCTTCCAGGAAGCTTTGAGGTGTTTCAGGATATAATGTAATTAAGACAATGCTACCTGTAATCAGAAGTATATGGAGAATTTCAACATCCAACTTAATAGAAGGTGAATTCCTCCTCAGCTTGGTCTTTGTGTTTGATTACCTCCATCATAACAGATACTTTTGGCAAGTAAACATCTTATCTTAAGCCTCACTTGATATTTATTATTAGCATGTCATCAAATAGGACTATTTCTATTGACACAATTCCGAAAAATCATGAATGATCATGATATATGAATGACAGGCAACTTGCTATGAAATAATTTTTAAGGGGGCATTTTGTTCTACTGAGTCAAATACTATTTTATAATCAACAAACAAAAAGCAAAATGTGATTTCAAATTCTCTATATTTTTCTTCAATTGTTAGATTGTTAAAATATGATCTGTTGTTGAATATTTTTATGAAAGGTTGCTTGTCCCCTAATGTCCTCAATGAGGTTACCCTAAATTTGCTTATAAATGAAGATTTTGTATAGATGAAAGGTCATTAGTTACCTTTTTTGGGAGGGGGCATCTGTTAGGCATCTTTTAATTTGACATGTAAATCAAATATTTGCTAAGACACCTCTGGGCCTTTTTGGTCTTCTTGTAGCAATTAATTTATATTGGTTTAACTTCTGGATGAAATCATTACTTTCAGTTTTACTTTTATTTCTATTATTCATTTCCCGTTTTAAATTTCTCATAGCTTGTCTAAATAATTAAGGGCTAGGGGTGGAGAAAAGATGGTGGAGTAGAAAGACAGACTTGCTCTAGCTCCACACCTATAACCAATAAAATATCTGTAAAAAATGACTCTAAACAAATTCTAGAACAGCAGAAGCCACAAAATGACAGAGTGAAAGAGATTTTGATCCCAAGAAAGCCTCAAAGACTGACAGGAAAGGTCTATCACACTAGGCTCAGTGTAAAGCACAGCCCAGCCTTGGCCATTTAGCATGGACAAGACTGGAGCAGGCTTCAGGGTGTGGAATCACAGGTAGCAGCTGCAGTTCCCAGATTTCTCAACCCACAGGTCACCTAAATGAAAGGAGAGTTCCTAATTCCAGGGCTGCAGCAGCCACTGTAGAAGCAACATTCACTTTTGGAGCCCTCAGCCTAAAGACCCTGGGTGAATCAAGCAGCTGATCTGAGTCTCAGTTCTGAGTGGTGGTCCTGGGGTGAGGAAGAGCGCTAGCATGGTGAAGCTGGTATAGGCCCTGGAGAGGGAATCCTACTCAAAGATCCTGGGCAGAAAGGAGTACTTGTAGTTGTTCATAGACCACAGCATAGGCCAAGAGAGGAGTAAACTCCTCTCCCTTGGAGGAACTGAGAACTTACAGTTCCCTAGAGTATACCCTCAACTTGAAAAAGGACTCAAAAGTCAAGTAAATGACTGGTAATATGCTCACAAAAGGAGAAAAAAATAAGACTATAGAAGTTTGCTTTCTTGGTGAACAGGTATTTTCTTCCATCCTCAGATGAGGAAGAACAAAACATACCAGTAGAGGAAGACATCAAAGTCAAGGCTTCTACATCCAAAACCTCCAAAAAATATGCAAAGTTCTCAGGACATGGAAGAGCTCAAAAAGGATTTTGAAAATCAAGTAAGAGAGGTGGAGGAAAATTTGGGAAGAGAAAAGAGAGTGATGCAAGAAAATCATAAAAATTGAGTGAACATTTTGCTAAAGGAGACCCAAAAAATGCTGAAGATGATAACACTTCTAAAAATAGACTAACCCAAATGGCAAAAGAGGCTCAAAAAGTCAATGGGGAGAAGAATGCTTTAAAAAACAGAATGGGCCAAATGGAAAAAGAGGTTGAAAAGTTCACTGAAGAAAATGGTTCTTTAAAAATTAAAATGGAGCAGATGGAAGCTAATGACTTTATAAGAAATCAAGAAATTGCAAAACAAAACCAAAAGAATGAAAAAATAGAAGATGATATGAAATATCTCATTGGAAAAACAACTGACCTGGAAAATAGGTCCAGGAGAGACAATTTAAAAATTATGAGACTACCTGAAAGCCATGATGATAAAAAGAGCCTAGACATAATCTTTCATGAAATTATCAAGGAAAACTTCCCTGATATTCTAGAACTAGAGGGTGAAATAAATATTGAAAGAATGCCCCAATCACCTCCTGAAAGAGAACTGAAAAGAGAAACTCCTAAGAATGTTGTAGCCAAATTCAGAGTTCCTAGGACAAGGAGAAAATATTGCAAGCAGCTAGAAAGAAGCAATTTGAGTATTGTGGAAACACAATCAGAATAACATAAGACCTAGAAGCTTCTACATTAAGATATCAAAGGGCTTGGAATATGATATTCTAGAGGTCGGGGAAGCTAGGATTAAAGCCAAGAATCACCTACCCAGAAAAACTGAGTACAATACTTCAGAGGAAAAATTGTCATTCAGTGAAATGGAGGATTTTCAAGCATTCTTGATGGAAATTCCAGAGCTGACTTTCAAACACAAGAATCAAGAGAGGAATGAAAAGGTAAATAAAAAAGAGATATCATAAGGGACTTATTAAAGTTGAACTGTTTACATTCTTACATGGAAAGATAATATTTGTAACTCTTGAAACTTTTCTCAGTATTTGAGCAGTTGGAGGGATTATATACTTATAGACAGAGGGTGCAGGGTGAGTTGAATAAGAAGGGATGATATCTAAAAAAATAAAATAAAGGATGAGAGAGGAATATATTGGGAGGAGAAAGGGAGAAGTGGAATGGGGCAAATTATCTCTCATAAAAGAGGCAAGAAAAAGCTTTTTCAATGGAGGGGAAAAGGGGTGAAATAAAAGGGAAAAAGTGAAGCTTACTCTCATGATATTTGACTTAAGGAGGGAATAATATGCACACTCAATTTGGTATGAAAATCTATCTTACACTGCAGGAAAGTAAGGGAGAAGGGGATAAGTTGGATGTGTGAGGGATGATAAAAGGGAGGGCAAATGGGAGGAGGGGGTAATTAGAAGTAAACACTTTTGGGGAGGGACAAGGTCAAAAAAGAGAATAGAATAAATGGGGGGCAGGATAGGATGAAGGGAAGTATAGTCAGTCTTAAACAACATGACTTTTATGGAAGTGTTTTGCAAAACTACACATGTATAGCCTATATTGAGTTATTTGCCTTCTCAATGGGGAATGAGTTGGGAGGGAGGAAGGGAAAGAAGTTGGAACTCACAGTTTTAGGAATGAAGGTTGAGAATTGTTTTTGCATGCAACTGGGAAATAAGAAATACAGGTAATGGGGCATAGAAATCTATCTTGCCCTACAAGAAGATGGAAAAGATAGGGATAAGCAAAGGGAGGGGTATGATAGAAGGGAGGGCAGACTGGGAGAAGGGGTGGTCAGAATGCATAGTGTCTTGAGGTAGGGGGAGGGGAGAGATGGGCAGAATATTTGAAACTCAAAATCTTGTGGAAATGAAAGTTTGAAAACTAAAAATAAATAAATAAATTTAAAAAACAAAAAAAATAGAAGCAAACAAAAAAATAATAAATACATAAATGAGGGCTAAATCATCTTTTCCTCATACTATTATTTCTTCTTGTTCCTTATAAATTTAGCACTGATGAATAAATGGATTGAATGTGCATCAGAGAGAATGCATATCCATAATAAGTCTTTTTCTTTCAGTTAAAAGGTAGTAAGTTTTATACTTTCTGATATTATTTTGGTACTTGCCACATCCAAAGCAAACTGTCTTTTCAGAGAAAGTGTTTGTGATATGGAGGCCTGAGTCCTCCGTATAATATGTATTTGGCTTCTTCCATTTTTATCTCATGCATATAATATTAATAATGTCTGATTCAGTTTAATATGAAGTGATTTGACTTCTTGGGGACAAATTTTCCTTGCAGAGGAAGTGTAGTACAGTAGAATGATTCTTACATTAGGACTTAGGAAATATCTGAGTTCAAATCCCCTCTTACATGTACTAATTGTGGGACCATGAGCTAGTCACTCAATTTCTTTAGGCCTCTCTTTCCTCATATACAAAATATGATGAGTAATATTATTTATTTCACAGGATGACTATGAAAATCAAATGAGATATTGTTTATAAAAGAATTTATAAAACTGTAAAATGGCTACATGAATACTAGGTATTATTGCAATTAAATAAAGATCTTCATGAGTTAATTATCCCTCTACCTCCCACTTTTAAAATTACTTTTTTAAAAAACCTATAAAATTTGAATCAAATTCACTCCCTTCAGCAAACCTTTTCTGACCTTTACAGTTAGTTGCCCAATTCATCCACTCTAAATCTCATGTAGCATTTTATTCACGTTTCTCTTAGGCCTTCTCTTTCTCTTATTCTTTTCTCTTCTTTTTTCTGTCACTAGAAAGCTAGATTGCTATGTCTATTAAAAAGTGGCTCGCCCTTCCTCTTTGATGGGCCTCTTACTGTTAAATTCCCCTAAGTAATAACACTCATGATTTACTACTTGAACTGAGACCAGATAACACAACAGTCACTGACAAGATTGTATTTCACAAGCCAATGGAGCCCTCCCATCACAGTTCCAGCCCAAACTTCAAAGAGACTTTCCCTTCTCATTCCAGCCATGCCAATATTAAGAAGCCTTTTCTATAGGAGAGAAATACTTTTGATCCAGTAATGGATATCAACATGATATTCACGTAGTTCCTGATCCAGAAGAACCCTTGGTTCCTATCAGTGGCCGTAGGAGTTTCATCTTGGGAAGAGCTATATCCAGAGGTCTCTCATAGAAATTACTATTGACTCAGTATAGAGGTAAGCCTTCCATAAATCAGAACTCTCAAAGCTAGAAGGTTCTAACAAAAACAAATAAATACACACACACACACACACACACGCACACACACACACACACACATGCACACACATGCACACACAAAATTTAGTCCAGGGATTAACTGAGAGATTTTGCAAATGATTTTTTTTTTTTTTAGGCAAAGAATATCTGACTAATAGAGATGCTATGTTTGGTCACTGGCTACTTTAAATTATGCAAGTTTGATTAATTCATTGGCTTACAGAGATCTCACACAATTAACCTTCAGTTACAGTTGATTGCCTAGTCCATTCAATGGAAATAATAAAGGTAGATTGGGGAGGAGTGAAATGCAACAAGAGGTCACATCACACAGAATCTAGTGGGTGTGCCCATCAGGCACAACCTAATGTAGAAGCAGCCTCCCTCACATTAGGGACTACCAGGGGCTTGAACTTGTAGGGTCTGGGACAGCTTTTCTAGTTTCTGGGCACATGAGGTTGCTAGTTTTTGCAGCTGCTACTGCTGCTTCCTTCTCTACTTCCCCTATGCATCCCCTCTAGTTCCTGAGGTTCTGGTGTAGGAAGGAGAGAGTACCTCCCAATGATTTCATTGCCTTTGGTTGAGATCCCCCTACAAACCACTTTCAGATATTTTCCAAAGTTCCAATAGCAATTCTGCTTGGTGGAGCCCAGTTCTTGTCAGGATCAGAAGGGCTGTCTACCTTCCTAATTCCAGCTTCCTACTCTTGACAGGGACTCTTGCTAACTTCAAGGAGTTCAGGGGAAAATAAAATTTTAATTCACTTTTGACCTTCAAAGAATTTTTACTTTTATCTTTTTCTGGAGGTTCAACTTGTAAAATATGATTTTATGGTTCTAGTTGGTACAGGCAAGAAATTCAAAGTTAAATACCTTAAATTTAAATAAGTGTGTCCCTGGACTCAATAGTCCTTCAGTTCTACCACTGACCTTGGGAAAGTGCAAGGATAAGGAAGCATGGTATAGCTGAAATTTTCAGCCAAGATAAATTTCCTCTTTATTTTAGGTTAAGGGAAAGAATTTGATTAAAAAGAGCTCACTGCACAATTTGTATTACTTAATTAAGGTGTAGTTGTTAATTTTTTAAAATTAAATTTAGTTTCATCAAATTTAATTTTCTTAAGTTTGATAAATAAAATACTGTCCTTTATGATTATTTAATAAATTTCAACTTTTTATAGAAAACATAAAATATCCTGGGTATATACACTCATGAAATGTGCTGCACATAACTCCCTATAAGGTATGGGAAGACAATTGCCTTCCTTACAGGAAAAACATCTTGGATGAACAACCAAAGTGGCAAAATGCCTTAGCACAGATTTAATTATGTACTGTCCTTCCCAAAACAAGATGATAATAGATCACATTTGTATGGTACTTTAACACAAGAAAAGATTTTCATCAGAACAACTCTATAGGTTAGGTAGTGAGTGTCATAATTTCTATTTTACAGAATAGGAAATAAAGTTTCCAAAAAAGGAAGTGATTTGCTCCTTCACAATATATGTTAAAGCTAGATTCGAAACAAGCTCTTCTGGCTTCAAGCCCAAGCCTCCACTATGTGCTGCTGCCCATTCTATATAAACAAAATTCAGCTTTTGGTAAAATAAATGTCCCAAGATTTTCTTTTTCTTATGCTAGTAGTAATAGGGATGGATTTTCATTGAAATAATTCTCTCGCTTGGTATCTATCAAGAGCAGATTGAACTTTTTTTGTCCAATGTTTTTGTCCAAAGTTTCATTCTGAGTAAAACTATTTGACTTATATGAGAATCACAAACCCATGCCTTAGTGTGATAAGCACCATGTCCAGCCTAGTTGGGTTAATCAACCTGGATGAATACATAAGAAACTGTTATTGGTAGACATCTGTCAAAGGAACCATTAATAGAGTTCCAATAATATGGAAGTGTGAGAGGTAACAAGGGAGTCTATCTTCAAAAACAGAATGGAAAATCTCCCTGAAGAAAGCACACTGCAATTCTTCAAGATAATTTTTAAAAAAGCTCAAAAAATGAACAAACAAAAGTGTCAACACAGTTTTAAAATATTAAGGATTAAAAGAAACCAAGGCAAAAGAAAGTCAGAAGAAAAATATACTACATGCTAACAGTAAACACCAGAAAGAAAGGTCTCTACCTTGCTCAAAATTTAAAAAAAAAGGAATTTAAATACAATGTGGAATTCAGGAACACAACTGAATAAAAAAAATATTTTAAGAGGATATAATAAATTAAGTGCAACTAATGAAACTTGGGATGAGATGATGAAATTCAATAGCCTAGAAACACCTGTGAAGAACATAAATGCAACAATATATTCTCCGAAAACTAGATTTTGCTACAGACAAAATGGTGAAAGGAACAGAAAATATACAAACAGAAAGTTATTAAATTGTAAATAGATTTATATTCAGTGAGTATGAAAGTGATAGCGTGAAAATGATAGAACAATGCAAGAAAAAAACATATAAGAATTATTTCCTTTCCAAGGAGGAAAGAAAAAAATAATTTGATTCTGTTTTTATTTTTCACTCATTCAGTTATGTTGTGAACCCACTGACTACTTGTTATACCTTAAGAAATCATGAAAGCAGATTTCCAGAACTATTGAATATAAAGTAAATATTTCAGATCAGTATGTTTCAGAGGATGCTAGGAGGGATGAACCTAAAATTTAGTTCTGCTAGATATATCTGTTAGACGTGAGACCATTTAATAAGCCCCCAATAGTGAGAAACATACTCATCTTAAATAAAGAATAATAGCTGTTGAGAAATCAGAAAGGACTTTATTACTCTTTACATCCATTATGGATGGGTAGCGTCCCCCAGTAAGGTTACAGGAAGACTCCAACACTTGCAGGAAGATGAGTCTTCTTATCCTGTTTTCTGAACTTTGGATCTCCCTTGACACCATCCCCTGGCCATGTCACTCCATGTTCTCCTCTCTGATAGACCCTTCCTCACACAGCTCCTTGGGCCTGTGCCTTAGTTTCTGACCTCTAACCTGTCCATGCTAGGTCACAACCCCTATTACCCAGGAATATGGACAACAGAACTTTACTTCCCACATATCATTGACAAAGTTCAAGGATATTATAATTATAAGATTATTTTACACACACATCCAAGAAGAGTGGTACCACAAATTTAAAAAGACTAATCCAAATTTCTCATTTTTTTCCTATGAAAATGAGAGTGACAGATGAAATTAAAATATGATATGCTGGAAGTTAAGAGATCTAGGACTTGAGGGTAGCAGCATTATATGACAGAGAAAGCACTGACTCTGATGTCTGGGGGCTTGAATTCAGATAAAATATTTGGTATTTGTAATCAATTTCACATTGGGGGGGTGTGTGGAACCAAGATGGTAGAGCAGAAAGACACACATACTCTAGCTCTTCCCCCACAGCCCATAAAATACCTGTAAAGAAGGCCTCTCATTGGGTTCTGGAGCAGTAGAAGCCACAGAGCAACAGAGTGGAGGAAGTTTTCAGCCCAGAGTGACCTGGACAGCCAACAAGAAGGGTCTGTCACCATGGGATACAGAGGGGAATACAACTGTGAGTGCTGGGAGGAGCAGGGCCAGAGCAGGCCTGGGGGTAGGGGAGAGTGGGGGAGGAATCCCCAGCAGAAGAGGAAATTCACAGATCCCTCAACCCACACCAAAGACACTTCAAAGATCAGTAAGAGAGCTTTTTCACCTCTGTGACAAGAGAGCAGGGTCCTCCCCCAGCTCTGGCCCCAGGTGGTGGTGGCCACCATGGCAGACAGTAGCCAGCTTCCATTGCTGGAGTCTCAGCTTAAAGCCCCTGGGGGAATTGAGAAGCTGACCTGCACCTCAGCCATAAGTCAGGCTCCTCTCCCTTGATTATGCCAGCTTGGAGGAACTGAGAACTTACAGGTCCCCAGAATATACCCTACTCTTGACAAAGGACACAAAAGTCAAGTAACTGTTTGGGAAAATGCCCAAAAAAGGGAAAAAAAAATAAGACTATAGAAGGTTACTTTCTTGGTGAACAGATATTCTCTCCCATCCTTTCCAATGAGGAAGAACAATGATTACCATCAGGGAAGACATAAAAGTCAAGGTTTCTGCATCCCAAACCTCCAAAATAAATATGCAATGGTCCCAGGCCATGGAAGAGCTCGAAAAGGATTTTGAAAACCAAGTAAGAGAGGTGGAGGAAAAATTGGGAAGAGAGATGAGAGAGATGCAAGAAAAATCATGAAAAGCAAGTCAACAACTTGCTAAAGGAAACCCAAAAAAATGCTGAAGAAAATAACACCTTTAAAAATTTCACATTGAGAATGTTACTTATCTTTCCTGAACTTCAGTTTCTTGATCTGTAAAATAAAGGTGATAGTACTAGATAGCCATGGAAATGATGAATTAATGAATGAAAAAAGTATTTGCTACAGATTACTTGTCACAAATTTGAGAGATTTATGGTAGATAGAACTAATTTTAAGTCATATTTTAACAAAACCAATAAAAGCACAAAAGACTGCCTTAACTTATGCTAAATACATTAATCAGTGGACTAACTGTGATTAATTAGGGCATTATCTCAATATAATTGCCAATTGAGAATTAAAAACAAGAGTACTATTATTTTGATTAGCTATTAAAAACCATACGTGGGTTTGTACAGGATTGGGAGGATGAGAGAGAAGAGAATGGAGAAATAAATTGATTTGGGAAGTCTAGTTAAAAAATGTGAAGAAGAAAAAAGAAAAGAATAATGAAGGTGGAGAGGGGAAATAGGAAAGATTAAAAAATTGCTGAGGATTAATCCTAGTAAGGGAGAGGGAAGAGCTATTTTTGCAAAACTTATATAGTTATATATGAAATATATATAAACATATCTATATCTATATGTATATCTATCTATGTATATAGATAGATAGATAGATAGATAGATAGATAGATAGATAGATAGATAGATAGAACTTATATAGTATAAGCAGGGGTGGGGAACCTGTGGCCTCAAGGCCATATGTGGCTCTCTAGGTCCTCAAGTGTGACCCTTTGACTGAATCCAAATTTCATAGAACAGATCTCCTTAATAAAAGGATTTGTTCTGTAAAACTTACTCTCAGTCAAAAGGTCACACCCAAGGACATAGAAAGTCACATGGGGCCTCAAGCCCATAGGGTCCCAACTCCTGGATAAGGTATAGGAAGTATGTTTAATATTATGTGTATTAAGGAGATAATTATAAGAGATTAATGGATCTCTTTGTAAAAGATGTAGTAGTCAATTTGAAGAAATCTGAAATTGAGAAAAAATAATATAATAGGTCAATCATTCAAGAAATATTTGTTAAGCATTTACAATGTGCTAAACACTGTACTAAGGACTGGGGATTAAAAAAAGGAAAAACACTATCCCTGTCCTTAAGGAGTTTATCTTCTAATAGAAGAGACAGTATGCAAACAACTATGTATATACAGGATACATACACACACATACGTGTGTGTCTTGGTATACAGTAAATAACTGGTAATCTCAGAGAAAAAACATTCGCAAGTGAGGAGTAGAGAGGGTGGGAAAAAGGGAGAGAGGGAGATTTGAACTGAGTCTTGAATGAAGCCAAAGAAATCTGGAGACAGGGATGAGAAGGGAAAGTAATTCAAACATACAGGACAGTTAGTGAAAATGCATGAAGTCAAGAGATGGAGTAGCATGTGACAGCCAGAAGATCAGTGTTAAATGACAGAGTACATGGAAGTGAGAAAAGTAGAAAAAGAATGGAAGGAAGTGAGGGACCAGGCTGTGAAGGGTTATAAAAGCTAAGCAAGGCTTTATATTTGATCCTGAAGGTAATAGAGAATTACTGGAATTTTTAAAAAATTGGACATGGGGTATATGATATGATCAGACCAGGTCAATTTCACTCCCCCCATCTTTCCCATCCTCTCCACTCCTCACTCACCAGTGGTTTCTCTCTGATATTCCCTGTTATTAGGAAGATCACTTGGGTAGCTGAGGGCAGGAAGGTCTGGGGTGAGGAAGACACAAGGAAGGGAGACCATCTTGTAGGGTATTGCAGTAGTCCATGAATGGGATTCTACACCATATTGGTGGTTATATAAGTGGGAGAGAAGAGTATATTTGTGAGACATATTGTGAAGGTAGGAACAATGAGATCTGGCAAGAGTCTGAGAATATGGAGTGAATTAGAGTGAAGAGTCAAAGTTGGTAATGAGTTTTCATGGCTGAGTGACTGAGAAGATAGTGATACCTTCAACAGCAGTAAGGAAGTTGGAAAGGTGGGGAATATTTGAGGGAGAAAGATAATCAGTTCCTGTTTTGGATATGATGAGTTTAAGATATCTATGAGATATTCAGTTCAAGATGTCCCATAGGCAGTTGGTCATAAGAAAGAGGTTAGTGCTGGATACAAAAATCTGAGAATAATCTGCATAGAGATTATAATTTAATCCTTGAGAGCTGATGAGATTATCAGGTTGGCTATTGTAAAGGGAGAAGAGAAGAGAACTCGTGACAAGTACTTGGTTAGTTGGTGTGACCTGGCAAATGATCCATCAAAAGAGACTGAAGACGAGTCATCAGATGGTTAGTAGGAGAACCAGGAGAAATCAGTGTCATGGAGATCAGGAGAGGGAGATAGTGTCTAGAAGAAGAGGATGATCAATCAGGACATATGTTTCAAAGAGGTCAAGAAAAATGAGGACTGATGGGAAAAAATATTAGATTTGTCATTTAAGAGATTATTGGTAACTCGGAGAGAGCAATTGCAATTGAATGATGAGATTAGAAGCCAGAATGTTGAAATATTTGAGAGTGAGAGAAGAAGAAGAAGAAGAAGAAGAAGAAGAAGAAGAAGAAGAAGGAGAAGAAAATGTAGATAGCTTTCTCAAGGAATTCAGCCATAAAAGAGAAGAGCCATACAGTATGATAGCTACTGGGGATGGGATAGTTGGATGGCGAGAAGGGGGAAGGATGGGGAAGATATGAATACTTGTAGGCAGCAGGCGATAGCTAGTAGCTAAAGAAGCATGAGAGATTAGTGAGAAAGTAGGCATGACAGAGAGTACAATCATCTGGTCTGTCTTTCCAATTCTTATCTGACAGATCACTTCCAGAAAGGCTCTTATATTTTGAAAAAAAGCTTTGTAAGGGGACAGGTTGAAGGATCTTTCCTTCAATTTTGGAAATGGTAGCTTCTATATTAAAAATCTGGCCTAATTGTCTACTTTTAATTTCCATCTTGGACGCTCAATGCATTTCTCAGAAATAACTCCTGCTTCTTTGATGTAAGTCACCATCCTCCATACATTCTCCTCTCCTCAGCCCCACAAACATGTCCCAAAATGAGCAAATAACAAATGTCTCTGGCTAGAGCAGAAAACAGAATAAACATTGAAGCCTCAGGCACCAAGGTGTCAGGAACTACTGGTTACTCACTCTAAAGGAAGGCTCATAACATACTGAGAAAACCCAAAGTTCAAAGAGAAGAGATGTAAGGTTGTAAAAAGTGGTGGTCATGAAGTCTTAATGGGGTTTTGAGGTTCACTCAATTTAAAGCCTACAGAGTCTATTTGGTGTTACACACATTAAAAAAATGTAAACCACCCCTGAACTGAGACTACACATGAGAAAATTCACCCTTAAGGGCAACATTATTTAGTTATAAGCAAGTGCTTATGGGAAGTTAGCCAATGGCAACCACAGACTCCAGAAGAGGATTATTGCAGCAAGACTGGAGGCTCCTGTTTGTTTTTGGAGAATCAGACGAGACTTGTCTAGGAAAGAAGGAAAAATAAATATTATTGCTTTTCCTGGTAAAACTCTCAGAGAAGAGACATTTGCCTTCTCAGTTTCTTTCCCAAACTTAAAGTAGATCCCTAACAGCAGGGGGATTTCCAATGTACCTCCAAGTTCAGGTTATCTATAACTCTTACTCTTCGTCAGCATTTCCACTTCTCAGTGGGTTCAACAACGTGGGGGAAGGGCGGGAGATGAGCGCCTCAGCAGTCAAAACTACACAAGGGCACAAAGAACTTGGCCAACATCACAAAGCAAAACAAAGGCCAAACAGAAGCTTCACCTACTTAGCTGTTCTACTCATAATGGCATTGCAAATTCCTTGGGACAAGGTAAAATAATAAATTTGATTGAGAGATTCAGTAAACCTCAGAACATTTCTATGTCTTTAAAAAAATTTTTAAAACACAATATGTCCTCCTTTTACCACAGTTACTTGCTTTCCATAACTGACTTTGATTGCACAAGATTCTGGTATATATTCTTCAGTTTTTCATCATGAAATTATACTTTTAATCACAGAGATTATCAAGCATACCTTTGAGGAATAGTCCATTTTTTTATGTCAATCTTTGTTACAGACCAAAGATCTTCGATGGGATTTAAACCGAATGAGTTCCAAAGCTGTTTAAAAAATGTTTATCTTCATCAACTGGATAAACTTCTTAGCCTTACTGCAGAATTCAGTCTCCATTTTGGAATTTCTTGTCATTCAAGAACAACTTTACTTCTCAGTATATCAGCTTATTTATTGGAATTCATCAATAGGTACATCCTATCTAGGCTCACTTGAAGTAGACAAACTAACAAACAAACATTTTGGGGAAGCAGGTTTTTTACAAACTGATGAAGATGTTCAGATCTTACAAGCTCACTTGTACTTTTTCTAATAATTTTGGTATAGACTTGAATATAAATGAGTTTCATCAGTAAAAAATTGACTTTTACTAATCTATTATACACATATATGGATATATGCATACACTGATATGTACGTATATATTTTTGTACACATATATATTTCAAAAAAGCTTTTGATGAATCATCTCATGCTATTTCTATGGATAAGATGATAAGATCAGTACCTGAGCTTAGTCAATTAAGGTGGATTTCAAACTGATTGAATGACTAGACTTAACAAGTAGTTATTGGTTTGGTGTCAACTTAGAAGGAGTTCTCTAGAGGAATACTCCAAAAATCTGACCTTGTTCTTGTGCTGTTAAACACTGTTTATCAATGGTAAGAATGAAGGCATGTGCTTATCAAATTTGCAGACTTCTTAAGACTAAGAGGAATAGTTAACACATTTGATGACATACGTATATATAAGCAGTATGACATGGCAGCCAAAAAAGCCAACACAATCTTAATCACATCCAGAACATGGGAGGTGATAACCCTGCTTTACCTTGCTCTGGTCAGTCAACGTTTGAAAATATTTGTTTGGTTCTGGGTCCCATTTTTTAGGCAGGATATTGACAAGCTGGACAATGTCCAAAGGATAATGAGCAGGATTGTGAAGAACCTTAGAATCACATCATGTAAAAAATGGTTGAAGGAACAGAGACTAGCCTATAGAAGAAGAGACTTATTTGGGACACGATCATTGTCTTCAATTATTAGAAAGACTTTTGTATGTATTTTTACTGCTTGACCTCACAGGGCAGAGCCAGGAGCAATGACTAAAGTTGGAGGGAGAAGATGTCACCTTGATAGATAGAAAACTTCCTAAAGATTAAAATTGTTTCAAAATAGAATGGGATGTCTGCCTCAGGAAGTGATGGATTCCCTCTAACTAGGAAGTGATGGATTCCCTCTAACTAGAAATCTTCAAGCAAAAGCTGGAATCCACTCATGAAGTACATTGCAGAGAAAATTGTTTTTGAAATACATGTTAAGCTAGACAGTCTTTGAGATACTAATAACATTGGATAGCATGTATTAGTGTTACATAAGGTTTGCAAAACACATTATGCACACACACTCACATACATATATATCTATACACACATATTAACTCATTGGATCCTCTCAATAACCCTGTGAGTTAGATATTATTGCAATGCAGATGAGGAAACTGAAGCTTTGAGAGGTTAAGAGCCTTAGCCTCTCCTCCTCATAGAGTGAATTGTCAATAGAGTCAAATAAAACACCCTGTTTGTCATATGGTAATCTCATATTTTGGGGGATGTCTGCACCATATTATACTGACATGCCTGGTATGGTCAGGATTCAACTAATGTCCAAATTACTACAAAAGAAAAAGAACAGTAAGCAAGAAGAATGAAAAAAGTGGAGGAAGAATACACTTCCTATTATTATTTTATTCTTTCTTTTAAAGATCTTGAAAAGTCACCCTTTAGGCAGCCATGTTTGGAGGTCAAGATGCTCAGAAAATTGAAATGCCCTCCCTGGTCAAGAGGATGCCCAACTCCTTGTTGACAAAGAACACTTCTCTTTATTCTGCCCAGGTGCTTCATTCATTTATTAAACATCATTCGTTTATTAAAATTAAGATATTAAAACCAAGATGTTTAGTTGCTACACAGGTGCTTATATCATACATCAATGTGCATAATTAAGTAGTTGTTTTGAGGCCTGGAGTTACAGATTTTCTGCCCAGGTGCTTCTATCACTCATTTCATAAAGTCATCTCTTCACTCATTTCATAAAGTCCTTATCAAGTAGCCATGGATTATGCTTGATAGTGGCAGGAGAAATAGCAATGACAGTGATGAGTCATTGGGTTTGAACCTCTATTTTCTTGAAAATCAAATTTATTAGATTGCCCTTTACCGGGTTTGGGCAAGGTTGAAGCTTCTTTAGATAGTGGGTGGCTGAGTAGTTAGTTGTCTGTTCCTTTCCTATAGCTCCTAGATATAGAAATCATAGTGCTAAAACAATGTCTTGAACATAGTAGGATCTGATAGGTACTTGTTATTTAATTGATTGATTGATTTTCCATTCCAACAATGGTTTGACTTCTTTCCAGTTTCACTGAGTACATTTATTTCCGTGAATGCAGTTGAGTAAACTGCAGCAAGTGATGTGGATTTCTAAACACAGAAAGCTCTATTGTCCTTGGTAATTCATTTATTGATTTTTCCCCCAGTTAAGACACAGTGGAGGGGAGGGTGGGCACATGGAAGATCTCTCACATATGTGCCCTGGTTGTCTAAGGCCCTGGAGATCATATCTGTCGTGGTGAGTCAATAATTGACATTGCACACATGAACAAAGCATTAAATTTGGAGAACCTAAAATGAAAACATTTTATTTCAAAGAAAAACATCTCCAGACATTTGAAACTTATTAATTGTATTTAATCTGCAGCATTTTAATTACTTGGCATGAAGAACGTATTTAAAACACTTATAAAATTAAGATATTAAAATCAAGATGTTTTGTTGCTACACAAGTGCTTGTAATCATACATCAATGTGCATAATTAAGTCTTTGTTCTGAGGCCTGGAGTTAGAGGTTTTCTCAGGAAAATTGGGTCAATACTTAAGATTTTTTTAGACACAAATTGTGTGTGCTTGGAGCCACCTTGTGGATCCAAAGGATAGTGCAAGCAACTCAGTCCCTAAAAGGAGTCTATGAAGCAAATGTAAAAGGTGAGGGTTTAATGTATCCATATTATAGAACCTATCAAGTAATCAAATAACAAGTGCTTATTAAGTATCCAGAACCCCCCTCACTCCGTCTATATGCATCACAATATTCTGGATTCACTCTTCCAAAATAAGAGCTGCTTCAACTCCCCGTCAGGGTTCTAAGGTACCCCTATGGAATTAAGGGATGTTTCTTTTCTAATATCATCAACTCAAGCCCTCATTCAAATGTGTTCTCTCCACTGTTAAACACTAATGATCCAATTCACTTGTTTAATTTAAAAAAAAATAAAACAAATGTTACAAACATTTCCTGGCTCCCACAACCTGGCTCCACACTCTTTCCCTATACCACCTTGCTCCTTGGGGAGAAAAGACTCAGACTCAACACAGTTTCTATATAGCATTTACCCATCAAGTTTAATTCCAAATGTGCCATGACCAATGAATGGATGGGTCCACGAGTCTTCCACTACAAGGATGAGTCAAGAAGGTTGCTTGAACTTTCATTATTCACGCTCTTGCTTCTGAAAAATCCTGGAACAGACTTTCTCACCACAGTTCATCCTCTTTGGTCAAATGTCAACTACCCATGAATGACACAGACCAAGACATTCACTTTGGTTTTTTAAATACATCTCATTTCAGGCTGTATAGCCATTCAAAAAGCTCCTATTTATCATGGGTTTAGCAGACCAGAACCACTTACAGAATGTTTGTGTATACTCCAAAGTCCATGTGAGGACTGCATCAGCTGAGAATACTAGACATGGCATAAGTTTTGGGCTCATTGCTCCTCTCCCTCTGCCCCCCATCACATGCTAGACACAGGGGATTGCAAGTATTTAATAACAAAACAATTCTCACTTTAAGGAAATTTACATTGTAATGGAAAAGACATATATATATGTATGAATACATATATATGTATCACAATTAAATTTAAAGCCTGTAATTAAAATAAGACTATTTATGTATAACAAGATTCTGATAAGGTAGCTTGGACAATATTTTTCAGCTCAATGCTGGACTGCAAAATCCAAGTCCAACTGGGATTTCCAAGATCTTCAAGGAACCCTAGTCAGTAGGTTTGGGATGCCAACTCAATGAGATGTATATATGAACTTGGTGGGAAAAAGATCATATAGAAGCTGAGCTAAGCTGTCAGCTTATTTCCTGCCCTCGCCTTCTTCCCACCCCCAGACCAAGGTGGAGTAAGGAAGATTATGCCCTTGTTTGTTCTTATTATATTGTCTAAATAAATATCCTTCTATAAATCGGATATTAAGTGGTTAAATGGAACAGAGGTATTAGTGATTGAATCAATCACTAAAAAAGGTGGGTACACAGAGACAATTTCCAATACCCTCAGGATACTGAAGAACCCTGGCCTGGAGAGAGTGGTACCAAAGTTAAAACTAGTTACAATAATATGACAGAATCATGAGATTTAGAGTTAAAAAGGACTTTTGAAATGACCTCATACAACCCCTTTATGACAACTAAGGGTAGACTGCTAGGCCTGAGTTTGGGAAGAGCCCTAGTTCAAATCTGACCACAGACATTTACTAGCTGGGTGACTTTGGGCAAATCACGTAACCTTTGTCTGCCTCAGTTTCCTCATCTATAAAAGAGTCACAACTTGTAGGGTTGTTGTGAGGACCAAATGAAATAACACAGTATGTGGTACGTAAGAAGTGTTATATAAACGTTAGCTATTTTGATTGTTTACAAATGGAGTGTTTGCCATATAGTCACATCTAATTGGAATTCCCTCTACAGAATTCCCAGTCAGGGGTCCAAAGAGTCTCTACTGAGTAGATAATGAGGCAGTGAGGCTAAGGGAGCAAGAAGATGGCACAGGAGACACAGCACTGGGCTAGGAGTCAGGAAGATCTGAGTTCAAATGCAGCCTCGTATACTTACTGTGTGACCCTGGACAAGCCACGTCACCCTGTTTGCCTCAATTTCCTCATCTGTAAAATGAGCTGGAGAAGGAAATGACAAACCACTCCAGTATCCTTGCCAAGAAAATCCCAAATGAGGTCGTGAAGAGTTGGACGCAGTTGAACAACAGACTGAGTCAGTCTAAAATATCTATCTTGCCTGTGGGTGTTTGCTCTGACTGGGTCTCAGTCACCCAGCAGGGGGCTGATTGCCTAATAGCAGAAAGCCAGGCTCTCCTAATGGACAGACAATGACAAGTTTCCAATGCCACTGAGATCTTTTAGGATCTTTTACAAACCATAGAAACCATTATGCCATAGGAATATGATTTTAAAAAATTACTGCTTTGCCTTTTCATAGGCTATCTCCGTATACCTCTGCCTTTTAGAAGACCTAGCTTCTAGTGCCACCTTCTATATAACACCTTTCTAATCTCCCCCCCTGGCTTGGGTTTCCTTCCTCAAATCAGCTTGTATTTATTTTGGGCATATTTTATCTGTCTTTATTCTGTGTTTGCTTCTACGTGCCTATGTTGTACGTGTCTCCCATATAAAGTGATATATAACGCAGCCTCCTTGAAGGCAGGGACACTTTCCTCTGTATTCCCAATAACCTTTCAGTTCCTGGCTCATAGATGTTCAAGAAATGCTTAATTAGTTCTTAATTGGTTTTTCTTAGGTAAATAAAAAAGCAGCAAGCAACACTCACCTACAACTCCAATTTGTTATGAAAGGGATCGTGATGGATGGGTAAGAGACATGCATCAAGACTTCTTGAATTTGGGAGTGTTCAATTTGTCCATGTGGACAGTCTCCCCACCCCCAACCAATGCAGAGCTTTTCTAGTCTTTTTGACAGGTTCTAAAAGATGAAGTGACTGATAACAGTAGCAAAAGTATCACTCTTCAGTCAATGACGTGATAAACTTCTTTAAATTTAGCTGAGGTGGTCCTTGCTAAAGAAGTAGTGCCAATTTAATTCAATACAGTAGCCCAAAATGCACATATCTGAGACATAGATATGAACATATATATGCATCTAAATGCACATATGTGTGTTGAGCATATATGTATATATGTACTGATCATGTATATTCACATATTGAGCATATATGCATATTTTATGTATTGAACATAGGTGTATCTATATACATACATAATACACATACCTACTTACATGTATAGGTGTGCACGTGCACACACACACACACACACACACACACACTTATAGATAACATAGTGAATAGAGCCTGAACCTAGATTTAGGACAGGTCCAAATCCAGCCTCACTCACACATTAGCTGTGTGACCCTGGATTAGTCACTTAACTTCTTTTTGCCTCAGTTTCTTCAATGGTAAAATGAGAATAATACCAGCAAATGTTAGCTATTATATTATTATTACTGTTATCATTCTTATTACATAGGAAATTGGGTCATTTGTCCCTCCCTTTGTGGAGGATTGACAAGGGTAAATAGATTGAATCCATAGATGCTGCAGATTCTTGGTGACCCCTTTAAAGTAGTAAACAGTAAAAGTAGTAAATTCTTTTTCCCCTTCCCCTTTGCTCTGAAGCCCATAGTTATTACTGTCTATGAAACCTGTGGTTTTCAAGATTCTCCTTTTTCTCCGATTTTGCTAATGCTCACCATACACTACTTCCCTGAACCTAACGCACAGGTCTGACCAGGTCACTCCTCACTCAGCTGCTGCTTGCTGCCTTGGGGATAGAACACCACCCTGCTTGCCCGCCTTGCTCCAGCCTCTCTTTCTAGGCTGAGCACACATCACCTCCACTCCCACACTCTGTGCTCCAGCCAGAATGTGCTCCAGTCACTGTTTCCTGTACACACCATGACTTCTCCTGACTATATGTCTTCCCCAATGCCTGGAAACCTCTCCATTCTTAAATTCACATCCTGAGATCCTTAATTCTTTTCAAGATTCTGATCAAGGGCCACCCTCTTCCAAAGACTCTTCTGAACCCTTTACTTATTAGTTCCCTCCCCCAACCCACCCCCAATTACAGTGTATTTTTTTTACATATATATAGGATGTCCACTTATTTGGGAAAATATTGTATTACCCCCAGCAGAGTGTAAGCTTCTTAAAGGCAGAAATTCTCTCACTCTTGAACTTCTATTACCACCCACTAGCCCTGGTACATTGTAGGCATTTAATAGGCGCTTTTTGGTTGATAGATTGTTGCTGACAGCAGCCTAGCAAGGTAGGCAGTGCAACTGAGACCAGGAGAAATGAAACGTTGCCCCAAGTCATCGAACTAGACAGGGATTTCTTTTTTTTCTTTTTAAATTTTATTTTAATTAATTTATTTAACTTTTAACATTCATTTTCACAAAATTTGGGTTCCAAATTTTCTCCCCATTTGTCCCCTCCCCCCACCCCAAAACACTGAGCATTCTAATTGCCCCTATCACCAATCTGCCCTCTCTTCTATCATCCCTCTCTGCTCTTGTCTCCATCTTCTCTTTTGTCCTGTAGGGCCAAATAACTTTTTATACCCCTTTACCTGTATTTCTTATTTCCTAGTAGCAAGAACAGTACTCGACAGTTGATCCTAAAACTTTGAGTTCCAACTTCTCTTCATCCCTCCCTCCCCACCTCTTCCCTTTGGAAAGCAAGCAATTCAATATAGGCCATAGAAAGGGATTTCAAACCATTTTTTTTTCTGTCTCCAAATTCAGTGCCCTTTGCACTTTGCCTAACTCGTGAGGCTGAAACAAACTGCCCTAACCAATAGGCAGGGCCATGAATTAGATGGTGTATGTCCTTGATGACTCTGTTTCAGAGCCGTGAAAGGGATCTTGTTTGAATGACATGTGATCCTCTGGTTTGCACTTGGCAGTTCCTGACAATCCATAAGATTACTGAAGGAGGGTGTTCACTGTGGTTTTTCTTATCTTTAAAAATGAGTCACTGTGTTCATCTGGTACAAAGATGGCGCCAAGCAAATCAGACCAAATGAACCTAAAAGTTTCATCTCCATGCCAAACAAAGCCTGTGAGAACAGAAGGCAGGGTTGCAGCCATGCCTTCTGGAAAACCCCTGCTGAGAAGCAGCTACTTCGCAGCCAGGAAAAGGGAGAAGGAAGCACAGTGTAACTGAATTGATACTGAAATCATCAAGACTGGATTTTGCTTTTGGTCAGAAATTCTGTTTTAAACTATCAAACCTGCAATCAGTGGGGGAAAATCGTGAATGAAGATGGCCTGGCAGTATCGACTATATTTCCAGACTATATTACAAAGTGGTAATCATCCAAACAATTAGGTACTGGTCAAGAAATAGGGTAGTGGATCAATGCAATAAACTGGGTACACAATATACAATGGCAAATGACCATAGCAATCTAGCATTTGATAGAATCGAAGATCCAAGATTTAGGGACGAGAACTCGCTATTTGGCCAAAACTGCTGGGAAAACTGAAAAGCAGTTTGGTAGAAACTAGGCATAGACCAACATCTCGCACTGTAGACCAAGATAAGGTCAAAATGAGTATATGATTGAGACATAAAGTGATGTCATAAGCAAATTAGGAAAGCATGGAAAAATTTACTTGTCAGCTCTATGGATAAGGAAAGAATTTATGACTAAACAAGAGATAAAGAGAATTGCAGAAAGTAAAATGGGTAATTTTGATTACATGAAATTAAAAAAAAAATGTTTTTGCACCAACAAAACCAAGGAAGCCAAAATCAGAAGGAAAGTAGGAAACTGGGAGAAAATTTTTACAGTAATTTTTTGTGATAAAGGCTTCCTTTCTCAAATATATAGAGAATTGAGCCAAATCTATTTAAAAAAAAAAAAAAAGAGCCATTACAATGAGCCATTGTTGTTGATGTTTACTGTTTGTTCTCAATCCATAAATGGTCATAGGATATGAACAGGCAGTTTTTTTAAATAATTATTTTGTTTTCAGTGTTCTGTGATCACTTTCATATATCTTAGATTTTTTTCCCCTCTCTCCCCCTCCTTCCTGCCTCCCTCCCCACTCTCTTCCCGAGATGACTTGCAATCTTATATAAGTTCTACACATACATTCCTATTAAATACAATGTGAACAAGCAGTTTTTGGAAGAAGAAATCAAAGCTGTCTATCTGAATATTGTTATATGTGCAAAATGTATGAAAAAAGGTGTGAAACACTACTATTTAAAGAAATGCAAATTAAAAGACCTCTGAGCTACCATCTCTTACTTATTAGATTGCTTAATATAACATGAAAGAAAAATGACAAATGTTGGAGGACTTATGGGAAAATAATTGCACTAATGAACTGTTGGTTGAGTTATCAAGTAGTTTAACCATTCCGTAGAACAGTTTGGAACTATGTTTCAAAAACTTCAAAAATGTGGATCCTCTTTGACCCAATAACACAATACTGGATCTGCATCCCAAAGAGATCAGAGGAAAAAAGAGAAGGACTTATAAGGATACAAAAATATTTTATAATAGTTCTTTTTTTATGGTGGCAAAAAACCCTGAAAATTAAAGGGATACCCATCAATTTGGGAATGGCTAAACAAGTTGTATATGATTGTGATGGAATACAGTAAGAAAAGACAAGTAAAGTGGTTTCAGGAAAACCTAAAGACTTTTATATGAATTGATACAAAATGAAGCGAGCAGAACAAGGAGAATAGTGTACACTGCAGTATTGTGAGAATGGTCAACTACGAAAGACGTAACTATGCTGATCGATACACTAATCCAAGACAATTCCAAAAAACTTATGCTATATATATCCAGATATGTATATGCTATCTATATCCAGAGAAAGAACTGATAAACTGTGAGTATGGACTGATGCATAATTTTTTTATTGTTTTTCTTGCTTTTTTGGCAACATGGCTACTATGTATATTTTGCATAATTTCATGTATATAATTAGTATTAAATTGCTTGCCTTCTCAATGGGTGGGGAAAGGGATGGATGAAGGAAGAGAATTTGGAACTCAAAATTTTAAAAAATGCATGTTAGAATAAAATATTTATAATTATTGTAAGCATATAATTAGTTTATAATTATTTTTTAAAAAGAAATTAGCAAATATGCTATTTGGACGTGGAAATATTTCATCATCATTAGATTCAAGGCAAGGGCCCTTGAGAAAATGTTTCTATAGTACTCAAAGCAGTTCTTTAGAGAGTCACACTGTTCAAATACTGGGCCTCTTAATAGTGGGAAAAATCCATGAATTGAATTTTCAGCTTTATCAATTTTCATCACGCTTTATCCCTAGTATTCATCGTGTGTGTGTGTGTGTGTGTGTGTGTGTGTGTGTGTATTTTATTTATTTTGTAAAGCCATTTACCATTTCTGGGTCTCAATTTTCCTCATCCATAAAATGAGGGTGAAAATGTCGAAAATGTCTACCTACCTTACAGAAAATTGTGAAAATAAAAGGAAATAATGAATTGGAACCTTCTTTTCAATTTTTATAAAATTGACATTAGGTATAGGGTGGATTGTAGTAAGCACGCACAGATATTTCTCTGCCAGTTCAGTCCCAATCCAGTTGGCCATGAGGGAATGTTGGGGAGTTATCTTCTGGTTATGTACAACTGCTATGAGTCTCCTCATCACTGGCCTGGCCAGAAGAGCTGACAAGAAACCTTTTACTTTCTTTTTTCTTTGTTTTTTTCCTAATAATATTTTTTCCAACTACATGTAAAGATAGTTTTTAACATTTATTTTTGCAAAATTTTCAAGTCCAAATTTGTCTCCCTTTCCTCCCATTTCCCCTAGACAGCAAGCAGTCCGATATAGGTTATACATGTACAATCACATTAAACATGGTTCCAAATTTGTCACGTTGTGACAGAAGAATCGGAAAAAAGGAGAAAAGCCACGAGAAAGAAAAAGAAACACAGAAAAAGTGAAAATAGTATGCTTCAGCCTGTATTCGTACTCCATAGTTCTTTCTCTGGATGTGGTTAGCATTTTCCATCACTAGTCTTTCGAAATTGTATTGCTGAGAAGAGCTGAGTTTACCACAGTTAATCATTGCACAACTGAAATCATAACCACTGTGTGCTCTGCCGAGACATTCTGCCTAAAGGTAGAACAGGCAATGTCTTATACATTACACTAAATCTTTTTTTTTCCCAAGTAGAAGATGGGGAAGACAAATCTAGACCACATTTCATTTGAAAAAGATCTTGGAGTTTTAATGAATTACAATTTTCATAAGTCAATATTATAATTTGTCTCACCCTAGCTTTCCTCCTGATCTTCAGTCTTACATTTCCAGTTGCCTTTAGGGCATCTAGAATTGGATCTCCCATAGACACATCAAATATGTTACCTTTCTCACCAAAGCCTCCTCCGTTCTGAACTTTCCTATTATGAAGGGTACTCCTATTCTTCCACTTGCCCAGGCTCACAACCTCACTGTAGTCCTTGACTCATTTTCTCTCACCCACAATATTCAGTCTATTGCCAAGGCTTGTCATGTATTTACACCTTCACAGAAGATCTTCTCTATTCCCCTTTTTCTCCTCTCTGCTATCTGCTTAGTGCAGGTCCTCATGATCTCAGGTCTGGATGATTGTAACAGTCTACTGGTGGGTCTCCCTCCCTGGAGTCTCCTTCCCCTCCCCAGTTCCTTGAGCATTATGGGCATTTAATAGATTTTTTTGTTTAAAATAATTCAAGAGACAGGATAAAAAAGTAGGGAAAAGAAAAAGAGAATGAGTAATAAAGATCTAAACATTTTACTAATTATACTCTTAAATAAAATGAGAACCTCATTCAAATGGAGTCAACATTATTGGGTTTTTTTGGAATAAATGCTTGAAACATGAGAAAATCTGAAGTGTTCTTGAAGTCCCATCTATTTCTTGTTATTTGCAGAGGGGTCAGGGGTGAGGGTGAAGAGCCATGTGATTGTTTTTGAATGTGGGGATTGCCACAGTAATTTAGATATAATAGAAAAGTTCCATTTGGGGATGAAACTAAGATTTTTGCTGCTAAACCCTTGTTGTGTTTTTACAATGGCATGTATAAATGGAAGGAGTCTTCTTTTGTAACTTGTCCCAGAGCTTCCAATGGACATTTTGCTAAATTCCCAAAAGGGCAGACACCAGAGAGGAAAAGAAATATGAAGCTGTCAGTCATTCAGCCTCTCAAAAAATACACAGTTTTCCATGATGGAAAAAATACCAGTAATCTGTCTAGCTGACTTCCTTCTCAATGTCATTCATTTCCATGCCTTCTTTTCTAGGTAACATGATGTCATAATGAGTGCTGAATTTACATTTAGAAGACCAGGATTCCAGTCACACATCTGCTATTTACTGCCTGTGTGAGTTTAGACAGATGACTTAACTTCTCTGAACCTCAGTTTTATATTCTTTAAAATACAAAATTGGGTTAAATCGTGATTCTTAACCTCTGGTCTACAGACTCCCAAGGAGTCCGTGAGTAATTTTGGGGCAATGGGGCATGAAATTGCATAGGAAAAATATTTATTTTCAGAAACCTCATGTTGAAATTTCCTTCAATTACTTAAAAGCCTGATTCTAAGAAGACATGTCTAGGCTTAACCAGATTGTCAAAGGAATCCATAACACACCAAAAAAGTTTAAAAATACCTGGATTAGATGATTTCTATAATCGTTTCCAGGCCTGATAATCAGTAAATTTGTCACACTCTTAGAATCAGTTGATCTGTTTTTCAGACCTCACACCAAAACTTAGTAGTACCTTGTAGAACTTTGTAAGCTACTTTCTCTGAGTCTCACCTTCCTTATCTCTAACACCAACTGTATTTATCTCCTTCTTTGAAAGAGAAAACAAAGTAATGGATGTGAACACTCTGAAATTTACAAAATGACTTCAATGAAGTGGAGAAAAACATCATTGAAAGACTTCAGAACTCCAATCAATGGTCAGTCATGACTGCAGAGGACACCTTCCTTTCAGCAGAGCAGTAGATGGTAGACTACAGATATGGAATGGTATATACATTGTCAAACTTAACCAGTGTATTGATTAGCTCTGATGAACTCATTCTCTTTCTCTTTCTCTCTTTCTCTCTCTCCCTCCCTCTTTCCCTCCCTCCCTGCCTTCCTCCCTTTACAAAGTAGGGCTTTTACAAAAATGGCTTTTATTATGGTTTTGGGGGAGGAGTAAATTATGAAGTGATAAAAATAAGAGAATTTATAAAATTTTTTAAAACTGAGTGCATAACTGTAATTAGAGATCCACAGTATTACTGTTGGATTTGATTTTTAAAACCTATCCAGAGATTCATGATGACAGCATAAAGCAGATTATAAGAGAAGGAAAGAATAAAACATGCAAGCATAAAATGCAAACTCCACAAATATATGAATCCATTTCAGTGATGACCAGAAGAGATCTCATTTCCATGGGGATGATGTCACAGTGCCTTTACTGTGACTTAGTCACAGGATCTGCACCTTCTCATGGGCTTCCTGGTCAAGTCTTTTTTTGACTTAAGTCATTTACAGGTGAAACACATGGCACTGGTTGGCCCTATTCTAACCTCTACTTTTGCTCCTTCTTGGGAAGGTGTGCCATTCTGGGACTGTGATTATTTTATGGATCAAAAAAAATGCATTTTTACAATTTCCTCCTGCTTTTGCTTATTGACATAAATTGCTATTTTGTATTATTTTCCAAAGGTAAGCATTCACCAGCAAGATGCTTAATTGAGATTCAAGGTCATTTTTCTTGCATCTCATCATTTCTAAGCATTGAATGGAAGGCAAAATACAAGCGTTTTTCAATCAAATGGCTTGTTTTGGAGAGATCTAGTCCATAGAGGACTAAGTTGAGCCAGAATCATGGGAGAGGGAAATAGAAGGAAACACATTTCCATTTATAAAACTGATATTCCCTCCTGAAAATGCTAAGATTTTTTAAATCAAATCTATGATTTCATGGATGCGACCAGTATCATCTGTCTGGAAATTTAGATTCTTAGGGAGCCTAAGGCATTGAGAGATTAAATGACCTTCCCAGGGCCATAGACACACTAGTATCAGAGGCAGTGAACTCAGGCTTTCTTGACTCTTGAGGCCAGCTCACAATCTACTAAGACACAGCTGCCTTTCAACATTAAGATATTTTTCAAAATTGCCTTTTTTTGGCCTTTTATTTATAGGTTGTTATTTTCTAAGCAAAAGTTGGAGAGATGTATTCTGGTAATTCTGGTTCTGGCAATAAATGTAAAAGTAATATTTAGCCCAAGGCATATATGCTCTGAATACTTCAGCATATCCTTCCAATAGCTTTTTTCCCCCTTACTCCCTGTTCCCTTTCTAACTTCTAGCCTACCTAGACTTTAAATTAGCAGTCTTTTCCAAGTTCAGAGGAGTCTTTCTTTGTCTTTGGCCATGAATTTAACAGTTACTGGTTGACTTTTCATTACCTTAAGACAGTATAATACAATGGAGCACAATATAATAGAGGAGCAAAAGAATTGTGTAAGCTAAAGGTTAGGCTTGGGGTGAAGATCTGATTTTGAGTCACTAGCTTGAGTCCCTAGACCAATTATAATGTTGCTCAGTGTTTTCAGTCAGGGCTGGGACAAATCAATTAACTCTCTGGTACTCAGTAACCTTTTCTATAAAATGGTCACACTGACATTTCTTTACCAACATCATAAGGTTTACTATAAAGATCAAAAGAAATAATTATTGTGAATGTACTTAGTGACTACAAGCTCTTTTGTATCTAATAGTAGCTGTTTTGGAGTAGAGAGGAGGGGGAAATTTATGTGATTAAATTTATTATATATTTCAAAGGAATAGAAAGTTGTTCATAATGATTTGCAGTTTCATACACAATTTTAAAAATTTGATTCTGTTATGGAAATGTTTGTTTTATTCTATGTTAAAAATAAATAAAAAATTTAAAAAAGGAATTCAAATTTTTTAAAAAGTACCATATGAACATGAATTGACATCCTTTTGTTAAATAAGGATTTTATTTTAATGAGTAATTATCTCTTTCATAAAAAAAGTTTGTTTTGCTAAACTGACTTGCTCTTAAAACTCTGTATTAACTGTTTTCTTAATTTAGTTTTTTATCCAAACAGAGGAAAATGAGAAACTAAAGCTTCAACTCATTGCCATTAATACCTTTTGTTTGGTCCTTCTCCTTCTCCTCCTTTTTTGGTCATTTTCCTTTTTTGCAAACTTAGCCCTTTTGAAAGGTAAGACATTGTAGTGAACAGAGTTGAGACGTGAGGCAGAGAGGTGAGGCAGATAAAGAACTGGCCTTAAAGCCAGGAAGTCCTGAAATTAATTTTTGTTTCTCCACCGTATGGACTATGTGATCCCTGGGTGAGTTAGTTAACCTCTCAAGTGCTTTGCTACAACCAGTAAGTTATAGAGAAGGTACTAACTTGTGATGGTAGAGAGATCTTCCTTATGTAGGAGTTCCTTTTACGAATGAATTCACCCATCCTGCCCCTATCATTCTCTCAGAATTTTTTCAGAGCAAGAAAGCACTTGAGAGACCATCTAATCCAACCTATACCTGAAAAGGAACTTCTCTAACATTTCTGACAAGTAATTACTAGGCCTTTGCTCTAAAATCTCCATTGAGGAGAAGCCCACTGCCTCCTGAGGAGGCTGCCCATTCAACTCTTTAAAATGTTGAATATTAGGTACTTTCCCCTTAAATCAAGCCTACATCTGTCTCTTGAGAACTTCCCCCTTTGCTCTCTGGGGCCTAGCAGAATGAGTAAATTCCCTCTTCCATAGAAGAGCTCTTCAGATCTTTGGACATGGCTATCACAACCCTCTCTAAATCTTCTCTCCAGTCTAAACATCTCCAGATCCTTCATTTAATCCTAATAGGGCACCTGATATCCTTTACCATATTCATCAATCTCCTCTATGTGTTCTTTAGTTTATTAATATCCTTCCTAAAATACGATGCTTCAAAGAAAGCACAATTATCCAGGGCAGAGTACATTGAGCTAACAGTTCCTTGCTTTGGATGCTAACTTTTTCTTTATGAAACCCAAGGACAAGTTGGTTTTTTTTATTTAATTTAAGATTTTTGACTACCATTTCCCATTATTTGATTTTCCAATTCCTCTTGATAACAATAATCTGATAGCATTTTTGTGGGAAGTGGGGACAATTCTCAGATGTACTTTTTTTTTTAATCAATTTATTTTATTTTCAGTTCTAAATTTTTTCCTTCCTTCTATCTACTCCTTTGCCCATGGAGAAGGCAAGGAATGCAGAGTCCATGAAAAATATGAAATCATGAAAACAAATTTCCACCTTAGCCATGTTCCCCCTCTAAAACAGCAAAAAAAGAAAGAGAAAAAAAATGTTTCCATCTGTACTATGAGTCCATCAGTTCTCTGTCAAGAAGCAGATAGCATCAAATGAAGTTATTTTTTTAATATGAAGAACTATAGCAATCTGCATTGCTGCTTAATCCGTTAAACGTTTATTTCATGTCTACAATAAAGGAAACATTATTCTAGGCGGATACAAAGACCGAAGGACAATGGATGATCCCAGCTTTCTCCTATGTGACTAAGCTTTTACAACAAGGCTCATGTCTTATCTAAATTTTGCTTTTCTCAGCATCTAGAAGAAGATTTGCTTATATCATGTCATAAGGGACATTTTTAAATTATTGGCTCAAGGATATAAGACTTTCTGCCAATTTAATTAATTTAGTAATATTAAATAAAAACCCCAAATAATTGAAAGAATTCTTTGCTAAATTCAACTAGCTTTCCAATCTTAAGTTATATAGTTCTCTTTTGTCCATTTCCTTTCTTGAATCCAAATCACTTTGGGGTAGCAAGAAAATCATGGATAGATAAGTGAGCAGCAACTTTTTGGAGACCATAGGGGATAATGGTATGGTGTAGAGACAGCCCCAATATTGAAAAACTCCAGTTGAGCTGTATTTTCAGCCATGCGGGTATTTCCTCCAATGACAAAGATGTGATTAATTCATACCCATATAGATCAACTTTCATTTATGTCCTTCTATGATTTTATCACAAATCGAATTTCTTTGGGGCCTTTCTGAAATTCTTTAGATACTGTAGGGATGGATCATGAGGGCTATCTAATGGGAAGGTTATCCAACATAAAAGTAATTCATTGAGATAGCTCTAAACAGAAAATTAGCTCATAAAAAATTTTTTTTCATTCTTTTTCCATCCAGGAAAGTGATGCGCAGTTGTAACATAAGGTACAAACCCAGTAAATGGTGCTATTGAATCATGGAATGTTGTGGGGAAGGAAAGTCTTAAAGTTATTAATCATTATGTTGCATAAAAATGTAAGCTGTGAGTTTTCTTTAAGGTGGAAATGAAGATATTGAACAAATATCAAGTCATCTCAAATCTAATGTGAATGTCTTTTTGTAGAGAGCATAGGATGGTCCTCTTTACTCCCATCAAGAGCAAGACATCCTGCTCAAACCATTTTGAGAAGTTTCCTATGGAATATAAAAGGGAGGCACAGGACTTAGTATCAGCACTAGTCTAGCCTAGTGTCAAAACTAGCTTAGTGAAAAATGTCATCAGACTGTATTTTAACACAAGAACACCAAGAATGCCATGAATACCAAAGCTGTGGTTGTTGTCAATCTCCTTGTATCAGAAAAAAAAATAAATTCATCATCTTTAACACACATTTATGAAGAGAGAGAGATGCACAGATCTCAATGATAGTCCTTGACTTCTTTCTTTTCTAATGCACTTATGTCTAGAATGTTATTCTTTGTTAGCTATATGTGACAATAGCATCTCATTTCTTCAAGAGGTATATGATAATAGTTTTATTTAACTTACACATTTCTTGATACCAGATATAATGATCACTTCCATTAATGATTCACTGCTATCCTACTTTGTTCAAATAGTTGCAGATATTCTCAGTTACTTGAGAGTTTAAAATCCTACTCTGTCAAACATTTTCTTATCTTCATAGTGGTGGTTCTTGGTCAGTGATGTTTATAGATGTGGGTAAAAGCAACTAACTATGGAGATCAGAGGTCGGGATGGGTTGCCACACTCTAAATCAAAGGAAACGTTACAATCTCTTAAGAGCAAACAAAATTCCTTGGATCATACTCTGGAAAGAGCATTGGATTTGCAATCAAAATCAGAGCTTTTGAATCAAAGTTCTGACCCTTGGGAGCTGTGTGATCTTGGACAAGTCATTTAGCCTCTACATCTTAGTTTTTCACTTGTAAAATGAGGGGATTAGATTTGATGACCTATAAAATCTCTTCTAGCATTAAATCTGCAAGTATCTGAAAACAATATGAAAGTATTCAAGAAAAGTAACTAAACTATATTCTTTTGCCCAGTAGTCACACTACTGGATTGTACACATCCCAAGAAAGAGGAGTATCTCCAGGTGATCTGTGTGGTGCTTAATTAAAGTTTCCTATAGGGGAGCAAGTCAGTCTAAGCAGGGTGGCAGGTGGTAGGGTTGGCTCCTGTGTCTCAGGTCTGCCTCTCCAGGTAGACAGGACTCTCATCAGCTGTATCTCCATTGCACCTCCATTATTTCAGCAGGAGAGGTAGAATGCCAAAGGTCTGTGTTTGTGGGCAGGGGTAGCATCCTGGAGGAGCTCCCTGTTTGATGTACTCTCTGAGACTATGTCAGAATGAAAGGTTGTCAGTGTATGTTAGGTTATCAGTCTGTGAAATTCCACTTGAAGAAATGCTTGTTTACTCCTCAGGGATTTAGTGTTAGTTTTTCTGAAAGTTTCCAGACTTAATTTGACAGAATCTGGTGTTGTTATGGATGTGGAAAAGTAGATGAAATCATGTGGCAAACTTTAAAAATACAATAAGTTAGATTTATTTTGGGTTTGGTAAATTAGCTGAAGCCAATTATTTGATCCTAGAGGTCAGTGGAATAAGAAAATAAGAAGGTAGCAGAGTACGTTGAGTTGGGTTGGGGTGGGGGGGAAAGGGTAGGTGATATGACATCATCACACTTGCACTTTAGGAAGCATCAATATTCCTTACTCCAATTCTAGGAAAGTCTTTGAGACAGTCCACCCCACCCACCCAAAGCTAAATTAGCATTCTTAAAGAACAAGTCATTATCATTATTTTTTTTCTTATGCACATTTTTTTCTTAAGCACGATTCTCAGACCTCTTTTTCCCATTAGTATAAGACCATCCATCTTCATGTTCCCTTTAATTTTCATTTTATTGTGAGCAGACAAGGTGTCCAGAATGTGACTGGTGAGGAAAGACTGCTGAGCCTCCATCTGGACAACATTAGTTTAGAAGTCAAGATTTAGATTATCCTTTAACTGAAAGATGCTGGAAGATGCCTTCTGTCCAAAGCTGGAATCTGACAGTGCACTGCTGTCAGGGTAATACCTTTCCATGTGAAGAATGTATCTTAAATTCTTCAAATGGAAACCAGCATCAGCTGAAACATATGGCACAGTGGGAAGGTCGCTAGATTTGGAATCAGATGACTGGAGTTTAACTTCTGCTTCTTTTCCTTTCAATGTGTGTGACCTCAGGCAACTCACTTGATATTCCTGGTACGGAGTCTCCTCATCTATAAAATGAGAGGTCTGGAGATGAGCTCTAAAGCCCCTTCTGGCTCTAAATATAATCTCCTCTTGGCAACCTTTGAATTTCATGTTGGTCTCAAGGGCAGAGCTGCTAAGGACTACATAGAACAATGAGATCATCACAGGATGTCAGAACCAGAAAGGATCTTATGGTCATCTAGACACCATGACATATTAGACAGTGTTCTAGCTGTGAAGTTTTCAGGGTCCTGGACTCTTATCCCACCTCAGACAATTCCTAGGTAGGCCACCATGAGCCAGTCACTTAAACTACTTCAGAGCCTGTTTCCTCATCTTTAAAACAAGGATACTTACGTGCCTCATAGACTTATTGTGAAATGTTTCATAAACTTTAACATACTCTGTAGACAATGGGTCCCAAAAGTCTTAGGGAAGTTTTAAGTTGACACTTACGACTTTTGGGACACCCTGACTAAATGTGAATTATTGTCCAGACCAACCACCCTTCTTCCATTTCACAGATAAGGATCCTAAAAACCAGAAAGGTGGAGTAACTCTCTTTTAATTCTCTTCAATGCATATATAATTGAAAAAAATTTGAGACATTTTAAAAATAAGGATAAACTGATGAAAAGGAATGTTTGGGGTATAACGTGCTAAAAAAAAGGATTCATGGCTGCTGTTTTCTAAACTGTCACAATTTCTACAAATTATTCAATAATTCTTTCTTGAATGTTAATGAATTCAGCTATGGTATTAAGATCACTCATGTCTTTATTTTTGCAAATTTAAAACTATATATTTTCTAAGATCCTCTTAGTGCTTAGGGGGAAAAACAGAGCTTAACTCTAACGTTTGAATTGAATTTGAGAAGTCACTGACATACACACATTCTCTTTGGCTTCATCTGAGCAACAAGGATATGAACAATCAATTAAAAACAGTAGCAACAATCCAAACCGTTATGCATAGAAAGTGCCTGAAAAGGAACCAAGGAAGATGGCCACTAATGCAAAAAACCAAAGGACACACTGGGATGGACCAACCCTAACTTCAATGAATAATAATGGATACTGGAAGTAGTATTTCTGTGCCCACTGGTAAGATGGATGTCAGTTGAGTTTATTGAAATATTAGGTGTCTAATACTTATTTTAAATGTGGCCAATGCTCCATTATGAACAAAGAAAGGAATGCTACAAAAAGATGTAAGGACTTGTGTTTGGGGAGCTTACATAGTAGTTGGGAAGATAAGATAAATAAATGTGAGATAACCGGAGAAAAAAAACCATCTAAGTAGTACAGGAAATCAAGAATAAGGGCATAAGATATGAGTCTTCAGCTGCCCTTGGGGAGAAACTTAGAATTTGACTTGGGGGGGAGGAGGCAAGCCATTTTTGGGCTGGGGATGCAAAAAAACAAAGCCAAGAATATTCATGGAGTGTACTGGCAATCAGGAGAATTACTAGATAGAAAATGAGGAATTTGTTAAGGAATAAAGAAGATATGATATATATGACAAGTCAGTCAACTTAGGAAGACTCTCATAGCTCTAAAAATTCTTCTGTTTCTTGTCTGTTGTCATGCTTCTCTGCCTCTCCTAAAATGAGAGGATTTCAACTCTACAATTTTTCTTCTTTCCTCTTAAGATTGTAGTAAAATATGAACCATCAGACCTTTTACTTTTTTTCTAAGACTACACTCAACAAAGCACTGGGGTAATCGTAATAAGTGAAGATCTAATTTCTCCTTTAATTCAGTAGAAAATCTTCAAGAAAATGGAAAATCATTTTTGATATTATAAGACAAAGTAAAACCCAATGGACCAAAGAAAACTGGGTTTGAATATAACCATTTAATGTCTATATTTGTGAGGTAGTTATTATGTGCCTCTAAACAATGTACTAGGCTAGGGAGAGTAATCAGAGGCTCATAGGCTTTAGAATTGGAAGAGAAAGAGCCCAACCCCCTCACTTTATACATCAAGACACTGAATCTCAGAGGGGTTAGATAACTTCTTAAAGGTCACCCAGAGTGGTAAGTGGCAAACCTAAGTCTTGTAACTCCAAACCTATTGTTTGTTCTTCTATATTAGGAGGAAATGACACACAAACCAGACTTCCTCACTTTCCTAGGTCTGATAAAAAGTTTCCTTTACTAGAGATTTGGGATCAATTGTGTTCTCTCATCTATGTTAGTCATAGCCCCTGTGATCAAAAATCCCAGGTCATCACCAGTCATCTTGACTTTTGTCTTCCACTGGACTTTCATGACTTCAGAAGAGCAAGGTTAATATCTTTCCATAATTCTGTGTCACTTAGATCCAACTCACACACAAGTCATCACTCATGATGTCATTGGTCTTCTTCAAAAAAAAGAAAACACGAAGAAGGTACAACAAAGCAACTACCCATTTATTTTATAGTGAACAAGAGGGGGCAGGCACTTTTCTGAAATTCTAGCTGGAGGCACTGCAAATGTGACACAGAGTGAAGGAGGTCAACAGAAGCACAAAAGACTGGGAAAAAAAGAAGCTAGACTTGTTGGCAAGAGCTAAGAGTCATGTATTTTCCATTGTTTTTCCATACAGTAGAGTACGGAAAAGGAAGGTACATAGGAGGTACTCCCTGTAGAGGATTTCCAGGTTGGCCTGGACTAGAGTCCAACAGGGTAGGAAGGCATGGACAGGTTGGATTCTGTTTTGTAAGATAGTATGCTCATATTCATTATATCACAGATCCATGGAAGGTTCTAAATATGTGCCCTAATTAGATCAAATATAGATAATACTTCATCAGAAGTCAGCCTAGTTCAGGCACTCTTAATTTTTTTTGTTTATTTGTTTGTTTGTTTGTTTCATAGGTCTCTTTGGTAGTCTAGTGAAGCCTATGGACCTTTTCTCAGAATAATGCTTTTAAATTCATAAAATAAAATACATAGGATTACAAAGGAAACCAATTATATTGAAATATAGTTAGCCAAAGATATTTTGGAGTTCACTGACCTCAGCTTAAGAACTTCTGATGTTGTTCAAATCTGTATTTTTCACCATTAAATTTTAAAGAAAATTGTACTTTATTAATATTTCTTTCCTACTCACCCCTCTCCCCATCTTGTTTGATAGACATTGAATGCTTTGAGGGAGAACCTGGTTTTCCTTTTCTCTTCATATCTTCACCACCTAGTACAATGCCTGGCACAATAGTATGTGCTTAATAAATGCTTATTCAAGCATATATACACACGTATATGCATGTATTTTATATATATAAATACAACTTTGTATGTGTGTGTGTGTGTGTATGTGTGTGTATGTGTATGTGTGTGTGTGTCTACAAGGCAATTAGAAGGAACAGGATTGAAAAATCCCCGCATGATAATTCTATCTCTAAGTTACCTATATTCTTGGCCAAGTAATTCCACCTTTGTTTCCTGACCTGTAAAAAGAAGGACCTCTCAGTTCCCTTTTGGCTCTGAATGTGATGAGCTCAGGATTCTTCTTCCTGGTCTGAAACCTCCAAGTAGCCAGTGACAGGAGTCTGGATGATCCACAAATGTCAAAACTAAAATGACAAGGAAAACCTCACCCAATTTCACATAGATGAAGGGAATGTATGAGACAGAGTGAGGGAAAGCCATTTGTACTCCCCCCAAAAATGCCTACAGGAGTCTTTCTTTCTGATTCTGTCAAATCAGACTCCATTATGTTGTCAAAAGAATTCACCCATTTAATTCTTAAGACCCATAAATATTTCTGACCACCATATAATTAAAAGATCAAATTCCCAGAAGTAGTAGGAAAAGTGGACCTGTTTAGCAGGGTCTAGGCCTATAGGATAATCCCGGTTATTTTTTTTTTTTTGCTTGCTTATTTGTTTTTTTTAAAATTATATTTATTTATTTATTTATTTTTAGATTTCAACATTCATTTCTACAAAATTTTGAGTTCCAATTTTTCTTCCCATCTCTCCCCTCCCCCACCACATAATATCTTGCATTCTGATTACCCCTTCTCTCAATATATTCTCTTTTATAGCACCCTACCCTTCCTTTATCTCCATCTCCTCTCTTTTCTTGTAGGGCAAGATAAATTTCTACACCCCATTACCTGTATCTCTTATTTCCCAGTTATATGCAATAATAATTCTCAACATTCATTTCTAATACTTTGAATTTCAACTTCTCTCTCTCCCTCCCTCCTTATCCAACCCCCTTGAGAAGGCAAGCAATTCAATACAGGCTATATATGTGTAGTTTTGCAAAAGACTTCCATAATAGCCATGTTGTGTAAGACTGACTATATTTCCTTCCATCCTACCCTGTCTCCCCCCTTTTTTCCATTCTCTCCTTTGACGTTATCACTTCTCAAAAGTGTTCACTTCTAGTTACTCCCTTCTCCCACTTGCCCTCCCTTCTATCATCCCCCTCACCCACTTGCTCCCTTCTCCCCTACTTTCCTGTAGTGTAAGGTAGATTTTCATACCAAATTTAGTGAGCATGTTATTCCCTCCTTAAGCCATAGGTGAAGAGAGTAAGCTTCCCTTTTCCCCTCTCACCTCCTCCCTTTTTTCCTCCATTGAACAAGATTTTTCTTATGAGTGATAGCCTGCCCCATTCCATTTCTCCCTTTTTCCTCCCAGTATTTTCCTCTTTCACCCCTTAATTTAATTTTGTTTTTTTTTTATGGATATCATCTCTTCTGTTTCAACTCAACCTGTGCTCTCTGTCTATGTGTGTGTGTGTGTGTGTGTGTGTGTGTGTGTATGTAATCCCTCCACCTACCCAAATACTGAGAAAAGTCTCAAGAGTTACAAATACTATCTTTCCTTGTAGGAATGTAAACAGTTCAGCTTTAGAAAGTCCTTTATGATTTCTATTTCCTGTTTACCTTTTCATGCTTCTCTTGATTCCTGTGTTTGTAAGTCAAATTTTCTATTCAGTTATGGTCTTTTCATCAAGAATGTTTGAAAGTCATCTATATCTTTGAATGACCAGTTATTCCCTTGAAGCATTATACTCAGTTTTGCTGGGTAGGTGATTCTTGGTTTTAATCCCAGTTCCTTTGACTTCTGGAATATCCAATTATTCCAAGTCCTTCGATCCATTAACATAGAAGCTGCTAGATCCTGTGTTATTCTGATTGTATTTCCACAACATTCGAATTGTTTCTTTCTAGCTGCTTGCAAAATTTTCTCCTTGACCTAGTAACTCTGAAATTTGGCCATGATATTCCTAGGAGTTTCTCTTTTCAGGTCTCTTTCAGGAGATGATTGGTGGATTCTTTCAATATTTATCTTGTCCTCTGGTTCTAGAATGTCAGGGCAGTTTTCCTTGATAATTTCATGAAAGATACTGTCTAGGCTCTTTTTTTGATCATGGCTTTCAGGTAGTCCCATAATTTTTAAATTGTCTCTCCTGGATCTATTTTCCAGGTCAGTTGTTTTTCCAGTGAGATATTTCACATTATCTTCTATTTTTTCAGTCTTTTGGTTTTGTTTTTTAACTTCGTGGTTTATTTTGTAGTCATTAGCTTCCCTGAGCTCCAGTCTCTCTTTTAAAGAACTATTTTGTTCAGTGAGTTTTTGAACTTTCTTTTCCATTTGGCTAATTCTGCTTTTTGAAGTCTCTTTCTCCTCATTGGCTTTTTGAACCTCTTTTTTCAATTGAGTTAGCCTATTTTTAAAGGTGTTATTTTCCTCAGCATTTTTTTGGTTCTCCTTTAGCAAGCTGCTGACTCACTTTTCAAGCTCTTCTATGGCTTGAACCCATTTCATATTCATTTTGGAGGTTTTGGAGGCAGAAGCCTTGACTTCCTCTGATAGTATGCCTTCTTCTTCCTCATCTGAAAGGATAGAAGGAGACACTTGTTAACCAAGAAAGTAACCTTCTATGGTCTTTTTTTCCCCTTTTTTGGGTATTTTCTCAGTCAATTACTTGACTTTGAATCCTTTGTTAAGAAGAGGGTCTTAGTGCTCCTCCTTCCCCCAGTACCATGCTCAAGGCTGAGATTCAAATCAGCTGCTCAATTTCCCCAGGAGTTTTAAGCTGAGCTGCCTAGACAATGGACCCAGGCTGCTTCTGTGCCTGGTTGCCCACTGCTGCTGCTCCTGCCACCACCTCTGCTGTCGCCTGGGGCCAGTCCTGGGGGGACCCCACTCCCCTCTTGCCTAGCTGGAAAAACCCTCCCACACTGACCTTTGGAGCTTTCTTTGTCACTTGTGGGTTGAGGGATCTGGGACTCTCCCTACTGGGAATTCTTCCCCAGAGGTCTGTTCAGGTCCTGTTCCTCCTAGTTCTGTGTGGCCAAGACTGGGCTCCACTCCATTCAGTGTCCTGTGAGATAGATCTTTCCTGTCAGCCTTCCAGGTTACCTTTGGTTGGAAACTTCTTTCACTCTGTTGTTCTGTGGCTTCTTCTGCTCTAGAACTTGTTGAGAGTCATTTTTTATAGGTATTTTGTGGGCTGTGGGGTAAGTGCTAGAGTATATGTGTCTTTCTACTCCACCATCTTGGCTCCAACCCCATAATCCTGGTTTTAAAAAATGGATAAATATGAGAATTGGCTTCACACTGAAGAAAAGTTTAAAAACAAAACCAAAAAATGTGATAGTTTGATAAAACTTCATTGTTTTAAATGTAAGAGATATAGATCCCATGAGAAAGTTACCCAGAGAAACAAAACAAAAATGATAAAGAAAATAAGGAACTTAGCCCCTAATGGTAATGCAAGGACCTAAAACACTCCCAAAGGACTCTTGAGGCAAAATGCCATCCACATTCAGAGAAAGAGCTATGGAATTAGAAAGCAGAATGAAGCAGACTATTTTCTCCTGTGTTTTGTTTTGTTTGGGTTTTTCTCCTGATTTCTCCCATTCATTTTAATTCTTCCATTCAATATGACTAATGTGAAAATGTGTTTAATAAGAATGTATGCATGGAGCCCATATAAGACTGCAAGCCATCTTGGGGAGGGAAGGGGAGGATATCTAAGACTTATGGAAGTGATTGTACAAAACTGAAAACAAATTTTTAAAAATAAAATTAAAAAATAAAGAAGATAAGGAAATGCTTCAGCACAACAGACAGGAGAGGAGCAACATAGACTTTAGTGCTAAGTAAACCCCAGGACTGCAGCCTGTGCAGGATGAATCAGGCCCAAGTGTGAAGAAACAGCATGGAGAGCATGGCTACCATCTCATGACCTCAGTGTGGGAGCAAATGAAATAATCCCCTTCCCTTAAGGATCTTACATTCTATAGGAGAAGTGATCTCTCTCTCTCTCTCTCTCTCTCTCTCTCTCTCTCTCTCTCTCTCTCTCTCTATCTCTATCTCTATCTCTATCTCTCTCGCTATCTACCTATCCATCCATCCATCCATCCATCCATCTATCCATCCATCTATCTATCTACTATCTATCTATCTATTATCTATCTATCTACCCATCCATCCATCCATCCATCCATCCATCCATCCATCTATCTCTACATCTTACATTCTGTAGGAGAGGTTAGTTATTCATCTAAATAGATACAGAGATATAGATAGATGATAGATATAGATACATTAAACAGATAGATCATCTCATATATACACATATACATATATACACATGCATATGGATATATTATACATACATAAATACATACACCTATATATGTGTGTGTGAATACAAGGCATTCTGAGGGAACAGCATTAGCAATTCAGGGGATGAGGAGAATTTCATGTAGAAGGTGGTATTTGATCTAAGTTTTGAAAAAGAAAGGAGAGCTAAGAGTGAGACCAAAAGGATGCTAAATTAGAGGTTAAAAGACTAGTGGATAGAGCACTGGACTTGGAGTCAGGAAGGGATGAATTCAAAGCTTGGCTCAAGACTTACTGGTTGTGTGATCCTAGGCAAATCACTTTTCTCTGCCTCAGCTTCCTCACGTTTACAATGGAGATACCTGACTCACAGGTTGTTGGCACACAGAGTCACTTAATAAATGCTTATTGACTGAAGATTATAGGAAATAGCATATGGAAAATACTCTGCAAACCTTAAAAACACTACGTAAATGTTAGTTTTTTTTTTTAAAGAAGAGAAAAATCTCAGTGAAGTATGATTTTCATCAGAAGAATTTATTACTATGGAAAAATTGAAAATAATTTTTATTGACAATGCAGTTGTAAATGGAATTCCTTAGTGAGAAGATCCCCATACTAATGAAGCTGTCACCCTAGTCCCTCTCCCTACCTGTTCAGTGACAATGAAAAATAGTTCAAAACAAGAATAGCAGCTTATTTGGGCACAGAGTAGTCTTGCAGAAGTCCCTTTGGGCATCCACATTGTAAGCAAGGCTGCCAGCTAACAGAACAGCAAAACCAGGGCACAAATGGCAAATGGCCCTCTTTCCCATACTGTCTCTACAGCCAGACAATTGTCACAGCCATCCTATGTGAAGCAACCTGCTGCTGAGGTGTGTGGCACACCCATAGGGAGAGGCACCTGTGAACCCAAATGATAATGACATAAGGCCTTACACCTTCAGGACATATCTTTGTCACCATTCTGCAAAGAGAAAATTTAGGGATTTCACAGAGAAGGAAGCTGAGGTGTCCTCAGCCATTTGCCCAAGGTCATAAAATTAAAAAAAAATAATAATAATCTCAGAACTCCCTGAGGGTCAGATTCTAACCCACAGAAACATTGTGGTGTTTGAAAGATTCAATCTTTCTGATTAAGAGATTTAAAACCAACCTGCCTGAAGAGGCAGCCTCCTACAGGAAAGTATTCAGTGGCAAGAGTTTAACATCACCCCAGGCACCAGGCTTAAGGCAGCAGCTTAAATGTGCAATTTGGATCTTTATCCAAATGAAAACAGTGTTTGACATGTTATTTCATGTGATCCTCACAACAAGCCTGTGAGATAGGTACAGCTATTATTCCCATTTTATAGATGAGGAAACCGAGGTGAAGTAGTTTGTCTAGGGACAGATAGCTAGATGGTGTCTTAGGTAGATTTCAAACTCACTTCCTCCTTACTCCAAATCCATATCTCCTCTCACCTATGATGCCACCTAGCTACTTCTATGAAATGCCCATTATGTTCCAGCTATATTTCAGGGTAAGGCCAGAGATTTTAGGATCACATAGACCTAGAAAGGACCTCAGAAATGATCTGGTTCAATTCTTTCATTGTCCAGATGAGGATACTGAGGACTACAGAGGTCAAGTGACCAAAGTCACACAAGGTAGCGTCAGAGGGGAGTTTTGAACCCAAAACCAGTATTCCACTGTACAACACAGCTAGCTCTTATCATTTCACTCAACACTTGATTCTCACTAATAGTGATTTTTTAGAAAAGTGTCCATGAATGGAGGTGCAGTCTAGATACAAGCCTACAAAAAACATTTGTTGGACTTCATTGATGAGCATTGGGGTTGGGTTATGGTCTTAATAGAATTAGAAACAGAATGCTTAGAAAGTTGAAAGGGGCCTTAGAAATCATCTAATCCACCTTGCCCCCTCATAGTCCCCCTCCCCCCAACACATAATTTTTTTTAGACAGAGGGCATTTGAGGCACAGCAAAGCCAGGTCATTTGATCAAAGAACCATCAAGAGAGTACAAAGATAGGACAGGAACCCAAGTCTCTTCCAATCTAAATGAAGAAAAATGTTATGCAAAGCTAGGCACCAGAGAAACAGAATGAAAAATAGTACTGCCCTCAAAGACGTACAGTCTGTTGGAGGGGTGGTGGTAACAAAATGGAGGTAGATACATGTATGTGTGTGTGATATGTGATATATATGATTATCTGGGGAGGGAGAGTAGACTAACTACTTGGCTTCTGGCAGGTAAATGAGCTGCACCTTGAGAGAAGCCAGAGATTTCTAAAAGCTGTGTGTGAGGGTGGAGTACATTCCATGAGAATGAAAGTCCAGTTGAGAGATGGCAAGGGCCTGGATGAGGGTGGTGGCCAAGAAAGTAGAAAGAAGTGAAGAGGTGGAATAGATGCTTCTTCCACTCCTTTCCTCCCATTGTACCATGCCACCCAGAATGACATCTTAGGATTTTGTAGTCAGAATGAATGGGATATTGCCTTGTTTAGGGAAAGATCTTAGCATGAATGTGCATTTGGAGGGAGGGTAGCAAAGGAGGAAGTCACTGGGGTATGATGGCTTCTTATTGAACCCCAAGACTTGTGTGAGAGGGTCCTGTCAGAACTCTGACCCACCATGATTTCATAGCAGAGGTTCTTAACCTGATATCCATGAACTTGCTTTAAAAAAAAAGCTTAATAATTACATTTCAGTATAATTAGTTTCTTTGCAATCTTATGTATGCTATTTAAAAACATTATTCTGAGAAGGGGCCTCTGCTGATCATATAAGTAGTTAGTCTGCTTTCCTTCCTCAAATGATCACATATATCACATTTCACACATACACACATACACACACACACACACACACACACACACACACGCACACATATCTACTTACAGTTTTCTAACACCACCCCTTCCAGTAGACTGCCAAAAGGTCAGTAGTATAATAGGATTAAAAACCTCTGTTCCAGAGAACTGATGAGGAAGAATTTACTGCCTGACAGAGAGGTGATATCATATCCCTTCACTATCTTGTATACTATCCTCTGGAAACGTTTTAACTGGTCAAATTTTTGGAGGGGACCAGAAGTAAGATTTCATTAGTGTAAAGAGCTCTCCAGTGAAGACACAAGCTGTACAATACAATATTAATACAATCTGTATTTGCAGATCTGCAAATGCTTTTCAACTTAGTCTTAGAAAATTGCCTGAAACCTCAAAAGATGAAATAATTTGTCCAGGGTCCCACAGTCAGTTTATGTCAGTGGTGAGATTTGAACTCATATTTGACTCCCAGGTTAGCACTGTGTCCACTACCATGGTGCTTCCTCTCTAACTTGTCAGCATCCTTCCTAAAATGTGGCTCCCAGAACTGAACAAAATGCTGCAGATGACAAGGGTACAGCAGCACTGTGTTCTCAGGACTGTTCAAGTTCATATTAGCTTTTTGGCTGACCCATCACACTGCTGATTCATACTAAGGATGAAGTCTGCTGAAACTTCTAGACTATTTTAACAAGTAAAGCTGTGGTCTACCCATGTCCTCATCCTTTACTTGAGCAGGAGATTCCTTGAACCCCAGTGTAAGACTTTATATTTAGTCCTATTAAGGTTCATTTTTATCATATTTGGTTGGTTGTTGTCCATTCTTGAAAAGGACCAAAATGATATCACTATGATGGGATCAAGGTAGAGTGTGTCTGTCTACAGCTGATCAGACCATTATGAGCTAAGACATCTCTACCACAAGTTGGGAACAAATACTCCATGTGAATATTTGGAGTGGAGATGTCTCTAAATTTGTGCATAATTCTGCTTTGCTCATACAGAACTTCCTTTGATATGAATGTGCCATACTGAATGGTCCTGTGCCAGGGTCTCCCATGTCTCACAACTGATTAAAAAAAACTGTCTTATCTACTGCATCATTTAGGACCAAAATCTTTTGGATGCTCTCTCTTATCCAAGGTATTACTTAGCCTTTCCAACTTCATATCATCTTCAAATTTTAGAAGGATGTCATCTATACCTAGCATCCCATCATCACTAATTAAAGATTAGGGCAAAGGACAGGGTTGTTTCTTGTCTCTCCTCCACCACCAATTGTTTTCTTAGAGCAGTGTTAACTGATCTAGCAGAAAATCCAGACACATAATTATAAAAATTTAATCTTATTTTTATTACTATCTTTTGTTTGTATAGTTTATTCTTTTTCCAAATATGTTTCTTCTCTACTCAGTAAGCAATCTACTGTGACAAAGATTTTAAAAGACAGGAAGAAAATGCCTTCAGCCTAAGATTGACAGTTTATTCATTATTCTGCATCCGTAGTCCCCTAGATCTGTGAGGAAGGGAGAGAGGTACATTTCCTTAGCTTCTCTCTGGGCCCAAATTTGATTATTATAATCAAACACCATTTAGCTTCATTTTATTGCAATTTCTATTTCCTTCATTATGGAGATTGTGTATACTGATTTCCTGCTTCTTTTTACTTAATTCTTGCTAAATGTTCATGTAAATTTTCCCATGTGTCTTAGAATTCATTTTCACAATTTTCCCTGGAATAATAGTATTATATTACAACGATGTGTTACAACTTGCTGTTCCTTTTCTCAGTCAATTGCCATGCCATAGCCTTTGCCAGAAAAGCCCCAAATTCTATCCCAATAAGTTAACCTGACACACTTTCCCAACTCAAATAAATAGACCTTTGGCACCAAGAGGGAATAAGAATCTAAGGTTTTCTTTCTAAATTGCCAAATAACAGGAAATCTTCATTTTTTAAAAATATCAACCTCTTGCAAAATAGCTCTATTTTATCCTATAAAAAGAATCTATTGTTCCATGCTTGATAAGCATCTTTACAGTGTGTTTTTGTTCATTCTTATCGCTGTTTGGGGAGAGCTACTTCTACAATAATTTCTATCCCCATCTCCCATATTTGAGTAAAGAACTTAACTTCTTAGGTGTAAAAGTTCCAAATAGAACAGGGGAAGAAGATAAAACATCTCAAGGTGGAGAGAGAAGGAAGTTTTATAGAGAAAGGGGCTAAAATTTTCCAAGAAAGAGCAAAGTATTTTTCATAGGATTTTAGGGTTGAAAGGGATCTTGCTTACCAAGCCTCTTAATCAAAGGTTCTTAACCAGGGGTGAGGAAATTTGATTATTTGGTTTTGTTTTTAATTGATTTTGATAACTTAACTTAGGTGGTGCAGCAGATAGAGTGTTGGATTTGGAGTCAAAAAGACATGAATTCATATCTGGCCTCAGACACTTAATGGTTCTGTGACATGGGCAAATAAGTTTCCTCACCTGTAAAATCTACTTTCCAGTATTGTTGTGAAGATAAATACACCTCTCTAATCCTATGTATTTTATTTTATTTTATGCATTTTATTCTGAGGAGTCTGCAGGGTTCACCAGACTACCAAAAGCATTCAAAATACAAATAAGGTGCAGAAAATTAAACTGAAGATAAAGGTATTAAGTAGGAAAATTTCTGGATTCCAATTCATATCTCTCTCATAATTACTGATACAGTACTCTTTCTATTATGCAATGAATGCTACCTCTGAATAGTTGACCTGGGTTTTTTTTAGTCATATGAATGTGTTTGGAGGAAAAGGAATTATTTCACCTATAGATGATCTTGAAGATGACCTCTAATCAATTAATTAATACTTGTCAGTTGTTGTAACATGTAATCGTCTAATTTTCTTAAATCATTTCTATGTTCTCATGGTCTTAGACTTAAAGACTGAGGATTTCAACTCTTGCACTTGGTATTCAAGGCCTTCCATGATCTAATCCCAACATAACTTCCTAGCCTTCATTCACAGTACACCCTTAGTGTGACCTGCACTCTAGCCAAGCTAAACTTCTTATCATCTCCCAAACATACCTCATGCCTTTCTGTCTTCCTAACTTTGCTAACATTCTTTCCTATACCTGGAAAGACCTTCTCTACCCCCTATGTTATAATAATATCTATCTTTTAAAACCCAACACAAAAAATCACTTTCTTCATGAAACTTTAATCTACCTACTGGAAATTATCTCTCCATCACCAGAACACTCACAACAATTTATGTTTTCTGCTTAGCTAATTATCACATTCCATTTTGTATTATAGTAATTTGTGTATGTCTTTTCCCCAACTTCAGTCTAAATTTTTAGTCCCAGAGACCACTTCTCATTTTTAATTCATATCCTCCTGAGAAACATATATAATTTCTACTATAAACTAAGGGTGTGATAAATGTTTATTTAATTATTTTTAATTTGGAAGGTAAATGGATTCAGAAACAATCAGTGGAGAAAACTTTGTCTCTCATGTCACAGGGGCTAGATGCACATGTGCAGACAGGTACTCTTGGGAAACAAATGGAAACTTGGTTCAATGGCAGCTTTCAAATATCTGAATGACATTGGGAAACAAATGTAGATATTATAAAGGGAGATACTCCACAGAATCTTATTTATTTCTTGTGTGCTTTCTTTCTGGTCTCATAGGATCCTGTGAATCAGCAAAAGTAAAGAATTCACATAGACATAGCTGGGCTATGCTACAAAGTCACTCCCAAGAGATTATTGCATTCTAGTCATTCTATGAATGTCACTTGAGACATGAATTTTTCTAGTCTATGATGGGTTTAGGCTTCTGTGAACAGACTGAGTGAAAAATCCTATTCATGTTTGGGTTGTATCAAAGTGAGCTTGAAGTTCCTTGGTGAATTACATGATGGGCATCAGCAAGAAGGCTGACACCATAACCCTTAAATGCTAAGATCTGGCTTGCATTTGGAGTTTTCTCTTTGATTGGTACTAATTACAACCTGTTCAAAATATTGTTAGAATATTGCAGGTAGTAATCTGGGGTTCAGTGCCTAAATACACTGTTCATGCCTCCTACTGCAGCCTTAAAGCAGATGGAAGCTGGTGGTGATATATTCTACGAAAGAAGATCTGAATCTCCCACTTCAAGATCCAGAGAAGCTCAGCTTTGCTTGTTTTCCAGTGTCTGAGGAATGGAAACTTTCCTGGAGAACTGATGTGTTCCCACTGGGTGACTGAATTGGCTCATGGTAACTTCTAATAGTTAGATGTTCTCTCATCTCTTTGATGTACTCCCCCTTGTACTAGGACAGTGAACCTACGCTAATCAGTACTGCCCTAGAAACTTGGAAGTCCACACAAATTCTCTTTCTCTCCCCTGAATTACAGGAGCCAACTAGTACTAAAGTAGCTAGGCACAATTATTAAAAATTATCTAGCACCTCTGAATCATTAGAAGGATTGAGGGGGACATCGCACTCTCCCTTGGAGGGAGAATTGTGAAATTCCAGTTATTTTCTTTCTGTACTCTCTCCCACTACCCAAAATTTTTATTAGGGATCTTGATCTAATTACTATTGTTCATCGAGCAATCATGAAAAATATACTTTGTTTTAGCAGAAAGTCCAAGCAATTTCCAAAAATATTTACTAAGAGAATTATATGAATTGGTTTAGAAAACAATAGAGGCTTTAATACATTTCATTTGTTTACGTCATACTTTGTTTATTTTTACACAATATTTACACATATTTATACTTAAGTTTACGCAATACTTTAAACATGGTGCTTTATCTGATCCTCTCAGCAACCCCATGAGTCGTCGCTGTCCTCCATTTTATAGTTGTGGAGACTGAGGCTCTGAAGGATTACATCATTTGCCCAGGGTCCCATAGCTAGGAAATGAAGGAGCCAGGACTGAATCCTAGGGTTCCCTGACTCTAAGCCCAGAGCTCTTTGTACTGCATCACATTTGTTTTATTTATTATTCAGTCATTTCAGCCGTGTCCTACTCTTTGTGAACCCATTTGGGGAGTTCATCATAGATACTGAAGTGGTTTGCTATTTTCTTTTCTAGCTCATTTTCCAGATAAGCAAGATGAAACAAACAGGGTTAAGTGACTTGCCCAGGGTCACAAAGGTAGTAAGTGTCTGAGGCCAGATTTGAACTCACAAAGATTAATTTTCCTTATTCCAGGCCCAGCACTCTATCCACTTCACCACTTAGATGCACCCTTCACATTTGTTTAAGAGGAAGTTAATCAGCTTGAATTTACCCATTAACATATTCCACTAAACGGTAAGCACACAACTAGTGAAATCTTTTCAATGTTTAAAAGTTCCTTTGACCTTATATCTCTTTCATCAGAAACAAAATTCCCACGAGATGGAGTCAATTATTATCAATAACACTCGAGCCTTCGATCCTTAGAAGGGAGCTTAGAGCCCACAAGACATATTAGTTGCTGTACTTGTCAAGCATACCTATTCCTAACTTGATTTTTTCCCTTCTTTTTGGGAGCCACACTTCGCAAGTAATATAATACCAAACAGCAACAGATTATCACCAGGCATGACAGACGTACTTCCTTCAAAAGGCATGCACTGCCAGGAAACCAAAATACACAATGACTACAATGATGTGAATGGAGAGAACAAAAGACCCCAAAGCTGACACTGCATAATTATAATGACCAAAAAGTTCTGACAAAAGGGTTGAAAAAACTCACTTCTTTTCCTTTTTCTTATTTGTGGAGATGTAAGATTATATCCCATTTTCCCTTCCTAAGAGGTCATCTTTAGTACCAAAGGAAAAAAAAACAGAGAAAAAAATGTAGTTCAGCAAAACCAACCAACACATCAACTGGATCTGAACTTCATTTTTTCTCGGATAGATATGTAGCATCATTCATTTGGGAGTTCTTTCCAAGGATGCAAGTCATCTTCCCATCTTGTATGGCTCTTGTCCATGTCCTCCCCAAGGGGTCCACTCACTATCTTGGAGACCTTCCATATTCTCCTACATTGTGAAGATTTCAGTGGAGCAATTTTACTATCTACTTGCCATCTCATACCCTTGTAATGTGACCAGACCATCATCTCTTCTTCAAATGTCAACATTTCCTTGATGAAACATTTTACTTCTATTTTTAGAAGCTCCTCATTCATTAATCTTTCTTTGCATTCAGCTTAAATGCCCCATACATTGCTCCATTTTATGTGTCTCTTTAACTCTTTGTTGCATTCCTTATTTTCCTGGCATACAGCAACACCAATTAAAAAGTGGGCCTTTATTTCCATTGAAACCTTAAGGTCATTGAAGGAGCATTGAAATTTCCTGAAGTCATCCCAACCTACTTTATTTCACTTGTTCAACATGATGCCACATTGTTGATCTGAATTATTCATCCTAAATATACATCCTGAAAAACAAGCACTATAGGTTTTCCTTCCAAGGGCTTGTCAAAATCTAGGCAATCAACATTCTTATCCACTTGGCCTTTCCTGTGTCGATGGTCAAGCCAAATTCTTTTGATTATTTATAAATCTCTTTCAAAAGACTGTGCTGTGTTCTAGGGTTTGATGCAACAAGTACAATGTCATTTACAAAAAGCATCATCTAAAGGACTTAGTCAAGCATAGGGAAACCTCCAATTTGGATTCTGCACTGGATCTCCACCATTGCCACAGAAAACACTGTTAGTGAGTGTACATCTTTCTGTTTTATGCCATACTTGATATTTACAACCAGAAGCTTATTGAAAGGATTATTTCTGTTCTTATATCTTTCAAGAAATTTTGAATGATTTTGATAGAGTGTCAGATCCTTGAAAGTAGGGATTATCTATCTGAGTATCTTTAGTCTTAAATGACCTTCTTTTGGCTTGTTTCCCTGGCTCCAGTACCTGAGACATGGAAGATATTTAACAAATGCTCACTGATTGACACATGGGTGGATGGTAATGAAACAGAAGAATTCTAAGCATTTCTGATTGGAAATCAACTGGACGTAGAAATCTATAGAAATCTATCTTACCCAATAGAGATATAGAAAGGGAAGGAAATAAGAGCTACAAAAAGGAATGATAAGGGGATGGGTGGATTGGGGGTAGGCTGTGGCTGGAATTAGAGAAACTTTTGAGGGAGAAGATAAAAGAGAAAGGTGAACAGAGAGAAATGGGATGGAAGGAAATAGAGTTAATGATCATAACTGTATGAGAATGGGATGAACAAATGTAGAATTGAAGTGGATACCAGAATGGATTAGAAATCAGAATTGAACAATATGTTGCATATAAGAGAAGTACTTGAGACAGAAAGACACATACATAGAGTTGAAATGAAAGGCTAAATTAGAGTTTATCTTACTTTAGGTGAAGTGAAGAAGACAGGGGTAGCAACAATGATCTCAGACAAAGCAGAAGTAAAATTAGATCTAATTGAAAGAGATAATCAAGGAAACCATATTTTGATAAAAGTTACTATACACAATGAAATAATATAAAAAAAATACAGCAAGTTTCTCTGATAAAGGCCTCATTTCTCAAATGTGTAAGGAACTAAGTCAAATTTATGAAAATAAGAACCATTCCCCCCAAATGATAAATGGTCAAGGGATACGAATAGGCAATTTTCAGAAGAAGAAATCAAAGCTATCTATTGTCATGAAAAATACTCTAAATCAGTATTGATTAGAGAAAGGCAAATTAAAACAACTCTGAGGTACCACCTCACACCTATCAGAAATGACAAATGCTGGAGGGGATGGGGAAAAATAGGTGTATTTATGAATATGGTTCAAGAGTAGTGAATTGGCCCAACCATTCTGGAGAACAATCTAGAACTACGATCAAAGGGCTTTAAAATTGTGGATATCCTTTGATCCAGAATACTAATACTGGGTCTGTATCCCAAAGAGATCAAAGAAAAAGAACTATATGCATAAAAATATTTATAATAGCTTTTTTATGGTGACAAAGAATTGGGAATTGAGGGGATGCTCATCAACTGGAGAATGGCTGAACAAGCTGTGGTAGGTGATTGTGATGGAGTACAATTGTGCTATAAGAAATCACAAAAGGGATGGTTTCAGAAAAAAATAGCAAGACCTAGTGAGGTGAGAAAGACTGAGAGATCACCATGCACAGGAACAGCAATGTTATAATGAAGATCAACTGTGAAAGACTTGGTTACTCTCACCAAGACAATGATCCAAGACAAAAGGACATATAATGAAACACATGCTATCTATCTCCAGAGAGAGGATGAATTCTGAGAGCAAATCGAAGTATATTTTCTTGCTTTTTTTACCTTTGGTTTTAGTTTTTACTATATTTTGTGATATGGCTAATATTAAAATATGTTTTGCATGATTTCATATGTATAATTGATATCATATTGTTTGCCTTTTTAGTAGGCTGGAGAGGAAGAGAATCTGGAACTCAAAATTTAAAAAGAGAAGAATGTTGAAAATAAATAAATACAAAAAAATTGATGCCTAGCTACAAGTCAATATTGACATTTTCATTTTTTTTTTTAAAAAGAAACCCCTGAATAGGAGAGTATATATTGATTTAATCCAGAGGGTCTTACCAAGTTCATTGTACAATTTTTCTACCAATATTGGTGCATGAATGATAATTATTTCCCTGATACTCTTTTTGCAAGTATTTGTTATTAGTATTATGAGATGACTATAACACGCCAAATGATGTCTCTTATATTTGGAAATTTAGTAAAACTAACTCTTCTGTTTGCTTCTTGAATGAGTATCCGTAACTCATTCTTCCATGTAACTGCAGGTTTCTTCTTTATTTTGTTCTTGTTTATGGCAATAACATCAAGATTGATATGATGAAGCTACTCCAACAATATATTCTCCAAAGAGGCATTGGACAAGTATTTCACTTTTAAAGTACTCGTAGTCAAATTAAACTTTATACATTTTCTAAAAGCTGTGTGATTCTTAGTACTCCATAGCCTTTCCCCATCATTTGGCCAAGACCACTATCAAAGTGACATAGTTTAAATAAACAGAAAGTATTTTTTTTCCTTGTGGTATGAGTTACCATGGCTAAAAGACCAATTTATCAAGTCACCAGACTATGGGTAGTGAGTTACTTCATACTTGGCTGCTTTGGTCCTTGAAAAGCTGACTTAGTCTGTATTATTGGTTCATACCACAAGCCTGTTCAATGCAATAGAACTTTTAAATCAGATACACTACATTGATATCTTTCTTCCCCCAAATCAGAAGTAACTATATCTGCTACCTCTTATATAAAGATTTGTTGATATTAAGTTCCATTGGTCATATCCATAGAGACAGCATGGCACAATAAATAGAGAAATGGTCCTGGAGTCAAGAAAATTCACCTTCAAGTCCTCCCATTGATACCAAACAATGTTGCCACCTTCTACTCAACTTCCTCATTCCCCTCCCACTGGAACTCATGTTTTGCCCCTGCTGCCTTTCTCTGTATCTTGTCTAGAAACAAGTTGTCACATCCCTCCTTCCCCACCACCCCCACTTTCCAAAACCATGCCAATGCCACTCTGACCATCCTCCTCATTCCCCTCCCACCAAAGTTCAATTCTGTCCCTTGGAATTCTGAGATCTGATGGGTGAGTTTTTAACTAAGCTTGCCTAGAGCCTACCACTTCAAATTATTCCATAGCAAATCCCCCTATTCCCTCATTTTTGTTGTTGTTTAGTCATTTTTCAGTCAAGTCTGACTCTTTCTGACCCGTTTTGGGGTTTTCTTGGGAGAGATACTGGAGTGGTTTGTCATTTCTTTCTCCAGCTCCTTTTATAGATGAGGAAACTGAGGCAAACAGGGTTAAGTGATTTGCCCAAGGTCACACAACTAATAACTGAGGCCAAATTTGAAGTCAGGTCTTCCTGACTCAAGAGTGGCACTCAATCCACTGTACCACCTAGAAGCCCCCACTCCCTTTTTTAGCTGCTCTTAATGGAATATAAACTCCTTGACAGTAAGTACTATTACAATTGCTCATTTTTGTGCCCCCAGAACTTAACTTAACGTCTGGCGAATAATATGACTTAATAAATGTTTTTTTCATTAATTTATTCATGATGACCAAGTGTCCACATACAATTAATCACCTCTCAATGCCTGGGGCAATTCTCCAAGACTAGAAGTTACAGTGGTATCAACAATCTGCATAAATTGAGAATTCCCTATGCTAATGAAATTTAAGGTCTTTACTCCTACTCTCACCTCCCATCAAAAATTTCAGTCAAATTAATCAGTTTTTTCAGATAAAGAGGTTTTGTCTAGTGGGAAAGGGAACAAGCATTTGTACAGATTCCATTGCATGCCAGGAACAAAGTATTATCTATTTTTCTAAGTGTTTTTATAAGAGAACCAAAACAAGACCAGAAAATTTGATAAGCTCAGCTGTTTGCCTGATTTGTTTGGTAATCAAATAACCTCCAAGGAAATATACCTATAGATTTTTTTAATCCATTCAATGTACTGATACTCTTGTAGTCAAGACTATAAGAACATACTATTTCAGAACAGTTAATGAGTAATAACACTATCCCTATGTTTTCCAAAAATCAGTCATTTTGTTGATTTGCAGGCTGTAATAGCAAGGACCCTGGCATACACAGGAGGGCCTGCTGTACAGGTTCCTTGATTTGCTTTTCCAAAAGGAAAGCAACTTTTGAGGAGTCAACAATCACTTCAATCAAGCACATGCATCATTCACTTAGTTCAGGGGGAAAAGTCAGTACCCTGAACTTCAGAGAAAATATAGAGAAAACAAAATCAACAGACAGGGCTTCCAGCTGCCTGACAGATCAATAGGCAGATAACTGTCTGACCATACATACATAGTTACCAGAGAAAGAAGCACCAACATCTGGGTTTTCAAAGATTTGGCGGGGGAGGGGGAGGGCTCCTTAGCAGCTTCCCAGAGTCTCACCTGGTCAAACAAACATTTCTAATGAGTAAACCCCAAAGTAAAACTTCAACCCAGAGTACTTATACATTTTACACAGCCAGAGGGCATCAAAACCCTTGAGAACCAGTGTCTCATTAGAAATTAACAAAAGGTATGGGCCTCCCCTAATCAAGTTTTCCTTAATGCATGGGAAAGATCTTTAAACTCTCATAGCTATCATTACACAGGCAATTATTATCCCCATTTTATAGATGGACTAACTCAAGAATGAAAGATTTAGTCAGTTGTCTTTGTCTACACAATGCAAAGCAAAGCAAAGCAAAATAAGATGGATTTTCTTTGAGGACTTTATGTTTTTTTTACTTGATTCATTGATTAGCTAGCACTTTTTTTATCATGTAGAAATAAATTAGTAAGATGGTTAAGAGCCAAGATCAATAATATAATTATCATTGTTATCATCAACAATACCTACTAGGAGTCATAAGTAGGAGTTTCAGAGAAAAAAAGGTAGGCTTGATATAAAAAAAGCTTCACATTTAGGCTTAGCTGAAGGTACAATGAGTTAACTCAGGAAAAGTGGGCATCCCCTCACTGGAGGCCTTCAAACAAAGACTGAATAGCTATTTGTTGAATACACTATAGAGAGAATTCTCTTCCAAATATGCATCAGTTTAGATGGACTCTGAGGTTCTGTAATTCTGTGAATTTATATGAAATTTAAGAGTATTGACAGAACATATGTTCAGAAAATGTTCTGACAAATTGAATTGTCACAGGAGGTTGATAGGTATCTATGCTGGCTGAGTATATTCTTAATATACTTAATATTGAGTAATAATGCTAGTTTCCAGGTCATTCCAGGGAATCATAATATGTGTTGGACTTTGAGAGAGGAATACCTTATTTTATATTTTTCTTATAGCACTAGCTGCGCAACCATGGACAAGTCATTTAACCTCTCTCAGCCTCAGTTTCCTAATCTGTAAAATGGAAATATTTGTGATACTTACCTTACAGGGTTATAGTGAGGACCAAATTAGGTCATATTTATAAAGCATTTTGTAAACTTTAAATCTTTGAGACTTTCAAACCATATTAATTTCAGTTATTATTCCTACTTTACGTAATCCTTCTCCCAAGTAACAAAAAAAGCCACTTTCAAATCTTTCTGTGTCATTTTAGCTATTCATGACCACATCAACTTATACCTACATCCTGGAAATCATTCTTTCCCTAGAGCTAGCATTGATACCCAAGGCCAAAGTTTGTAAAAGTTTTTTGAAGATCATGAGATTATTATTCTTTATCAGTATAAAGAATACATTGAAATAAAACACTATACTTAATGAAGTGTGAGAAATCCTAGAGTTGGAGCCTTGAGGATATGAATTCAAATCCTAGCCCTACCATTTATTACCTATGTGACCATGAAAGTATTCATTCACCTCTCCTGGGTCTCAGTTCCATCATTGGTAAAATGAGTGCTGAATTCTAACCGTTTAAAGTTGCTTCTAATCCTGAATCTACAATTCTATGACCCTAAAGAGGGCAGCAGTTTGGGGTTCTTTTTTAGGAAAAAAAAGCACACTAATGAATGCTGCAATCCCTTGTGATCAAGGGAATTCTCTTTTATGAATGGGTCATGGCAATATTTCACAATATATTGGCAATATTTCACAATATATTAGATGACTCCTTGAAGACCATGATTAACATTTGTGCTATCATCAAGCGTTAGGGTCAATAAGTCTATCAATAAATATTTATTAAGAGGCTGCTATGTACAAGGCACAGTGCTAAGGAGATACAAAGAAAATCAAAAGATAGTGTCTGCTCTCAAGGAGCTTACAGTCTAATGGTTTGTCTTAAACTTCACATTGATTCTGTTTTAAAAGCCTGAATGAATTCTTTTCCTGAATATCATCTCAGTAAACATTTCAGAAAAGCCTCTCTTAGTCTTTTGTGGGTTGGAAAATAAATCTGTCTCTGCCCCTTCCTTTTATTCTGCAATGCAGGAATGATTAAGTTAACATGAAAAGAGATAAAGAAAGTGGCTTGCAAGGGCTCTGTTCTCTCCACCAGTTTCTTAAGAGGGCCTGTTTTCCCGGAATTTCTACTTGGGGGTGAGAAAGGCAGAATGTCTCTTATTTCAATGGATTAACAGTGGGAGATATTTAATCTTGGTGCAATCAATGACACCATCTTCATTTCAAACATAGTAATGGTGAATGGAGACTGAGTTTCTGACATTTGGTTAGCTGGAGGATAAGGCTATTACATTCATCCTGTTCCATGGGTGGTCACCTACGAGGAAACAACAGTTCTATAAGTATGACCCCCTCTTCTTTGTTCTCTCTCAGGAGCAACTCTCCAAAGGACTTATTCATATTTAGATTTAATAACATTTATTTATAATTTAAAAGGTATCTATTTAAAAGGAATAGCAAATTGTACATAATAGATTTGCAGTTTCATATACAATCGTCTTTTTTTTCTTTTCCACTGCTGTGGAAATACTTATTTTATTTAAGTTCAGAATAAAATAATTACATTTTTTAAAAGAAGCCAATTATTACATAGTTCCAGAGGAAAAAAATCATCCTTTCTTCTTCTCTCTTCTTCCTCCCCTTGTTTTACTTTCTTCTTTTCTCCTTCTCACTCTTTCCCTTTTCAATTAGTCAGGCAGCAAGCCTTTATTAAACACTTACTTTGTCCTAGGCACTGTGCTTTTCTTCTCCTCTTTTTCTTGTCCTGTCCTATCTTCTTACATCATCTTCTATTTCCAATATATTTGTCAAAGGCCTATTTTGGATAAACACAACCCCTTCCCTTCCTGTCCATGGTTTATGGGTAAATTATCAACTCTATCAAGGTGAGTAACACAGTGAAAAGGCATGGGAAGGCACCAGTATGGTGCTGGTGAAACCAAGGTTCAGGTTCAAATTCCACATGGACAATTTAGCTGTGATCCCTGACAACAGATTATATCTCTCAGTCCAACCGACCACTACATAAATGTGCATTGGCTTGAAAAGTATGTGGATAGTTGATCCCAGACAAACAAATCAAAACACAAGTCATCAATGGTGGTTCATTTTCTTATTGAACTCAAGTTTCCATATAGCAGAAACCTCAGAAATCATCTGAGGTCCAAAGAAAATTATAGTCAAAGTCAGGGTTCAAACTTAAACCAAAAGCATTCTTCACTCCACTGGGAACTATGATGTATGGATGCTGTACAACTGATTTCACTGAAGTGGGGGATTTTGATCTTAGTTATTCACACTAAATATAACCAATTGCCTCATTAATCAGAACCCTTCACATAAACATCAGTAGGTATCAAGAACATCTTTAGTCTGATTATCCCCCTTTACCATGTAGTAAATGTCACTTTTGATGATAGTTTTCCCTCATCAAACTATAGTGAAATACATCAGACTTCAATGGAAATAAGTTGCCTACAGCTCGGAGTTACTCTTAATTCCAAAGTTTAAGAAAAGAATCAGGTTACATCAGCCCACCCCAGGAGAGCATATAAAGCCTCAGACTATTTGGAGAAGCAGAAAACTCTCTCATCATGGGTCTTTCATCTGTCTTCACTTGGATGCTACTGCTGCATGCTGTCCTTCTCCAAGAGACAGGTACTGCATCTGAATCTAACAGATTTATCATTTGTAACAGAGATTAAAGGGAAAATGTTGTTATTTACTTGTGACCTTCCACTGAATTGTTATAGCATAAAAATGAACCCAAATCCAATGATGGTCAACATTCTGGTATAATTCAATAGCAGTTGAGATATTAGTGTGATAAGCAGCAGATGCATTTCTTAATGATAGCATCTTAAGGAAATTTAATCAAATGTTTTCTCTTATGTTTATCTATTTTCCATGACTAAAGAAAGAACAAATCTTATGCTCTACAAAAAATTTGACTTTCTCATAGGATGCAATTAGCCCAAAGTTGTTAAATATTGATTCTGGATAAGCTATTAATTTGCATTATTGTTGAGTTATTGCAACAGAACTTAATTATCTTAGATTCATAGAATTAGAACTGGAAGGGACCTTACAAGTCATATAGTAAAATTCCTTTTTTTATTGGTTTGGAACCTGACGACTAGGGAGAGATCTGGCCAAGAGCACATGGGGAGTAAACAGAAGAGACAAGATTTGAATTTAGATCTTTCAGACTCCACATTCAGCATGATCTCTACCATAAAACATTACTTCCATTGTCAGAAGAGTCTTATTCACAAATATAATTTGTTCGCAGTTCTAAGACTAGAAATACTAGACAAGAAATCAAATAATTTTGAGTTATAAAATTGATTTACTCCAATCCAAAGAAATTGCTTGTCCATAACTTTCCCAAAATTCTTCTACATGGAGTGCTGAGTGGTTTCTGCTTCCCTTAAAGAAATCTGAATTTGTAAGCAATTGGTTTTTAGAAAATAATCCAGTAATTTTAAAGACTGATGTCATTTTGTTGCTCCATAGGGCCAATGTAAATGCCTTTGGGAAACTAATTAAATAGTACTTAGAAATGGAAACCAAAAGCTGAAAATTTGTCTGACATATCAATCTCAACTGGATTTTTTTCTACAAAAATAATAAGAAAATAAAAGGGATTCTCACTTATCACAAAACATCACCTTAGTAAATTTAAACTCTTTCATGCATCTAAAACTGAGAAAAAGATGTGCATTTGAAATTAAGCATATGGAAGAGCCAGTTGCAGAACTATACCATTCAGATCCCATCACTATGAATACCAAGCTTTTTAATCTTTTAATATGGTGGACAGTTTTCAAAGAACAAGAAATACAAAATACAGAAATTCATTATCTTCTATTTACTAAATCTGACATTAGGAAATGATAACTTGAGGAGCATCCTAAAAATACATTCAGGAAAATTCATGGAGCTTTCTGAGTTCCAAAATACCATAGATGTATTTGAAAATACAAAATTGACCTGCTTTTGGTTTGCTCTACTGGTGGTCAATATAAAATCTACTTTGTATGATGTTCAAAGTACCAAAGTAACCAAAGTTGGGAACATGTTTTGAAATGACTCTTGTTATCAACTCAATCACAAATATAACACCATAAGCCCTGCAAGCAATGGACAACTAAGGCAAATGTATGGCATTTTAATAATGTGGCTTCTTTCAACAAAAGATATTCAAAATAAACTTTGAAAGAAAGACTAGGAAAGGTAACTATCAGGCTGGGACTAATAGGTATGAGGATTTATAGAGGCAAACACTACCTTAAAAATGCAATTATTCTCTCAAGACTCAACTTTCTGAGAAGCACTTGTCAATAAAATGAAAGGGAAAACTACAGTTTGTTGCCTATAAATTCCTATGGTCCATTCTTCAAACAGATCAAATCCTAATTCACCCATGTTACATTTTACATTTTATCTTTATAATGAGTATCCAGAAAGACAACATGGAATAAGTCAATAGAGAGGTGGCTTTGAGGGCAGAAAGGTCTGCTTCACTCTAATTGTGTGATCCTGGGTGAGTCACTTAACCCTAATTCCCCTAAAAACTCTATAAAAATATGTTAGAAAATAGCTACATACCTGCAATAATAAAGTTCCTTGATGTGGACCTCCATATACTGATGAAATTACAGATCTGGACAAAAAGAAGGACCAAGTAGTAGAAGGAATAGGAGACAAGAGGCTGGTCTTGGGTCAAGAATATCTCTGTTCAAGTCCAGTGTATGACACATATTATCTACGTGAGAGCCATCACCCCCCACCACCCCATGGTCTACTCAGTGCTTATCAATGAACTACCCTCCAGAGAGGTAGCATGGGGTAGTAGTTAGAAAGCTGGCTTTAAATTCAGGAAAACCTAAACTCAAGTTCTATTTCTGGCACATACAATGTGATGCTGGGATGTGACTTGGCTCTTCAATGGCTCACAAAACTTGTTGGAAATACAAGTCACCTGTGAGTTGTGAACCTGAATCAATACAGGAAGTTTCCCCATCAGGAATTCCTTAGACTGATTAAATCATTGCTATGGAACAAAAAGCAAATAGCAAATCACTCCATCATCTTTGGCAAGAAAATCCCAAATGGGTTGTGAAGCACTGAATATGACTGAAAAGACCAAAAAATAGCAACATGTAACAAAAAATAAAATCTACCCAATACACTAGGTTTGATGTCTGATATTTTGGGTATTCATATTTTGTATACTTTTTTCTTTTTTAAAGTTTATTCAGTTTTCAACATTCACTTCCACAAAATTTTGAATTTCAAATTCTCTCCCTATCTCCCTCCTCCCCACACCTCAGGACAGCATGTATTTTGGTTACCCCTTCCTCCAATCTGCCCTCCCTACTATCACTATGCCCTCCATCCCCTTCCCTTCTATTTTCTTGTAGGGCAAGATAGATTTCCATGTCCCATTGCCTATATATCTTATTTCCTAGTTGCATGTAAAAACAATTCTTAACATTCATTTTTAAAGTTTTGAGTTCCACATTTTCTCCCTTACCCCCTCTCTCTACCCACCCTCATTGAGAAGGTAAGCAATTCAATATAGGCTATACATGTGTAGTCATGCAAAACACTTCCCTAACAGTCATGTTGGGAAAGACTAACTATATTTCCTCTCTATCCTGTCCCACCCTCTATTTATTCTATCCTCTCCTTTGACCTGTCCCTTTACCAAAGTGTTTGCTTCTGACTACCCCTTCCCCCAATCTGCTGTCCTTTCTATTATCCCCCCTCTTATTCCCTTCCCCATACTGCTTTCTTGTAAAGTAAGATAAACTTCCATCCCCAATTGCATTTGTTATTCCTTCCTGAAGCTAAATCTAATGAAAGGAAGGCTCACTTATTCCCTCTCACCTTCCCCTTCTTCCCCTCCATTGTAAAAAGCTCTTTCTTGCCTCTTTTATGTAAGATGATTTACTATATTTTACCTCTCCCTTTCTCTTGCTCCTAGTACATTCCTCTCAACACTTAATTTTCCTTTTTAGATATCATCCCCTTCATGGTCTGCTTGCCTTGTGTGCACTCTCTCTCTCTCTCTCTCTCTCTCTCTCTCTCTCTCTCTCTATATATATATATATATATATATATATATATATATATATAGATAGATATAGATATAGATATAGATATATAGATATAGATATAGATATAGATATAGATATAGATATAGATAGATAGATAGATAGATAGATATAGATAGATATATATGATATAGATATAGGTAGACATAGATATATGTATACACACATATGCATATATACACACACATGCATATTTTCCCTCCAAGTATACTAATACTGAGAAAAGTCTCATGAATTACAAATATCATCTTTCTATGTAGGAATGTAAACTGCTCAACTTTAATAAGTCTCTTACGGTTTCTCTTTCTCATTTACCTTTTTGTGCTTCCCTTGATTCTTGTATTTGAAAGTTAAATTTTCTGTTGAGCTTTGGTCTTTGCAACAAGAATTCTTGGAAGTCCATTATTTCATTAAAGTTTCATTTTTTCCCCTGAAGTGTTAAAGTCAGTTTTGCTAGGTTGGTAATTCTTGGTTTTAATTCTAGCTTCCCTTGACCTCTGGAATATCATATTCCAAGTCCTTCGATCCCTTAATGTAGAAGCTGCTAGATCTTGTGTTATCCTGATTTATATTTCCACAATACTCAAATTGTTTCTTTCTGGTTGCTGCAATATTTTCTTCTTGAACTGGGAACTTGGTATTTGGTTACAATATTCCCAGAAGTTTTCCTTTGGGATCTCTTTTAAGAGGTGAATAGTGAATTCTTTCCATTTTTATTTTATCCTCTGGTTCTAGAATATCAGGGCAGTTTTCCTTGATAATTTCTTGAAAGATGATGTCTAGGCTCTTTTTTTTGTCATGGCTTTCAGGTAGTCCAATAATTTTTAAATTATCTCCCCTGGACCCATTTTCCAGGTCAGTTGTTTTTCCAATGAGATACTTTACGTTGTCTTCCATTTTTTCGTTCTTTTGATTTTGTTTTATAATTTTTTGATTTCTTATAAAGTCATTAGCTTCCATTTGCTCCATTCTAATTTTGAAGGAATTATTTTCATTAGTTAGGTTTTGGATCTCTTTTTCCACGTGGTCCATTCTGCTTTTTAAGGCATTCTCCTCCTCATTAGCTTTTTGAACTCTTTTGCCATTTGGGTTAGTCTAATTTTAAAGATGTTGCTTTCTTCAGCATTTTTTTTGGTTTCCTTTAGCAAACTATTGACTTGTTTTTTATGATTTTCTTTTATCATTGTCATTTCTCTTTCCAATTTTCCCTCTACTTCTCTTACTTGATTTTCAAACTCCTTTTTGAGCTCTTCCATGGCCTGAGACCAATTTATATTTTTCTTGGAGGCTTTGGAAGTAGGAGTTTTGACTTTGTTGTCTTCTTCTGGTTGTATGTATCACCAATGATGTAAAAAAAAATACCTCTTCACTGAGAAAGTAAGAATCTATAGTCTGTTTCTTTTTCCTTTTTGCTAACTTCCCCAGCCAATTACTTGACTTTTGAACTTTGTTAAGTCAAGGACTCTACAAGCAGCTTCCACTTCAGCAGTGACTGTCACTACCCTGGAGCTACAGCCAGGTCTAGGGTTGGGACTGAGATTGGGCCAAGCTTCCCTCTAAGCCAGGTGAGAGACCCTTCCCATTGACCTTCAAAGCTGTCTGGTGTTTGTGGGTTGAGAAGTCAGGAAACATAGCTGGCACCAACGATTCAGTCCCTTAAGGCCTGTTCCAGCTCCATCTACACTGGCACAGCCCATGTCAATTTGCACTCTCAGTCTGGCATTATAGACCTTTCCTGTTGACTTTTTAGATTTTCTTGGGCTGGAAATTTACTTCACTCAGTCATTTTGTGACTGCTGCTCTAGAATTTGTTTAGAGTCATTTTTACAGATTTTTTGAGGGACTTGGGGGGAGAGTTCTAACAGGTCCCTGCTTCTACTCTGCCATCTTGGCTACACTACACATCAATTTTTGTATACTTTAAACTGTGCAAGTGAGTCTGAAGGAGGTGGGGCATGATAGCTATCTCTAAGAGAAGCCTTTTTTCTTGGCCCTAGAAGGTACAACTAGGAGCAAACGGTAGAAGTTGTGGAGAGGCAAAATTAGGTTAGCTGTAATGACAAACTTCCTAATAATTATTGCTATCCAAAAATGGAGAGGACTGCCTTGGAAAGTAGTGCTTGTCCCCAAAATACCTCACATAAACAATATAAACATCTCTCTCTCTCCTCTCAATCTCTTTCTCTGTCTCTCCTCTTTTCCTCTCTCCTTTCTCTGTCTCTTTGCATCTATGTCTCTTTGTGTCTTATTCCCTCTCTAGAGGAATTAGGGTAAAGACGCATCTTCAATATCAGCAGCTACAAGGGACCTGTTACCTATATAACCTATACTAGGTTCTAGGCAACACCTTCAAGGAACCTGAAGTCTACTTGGAAAGGGCACAGACATAAAAAGGTAAATAACAAAATAGTATAGTTGAAATGGGATATATAGGTTAAAGGGCAGTATAGGTGAAATGGGATATATATGTATATATGTATGTATACACACACACATATATGTATATATTAAATGGAAATAACTGTAGGTCCTACAGCAGTGGTTCAGTCTTTTTTCTTTTGCCAGCCAAGTGGCCCCTTTACTCTATCCCTGAATGTTTTTTTCTAGAGACAGCTATGGTGTGATGCAAAGAAGACTGTCACTCAAAAACCATATGAACTTGAATGAAATAGCATTTGTTCAGTACTCAAAACTGGGAATAGAAATAGAGAACCAAGACAATCCCTGTTTTCTAAGCTTTGAATGAGAGAATTTTAGATGATCTCTATGGATCCTCTCAGCTTATGACACTGTTTTTGACATACATCACAAAACTGAACTACAGGTAAAAATATTGTAGTAACGACTGTAGAAACTATTGCAGCAATACTAATATCCAAAATATTGTGCCTACCTGGAAGTAGGCTGAAGGATCAGTCAGTCAACAAACACGAAAGGAACATAAGTTCTAGGGATACAAAGAAAGGCAAGGACACATTGCTTGCCCCCAAAGACCTCACATAAATAACATAAACCCCTCTCTCACCTCTCAATCTCCCTCTGTCTCTCTTCTTTTCCTCTCTCCTTTCTCTCTTTTTGTATCTGTGTTTCTTTGTGTCTTATTCATTTTCCCCCTCTCCCCCTCTCTTCCTTCCCTTCCCCCTTTTCCCCACTACCTCCCCTCAAGTCATCTCAGGGGAGGAAGCACTAACAGTGAGAACAGCCAGGAAAGTCCTTACAAAGAAGGTGAGGTTTTAGCCTATTCTTGAAAGAAGCCAGAGAAGCCAGGAGGTGGAAGTGAGGATGGGAGAGCATTCTAGGCATAAGAAATAGCCAGATTCACTTGCTAACATCAGGGTATCTGATGTCAGTTTCATTTCTCAGAGGGAAGCAATGAGGTGAGCTGCTATTCTAGACTTTTTCTGACCAACAAAAAGAAATTGTTTGAGGAATAAGAAGTGATGGTAACCTTAAGAGAAGGTTTCAGTTCATAATAATGTGAGGTAGATGTATGGAGCAGCGGACAAAAAGCTGGACCTGGAGTCAGGAAGATACAAGTTCACATCTGACCATAGACACTAGCTGTGTGACCCTGGGCAAGTCACTTAATCTTTGTCTGCTTCAGTTTCCTCATCTGTAAAATGTGAATAATAATAGCACCTACGTCTGAGGGTTATTGTAAGGATAAAATGAGATACTAATTATAAAGCTGTCAGTACAGTGCCTGACATAGTAAGTGCTATCTAAATGTTAGCTAATTTTATTATAAAAGAAGTGCATGTTGGGCCTACCCAAATATACCCTAAATTTTAGGAAAGCAGATTTGATCTCAAAAAGTTCAGGGAAATGGTAATCCATGACTTGAAACTCTAAAAGAGATGACTCAAGGTAAGTATTTTGCAGTTCAGTCATTTTTCAGTTCTGTTTGACTCTGTGATCCCATTTTGGGTTTCCTTGGTGAGGATACAGGAGTGGTCTTCCATTCCTTCTCCAGCTCATTTTACAGATAAGGAAACTGAGGCAAATGGGGTTAAGTGACTTGCCCAGGGTCACATAGCTAGTAAGTATCTGAGGCCAGATTTGAACTTAAGAAGATGAGTGTTCCTGATTTCCAGTCTAGGTCTCTATCGTAAGCTCCTCCCAAGATTGGTAAGAGTCTCAAAAAGTAATTTGAAGTTGCGAATGATCACAGTAAAGAAGAAAAAGAGAGGCCACATCTAAAGTTTTATACAGAACTCTGATGAGCTCAGATTATTAAAGACCATGTGCCAAAGTTGGCAGGAAGAGCACACCACTAAGAACAAATACTAAACAATGGCTTTGGAGTCAGAAAACATGAGTTCAAATTCTGACTTTGTCACTGTCACCTGTGTGACCATGGGCAAGTAATCAATTATTCTGGACCTCAGTTTCCTCACATGTAAAATGAGAGAGTTAGATAAGATAAACTTTAAGGTCCCTTCCTTCTCTATATGTATAACTGAATTGTAAGACGTATGTCAGGAAAACTAAAAACCAGGAAGAGCAAAGGTTTTTGCAAAGTGCTGAGGATATTTTTAAAAATATATTTTAATACATATTTTAAAATATATTTTACAAACATAAAGTTTATTTGGAATAAGGAGAATATGAAGGATAAAATACAAAATTAATCAGTTCTAATTTTACCTTAATTTTCCCTAATAAAGGGAATTGTCTTCCATTCATAATGTGGAGGAAACCCTTGGTTCTTGAAAGCCAGGTCAGTGAAGGGCAATCTCTGGCAACTCCTACCAAGATACAAAGACCCAATGATGAACTGCATGTCTGTCATCCAAGGACCAGCCTACCTACATTTGAGTTAGATCTATCCCCAGAAAGGTCATCATAAACTGATGAATTTCTTTAGTCTCAGCAATTAATGAAGACTGTTTATTATGACAAAGTGAGAAGTTCTTCCTTACTTGAACAGAAGGGTACCCAAACTGATAAATCATAAATTCTAGAAGTTTTAAATTAAGAAACCACTAACCATAAACCTTAAAGAATTATATAAATGTGAAGTGTTAGGAAAGCTTATTTAAGAGGAAAGCCTAAAAAAGAGGAGGAAATCAGAAGATAGTAAAGAAATGATAATATTATTAGGTGCTTTAAACAAATTCATGTCTCTAAGCCCAGACAAATGATATTCCAGGAAAGTAAAAGAACTACAATGCTTGAAGAATTTTCTAGTCATCCTCAGGGATTTATTAAGAATGGAATGGTACCCAAAAACTAGAGATGGGTACATGTTGTCCTACTTTTTAAAAAGAGGAGAATAAAAAATGAATTCCAGAAACTGTACACTCATGATTGACCGAAATACCTGGCACAATCTTGGAAAAATGAATAAATAGATGATTTGTTATCCTTGATAAAAGGAAATGGCAACTTTTCAACTCCTCAATTCCATCTACTGACTTTTCTGACTTCCATTAAGTCCCAACTAAAACGTCATCTTTTATTTTGTATTTATCCTATCTACATATATATATATATATATATATATATACATATATATATAAAACCTGCTTTGTATATATTTGTGGGTATGATATCTTTTCCACTAGATTTTAAGATTCTAAAGGGTAGAGATTGTCTCTTTTGCATCTCTAATGCATAGACCCACTAAGAATAAATCATGCCAAATTTATCTCACATCCTTTTGGATAACTTACTATTTTATCAATGCTGCTAATGTTACAGATTCTAATTTAAGCCATTTGACCAAATTTCTCATACCATCCTGAGAATGAGATGAAGAAATATGGATAAGAGTTAGGTAGATTCATAACTGGTGGAACAATAATAATTAAAAAACAGTGATCAATATCACCCTAGAGCAAGGCCTCTTAACTGGGTATCTATGGATCCTCCATAAATAAATAAGCCCACAAATAAATTTCAGGGAGTCCATGAACTTAGATGATAGAGTAAATTTTTATTTTTACTCACTTCGTATGGAAACTTAGCATTTCCTGTAATTTTTTAAAATTATTATTCTCAAAAGGGGACCACAGGCTTTACCTGAGTGCTGTAAAAGTCCGTGACACAATATAAGGTGAGAACACACCCAGAGAAATGTCTTCAGAAGTGTCAAAAGGCCCTTATTCCATCTGATGTTTTTAGCAATGTGGATGAAGGCAGATGCTTATTAAATTTGCAGGTGATCCAAAGCTGAGCAGAATATTTAACATCCTGGATGATGAAATCAGAGATACAAAAGGATATCAACAGATGAGATTAGTAGGGCAAACTTAAATGATTGAAATAAGTACAAGTAAATATAACCTGACCTTAACTTCAATAAAATCAATGAGACAAATACAGGATATGAGGATAATTAGTTTGACAGTTGTTCATGTGAAAAAAGACTAGAAGATTTAAATTGACAGAAACCTCACAACAAGTCAGACTCCCCCAAACATTCATCCAATCTCAGGATGCATTTCCAGGTTCCTAAGGGCAACTGAGGGTCAAGCTTTATTTATCTGTGGATCTCCTCCAGCGCCTCCTAAGATTGTTGCACTAAGGTACAAAACAGATATGCAAGAACTATTGAATGTGTTAATTGAGGTGCATAGTCCATAACAAGAGAGATAATAATTCCACAGTACTTTGTGGTGGTCAGACTATCTGCTGTATTATTATGTTTAATTTCATACATTTAAAGGTATGTTGGCAAACTGGGGTGCATTTAGAGAAAGGCAACTGGGATGCTAAAGGACCTCAAAATCATTTCTAGTGAGCATCTGTTGAAATACAGTAACTATAACTGGAAGAGAGAAGATTGAGAAGATTTAGGTGGAACATGCTTGCCATGCTCCAGTATTTGAAGGTTTGTTGTGTGGAAATAGTTTTACAACTTAGTCTGTGTAGTTCCTTAACACAGAAGCAGAGAGAAGAGATCATAGGGAGGTAAATTTTTGCTTAATGAAATAATGATGACAATTCACATGTATAGAGGACTTCATGCTTTACAAAGAACTTTACTTGAATTATCTCATTTATTCCCACAACAGCCTAAGGAGGCAAGCAAAGCAAGTAGATTTATCATCGTTTTACAGGTAAAGAAATGGTGGCTTGGAAAGGCTAAACGAATTGCCCAAAATTATATGCTTGGTAAATTATACATTCAAGAATTAAATCTAGGCCCTTTATAAAACCAGGTGCTTTCTCTGTTTCGTCATGCATAAGCAAGAATTTCTAATAGTTATAGAAGTCCAAAAGAGGATAATTGCCTCCCAGGATATGGAATTCCACACAATTAGAAAGGTTCAGGAAAATACTGAACCACTTGTCAATGATACTGTGGAGGGGATTCCTGCATGAGGTGAGAGACTAAAACAATGTTTAAGATTCCTTTTCTTAGATTCTATAGTTCTAACATTGGACATCATGAGTGTTAGAGGGACTGCATAGCTCCATCATGACTCAACTCTCCTCTTATTTTTCCTAGATCTAATACTGTAATGCTCAACTGTTTTCAATGAAATCTGTGAATTTACTCTTCAATACAGGAATGATATGATGGGACGCAAAGCCTATATTGCTATCATATAGGTATTCCCTACTTCATCAAAAGATCTTGACTCACTTGACCAACCTAGAAAACATACTAACTATCATTGAATCAATCAACAAAAGAGTTGGACTTTAGCAATCATGTAGTCCAGTCCCTTGTTTTACTGGGAACTGTGAATGAAGACCTGGCACAGTAGATAGAGCACCAGGTCTAGAGACAGGAAGACCTAAGTTCAAATCTGGCCTCAGACACTAACTGTGTGACCCTGGGCAAGTCAACTAACCCTGTTTGCCTCAGTTTCCTCATCTGTGAAATGAGCTGGAGAAGGAAAGGGCAAACCACTCTAGTGTCTTTGCCAAGAAAATCCTCTAATGCAGTCATGAAGAGTCAGACATGATTGAAATTATTGAACAACACCAAAACTAAGGCCTAGAAAGGGGAGGGGGCTTGTCCAAACCTGCACATTTAAGGGGAGAATTGGAACAGAAGCCCACATCTCCTGAGTTCTAGGTCATGTCCCTTTCCTTACACTAAATTACCTCTGCTTATCTATCCATCTATCCATGAACAAAACTAGGGCTACATGTTTCCTGATCTCTTCTTAACATTAAGTATACCTAAGCTGATCAGGATATCTCTTAGGCACCATTTGCAATTATTGTCTCTCAATAATACCACTTTATTACTGGTTTTCATTTCATTTATCTTTGCCCCAATTTGCAACCCTTCCACCTAACCCTGAAAATCCCCACCTCCTACAAAGGGAGACACATGGATCGAAGTATTGAGGAGCAAGTTTATGAACTTTGAGGAGAACACAGATTAGTGACATGATACTAGGAGAATGTGATAGCTTTCTCAAGGCTTTGCAGATTGCATAATACCACTGTAGGCAACAGCCCCAATGTGACCTTCTGGGAACAAATCTCCAGTGATGGATTAAGAGTAGCCTCTTAAAAAGTGACTTTTCTAAAGTAATTCTAGGGAATTTGGAGACAATCCAATTTCTTCCAATATAACCTCTGGGAGATGGATGAGACAACTGAAGACAAGGGACTATTTGTTGGTTTATGGTGAAAGAAAGTTTATTTCTCAAAATGCTGTTGTTCACACGGGCTGAATTTATCTGAATAACATTATCCAAAATAAACAATCAAAAAACCTTCCTAAAACCTTAGGAAGAATCAGCTCACAAACCGTTCAAGTGGAAGAGACGGAAGTGGTTTAAAAGGATAGGAAGACTGAAAAAGATGTTGCTTACCTGAGTACTCTCCCTTGTTTGTCTTTGTCTCCATTTCATCTTTTGGAAATATGTGAAAAGGCACGTTCCAAAATCTAGATTGGCTCTTTATTTTGGTGTTTCTAAAGACTCTAGAGCCAACTAAATTTCTGGTTCTTAATTTACTCAAGGTTAGGTTTTCAAGGAAAACCACAAAGATAATAGCTTCCTGGAATTTCAAATGCAGCCATCAACCTCTTTTCAAACTCACACTGGCATACCCAGGATGGCTGCCAGCACAGTTATTAGATCTGCTTTACTAGGACAGATAGCTGTTTAAGGGGTAAAATACAGAGAAAAATATAAGCAGAGAAATAAAGACCAACAGTCAGGGGTCTACTACCTGAATCAAAGCAATATTGCTATACATTGTACATATATCCCTGGGTCAAGAGAGCCTTTACATCTTAGCAGTCAGGGGTCTGAACTTAAGGCTACTCAGAGTCTCAACCGGGGAATCACAAGGTCCTTCTAACAAGCAGGCCCCCACAGCAAAATACCAACTCAGTATATATATACATTTCTCAGAACCAGAAGGCATCACAACCCTTGTGACTCAGTGCATAATCAACTTAGTACAAAAAGATGTGCAAGCCTTCCTACAAGCTAGCCTCCCCCAAGCAAGCTTCCCTTAGTGTGCTCCACATGAAGTCTATTAATGGGTGAGAAAGATCTTCCCATTAACATTACAATGTTTCATACCTATCTCATCCTACATTTTAGTTCTGGATGCCACATTTCAGGAAGGAATTTGACAAAAACCAATCAAGGGCATTCAAGTGATAAAAATTTGAAGTACTGTTGGAGGATGCTTGAAAGAAAGGGCACATTTAGCCTACATATAAGATGAAAAGGAGAAGGCAATGGAGTACTGGGAAAAGAATTCTAGATTTAAGAGATTAGTGTTTAAATACTAGCTCTAATGCAACCAGCTGTATTACCTAAGTAAACCATGTAGCCTCAATTTGACTAATCAATTCTCTATTCCACACAACTGTTTGAAGTACTCTCTTCTCTCCCCTCAGAACTTCTACAAGAATCCCTTCTCTTTGCTCTTTTAACTGAGGACCCACACCTCTTTTTCTCTTCTACTGATTTCATATACTTCTGACATAATCCCCCACTAATTGCTCCTTATACTTGTCTCCTTGATGAGGCCAACCCCTCTCTATGCATCCTTGATCCCATCACCTCTTATTTTCATCAGATTTCCTCCATTATCATTCTACCTCTCTCTCTAATCTTTAATCTCTTTTTTACTACTAGTTTCTGCCTTGCTACCTACAGATATGCCCAAGTTTCTCCCATCCTCAAAATTAAAAAAAAGAAAATTCACTGGATCTTATCACCTCTGCTACTTATTGCATGGTATTTCTTCTCCCCTTTTTGCCTAAACTCCTTAAACAACATGATCTACACTTAGTGTTTTCATTTCTTTTTCTCTCCTTTTATGCTAACATCTCTGCAATTTGTCTCCTGACCTCATAATTTACTAAAACTGTTCTCTCCAAAATTATTGATAATCTCTTGAATGTCAATGTCCATCCCCATCCTTCTTTTTTACAGTTTTATTTATTTTTAGATTTCAACATTCATTTCCACAAAATTTTGAGTTCCAATTTTTCTCCCAATCTCCCCCCTCCCCCACCCATAACACCTCGCATTCTGATTACCCTTTCCCTCAATGTACCCTCCCTTCTATCACACCCCATCCTTCCCTTATCCCCATCTTTTCTTGAAGGGTAAGATAGATTTCTATATCCCATTACTTGTATTTCTTATTTCCCAGTTATATGCAATGACACTTCTCAACATTCTTTTCTAATACTTTGAATTCCAACTTCTTTCCCTTCCTCTCTCCCCACCCATCCTCACTGAGAAGGCAAATAATTCAATACAGGCTATATATGTGTCATTTTGCACAAGACTTCCATAATAGCCATGTTGTGTAAGACTAACTATATTTCCCTCCTTCCTACCCTGTCCCCCATTTATTCTATTCTCTCATTTGACCTTGTCCCTTCCCCAAAGTATTTATTTCTAATTACTCCCTTATCCCATTTGCCTTCCCTTCTGTCATCCCCCTAACTCCACTTGTCCCCTTCTCCCCTACTTTCCTGTAATGTAAGTTAGATTTTCATACCAAATTGAGTATGTTATTCCTTCCTTAAGTCATAGGTGACAAGAGTAAGCTTCACTTTTCCCCTCTCCCCTCGTCCCTTTTCTCCTCCATTGAAAAAGATTTTTCTCATGTCTTTTATGAGTGATAGTTTGCCCCATTCCATTTCTCCCTTTCTCCTCCCAATATATTCCTCTCTCACCCCTTAATTTTATTTTTAATAGATATCATTCCTTCTGATTCAACTCAACCTGTGCTGTCTATGTGTGTGTGTGTGTGTGTGTGTATAATCCCTCCACCTACTCAAATACTGAGAAAAGTCTTTAGAGTTATACATATTATCTTTCCCTGCAGAAATGTAAACAGTTCAGCTTTAGAAAGTCCTTTATGATTTCTCTTTCCTGTTTACCGTTTCCTATTTCTCTTGATTCTTGTGTATGAAAGCCAAATTTTTTCTTCAGTTCTGGTCTTTTCACCAAGAATGCTTGAAAGTCCTCTATATCATTGAATGATGATTTTTCCCCCTGAAGTATTATGCTCAGTTTTGCTGGGTAGGTGATTCTTGGTTTTAATCCCAGTTTCTTTGACTTCTGGAATATCCTATTCCAAACCCTTTAATTCCTTAATGTAGAAGCTGCCAGATCCTGTGTTATCCTGATTGTATATCCACAATACTGTAATTGTTTTTTTCTAGCTGCTTGCAATGTTTTCTCCTTGACCTGGTAACTCTGAAATTTGGCCATGATATTCCTAGAAGTTTCTCTTTTCAGGTCTCTTTCATGAGGTGATTGGTGGATTCTTTCAATATTTATTTTGTCCTCTGGTTCTAGAATGTCATGGCAATTTTTCTTGATAATTTCATGAAAGATAATGTCTAGGCTCTTTTTTTGATCATGACTTTCAGGTAGTCCCATAATTTTTAAATTGTCTCTCCTGGATCTATTTTCCAGGTCAGTTGTTTTTCCAATGAGATATTTCACATTATCTTCTAGTTTTTCATTCCTTTGGTTTTGTTTTGCAACTTCTTGGTTTATCATATAGTCATTAACTTCCCCGAACTCCACTCTCATTTTTAAAGAACTATTTTCTTCAGAGAGCTTTTGAACCTCCTTTTCTCTATTAGGCTAATTTTGCTTTCTAAAGCCTTCTTCTCCTCATTGGCTTTTTGAACCTCTTTTTCCAATTGAGTTAGCATATTTTTTTTGAGTTAGCATATTTTTAAAGGTGTTATTTTCCTCAGAATTTTTCTGGATCTCCTTTAGCAAGCAGCTGAATCACTTTTCAAGCTCTTCCTTGGCCTGAGTCCATTGTATATTTATTTTGGAGGTACTGGATGCAGAAGCCTTGACTTCCTCTGACAGTATGCCTTGTTCTTCCTCATCTGAAAGGATGGAAGGAGACACTTGTTAACCAAGAAAGTAACCTTCTATTGTCTTTTTCCCCCCTTTTTTGGGCATTTTCCCAGCCAGTTACTTGACTTCTGAATCCTTTGTCAAGAGGAGGGTCTTAGTGCTCCTGCTCACCCCAGGACCATGCTCAAAGCTGAGATTCAGATCAGCTGCTCAATTCCCCCAGAGGCTGTAAGCTCACTGTTTCAACAATGGAACAATAGACACCCACTGCTGCCTGCCTGCCATGACCTCCAGAAGTCTCTGCTGCCCAGCTTCTGCCACTGCCTTGAGCTGGGGCCAAGGGTGGACTCTGCTCCCTTCTCACTCAAGTTGAAAAAGCCTCTCACTGACCTTTGGTGTCTATGGGTTGAGGGATCTGTGAACCACTGCTGCTTTGGGGGATTTCATCCCTAAAGCCTGTTCTGGTCCTGCTCCTCCCAGAGTCACGTGGCTGAGTCTGGACTGGGCATCTCTCTGAGTCTGGTGCCACAGACCTTTCTCCTCACCCTTCCATGTCACTCTCGACTGGAAATCTCCTCCACTCCATCTTTCTGTGGCTTCTGGTGCTCTAGAATTTGTGGAGAGTCTTTCTTTACAGGTATTTTATGGGCTGTGGGGGAAGAGCTAAAATAAGTACATCTTTCTACCCATCCCTATCCTTCTTAACAACTCAGCCTAATTTGACACCAAAAACCACCTTCTCCTCTTGGATACTGCCTCCTCTTTCAGTTTTCAGAAAACTGCTTTACCAGTTCTCCTCTTACCCATTTAACATTCTTATCAGCCTTCATTTTTGGACTTTCAGCCAGGCCATAGCTTCTAAATGAAGTCTTAACTTGGACCTTTTTTCTACTGTCTCTATATTTTCTCACTTGCTGTAATCTCATTAGCTCTAGTGGGTTAATTTCTGATCTCTATGCAGATGACTCTTAGATAATATATATCTATTCATTTTGTCCTCAGTTGCATATCATGCCCAGTCTTGTGAACTGACAGTGGTAAAAGGCAAACTGTAAAGGATGGTTAGGCTTAAGTTGTAGATGACCTGTATTTACAGGTGAAGAAATGTGGACTTTACTATGCAGGTAATTAGGAACCATTGAACTTTGGAGTAGAAGAGTGACATAATGAAAGCAGTGTTTTAGGAATATTCTTCTGGTGGTAGTGGGTAGGCTCTGGAAGAATGAGAAAAATGGATGTCAGGTAGACCAGTAGGAGAATATTACAAGAGTGTGGATGAATGGGGTCATAATTTTAGAGCTAGAAGAGACGTTAAAGGTGATCTAGGCAAATCCCTTCATTTTACAGATGAGGAAAATGAGTCTCAGAGAAGTTAAACAATTTGCCCAAGATCATAAAACTAGTGAAGTATACTGGCAGAATGAGCCCAGCTCCCTTGACTCAAAATCCAGTGATCTTTCCATGATGTAATGCTAAAGAACTTAAATTTGGATGAAAATGTTGAAAGTGTACAAGAGGGAAGATTAGGAGGCAGTATGTATTGAAATGGAAAGAACACTAAATTAATGTTCTAATCTTAGCTCTGCTCTTTCCCTGCATGGCTTTGAGTGAGTCTTGGTATTAGTTTCTTCAACTATATAATAGTTATAATAATAAAGTCTTTCCTGATTACTTAACAACTGTGATGATGGATTGAAAAGGGTTTTAAAAGGCATAAAGTATTATGCATAGAAAAGGACAGATATGAATTATATTGTGAAGGAAGAATTAATAGAACCTGGTGTCTAATTAGGAGGAGATAGAGGTGAGAGAGGAGGTGTAAAATATGATTGAAGTTTTAATCTTTTGACCCTTCTGGTGTGACCCTAAACTCCTCTAAGGAGCCCTTCCTAACTACTCTAGTACACAAAGATATTGATTTCTGACCTCTATCAGCACTTATTGCCTGTATTATATGCTTTGGTATTGATTCTGCTTTTCTGACATCACTCTCTATCTGTAGTATGTGAATGTCATCACCCTGGCTAGTTTTCTAAGGCTGGACTATTGTTGTTTTTCAGTCATTTCAGGTGTGTATGACTCTTCATGATCCCATTCGGGGTTTTCTTTGCAAAGATACTGGAGAGGCTTGCCCTTTGTTTCTTTTTTTTTTTTTATAACACAATAATTTCTCAATAATACCATTCTACCACTATCACTTCTCCATTGAATCTTCTCTTATAATGAAGAGTTAAGCAAAAGTGATTGACAAAATGACTATTTCTGGTGGCATTTTTAATTTTCACACATGTTTTCCACCTCTGTATAATGAGTAGACACTCACTAGCTATGTGACCTTGGGCAAGTCACTTAACACCAATTGCCTCATCCTGGGTCATCTCCAGTCATCCTGATGAATATCCGGTCACTGGATTCAGATAGCTCTGGAGGATAAGTGAGGCTGGTGACCTGCACAGCCCTGCCTCACTCAAAACAAAGTCAAGCACAAGTCATGTCATTATTTCTCTGATGGCATGATCTTCTTCGTCAATGAAGGACGAATGAATATACAATGAGTAGAGAATCATCCTTGATCATCTGTTCTCTGGGACCAAGATTAATCACAGCCATTAATCATAACTTCAGGAGCTTTTTAGTGTTGTCTTAACTGATATTGTTTTTATTTTAAATTTCATTCTTCTGATTCTGCTGACTTCATTCTTCATCAGGTCTTACAAATCTTCCCATGTTTTTTTTTCTGAATTCCTTGGAACTCATCAGTACATATTCCATTCCATTAGCCCAGTTTGATCAGCCATTCTCCATTCAATGGGTACTTACTTGTATGTAGTTTTTTGATACCTAAAAACTGATGCTAAGAACTTTGGGGTATATATAAGACTTTTCTTTTGATCTTAGGTCTTTTTGGTATGTATGTTCAATAGTGGGACCACTGAATCAAATGATATGAAGAATTTAGTAACTTGTACAACTCCAAACTGTTTTCCAGAACAGCTAAACCAATTTACAATAGTGTGTTCATGTGCCTGTCTTCCCGCAGCCCCTTTGTCATTGACTAGTTTTGTCCTTTATCATCTTTGTCAACTTAACAAGTGAAAAATGAAACCTCAGTTTTTAGCTTTTCACTTATCAGTGACTTGAAATATTTTCATGTGATTATTGATCATTTGCATTTCTTCTTTTGAAAACTATTGACTGAAAACTGATTTAAATTATATATAGCAAAGCTGTTGTTATTCTTCAACACAATCAATTAATAAATATTTATTAAATGTCATATGTTTCAGGCACTGTGCTACACACTGAGGTTACATGTACAATGAATGAAAACACTGGTATGTCTGCTGTTCTCATATTAGATGTTGTGATGCTTTAAAGCAAGGGTGGGAAACCTGTGGCCTCAAAGCCACCTGTCACCCTCTTGGTCCTCAAGTGTGGCCCTTTGACTGAATCCAAACAAATCCGGACTTGTTCTGTGAAGTTTGGATTCAGTCAAAGGGTTGCACTTGACCCAAAGGGTGACATGTGGCCTAAAGGTGACAGATTCTGCACTCCTGCTTTAAGCTAACTATAAGAAATACAGGATTGAAAGGAAGGACAGGATCACAAATGATGAGATCATTGTATAAAAATAAATTAAGAAGCAAGAGATAGAAAGAGAAATTCCTTTTACTATAACTGGAGACATTATAAAATACTTGGGAGTCTGCTCAAAAGATCTATAGATCTTGAAACTATATAACCTCAATTACCAAATACTTCACACAAGAAAGTCACGTGTAAATAATTGCAAAACTCTTAATTGCTCATGAGTTGGTCGAGCCAAATATAATAAAAATTCTTCCTCAGCTAGTTTACTTATTCATTGCCATACCAATGAAACTACCAAAACATTGTTTTACAAAGCTAGAAAAAGTTATACCAAAATTCATCTGGAAGAACAAAAGGTCAAGAATATCAAGGGAATTAGTGGCAAAAAAAAAAAATGTGAAGGAAAGTGGCCTCGCCATTCCAGATTTTAAACTATTTTGCAAAGCAGTAATCATCAAAATAATCTTGTACTGGCTAAGAAATAGAATGCTGGATCACTGGAATAGATTAGGTACATAATACACAGTAGGAAAACAACTATAGTAATTTTGTGTTGATAAATTCGAAGATTCAGACTTTTAAGACAAGAACTCACTGTTTGGCAAAAAAAAAGCAGGGAAAATTGGAAAGCAGTTTGGCAGAAACTAGGTAAAGACCAATATTCACACCATACACCAATAAGTCAAAATGGGTACATGATTTAAACATAAAGCTTGTTACCATAAGCTTGTTACCATAATTTAGAGGAGCATGGAATAGTTTACCTGTCTATAGAAAAGGGAAAACTTTATTGTCAAACAAGAGATAGAGAGCATTATGGGATGTAAAATGGATTAATTGCATTAAATGAAAACATTTTTGCACAAACAAAACCAATCCAAAATTAGAAGGAAAGCAGAAAACTGGTTTGGAGGAGGGGAGAATGTTACAGTAAGTTTCTCCAATAAAGGCCTCATCTTTCAAATATATAGAGAACTGAGTCAATTGTATAGTAATACAAGTCATTCTCCAACAGACAAATGGTCAAAAGATATGATCAGTTTTCAGATGAAGAAAGTCACATGAAAAATATTATAAATCACTATTAGGGAAATGCAAATTAAAACAACTCTGAGGTACCACCTCACACCTATCAGATTGACTAATACGACATAAAAAGAAAATGACTGATCTTGGAGGGGATGTAGGAAAACTGGGACACTAATCACTGTTGGTGGAGTTGTGAATGGATCCAACAACTCTGGGGAGCAATTTGGAACTATGCCCAAAAGGCCATAAAACTAGGCATAGCCTTTGACCCAGAAATAAATATTACTACTAGGTCTGTATCCCAGAGAGATTTTTTTTAAAAAGGGAAAAGGTCCTATTTGTATGAAACATATTTATAATAGCTCTTTTTTGTGATGGCAAGGAATTGGATGTTAAGGAAATGTCTATCAATTGAATAAGTTGTGATATATTATTGCAAACTTAAACTATCATGCTATAAGAAATTATGAACAAGATCCTTCCAGAAAAACTTGGAAAGACTTATATGACCTGGTTAAAAAGTGATGTGAGCAAAACCAGGAGAATATTGTACATAGAAACAGCAATAATGTACGATAATCAACTGTGAATGATGTAGCTATTCCCAGCAATACTAAGATCTAAGACAATTGTGAAGGACCTATGATGAAAATGCTGTCCACCTCCAAGAAAAGAAGTGATGGAGTCTGAATGCAGATTGAAGCATAGTGTTACTTTTCTTTATTTTTCTTGGGTTTTTTGCTCTATTTTTTCTTTCACAGTGTGACTAATATGGAGATATATTTTGCATAAATGCACATGTATAACTTTTATCAAATTACTTGCCTTCTCAATTAAGAGAGAAGAGAGAGAGGGTAGGAGAGAATTTAAAACTCAAAACTGTAAAAAATGAAAGTTAAAAATTGTTTTTACATGTAATTGGAAAAAATTAAATATTAAATAATTTTAAACAATTAAGGCTGTATGATTTAGAGAGATAATGATTGATTGTGTGCTAAGATAATAACATAGTAGCTAGAGAAAAACCACTGTACAAAACTACAAAGAATGAGGAAGTAGGAGAAGGGGAAATGTGTGCAGTATTTGCATTGACCAGGAGCCAAGAAGTATAATGTCTTTGCAAGGCTATTGTTTTATTTCAGTGGGTCCTTGATCTCATCCCCCTGGGTCTGGCTCCACTGGTGCTGGTGGCAAGCCATCTATCTACCTGCTATATTGCACCACCATGACGTAAATAAAGCAAGTGCCAAAAAGTGGTCCAAGTGGTGGAGAGTATGTGGGAAAGGAATGTGGAAATTGCACCACCATGGAAAGGGGGCATTTGTGAAAGTGTTTTCTTTAATGTTAATAAGAGGTATCTGAGGATTCCATTTTGATTGTGGTGATTAACACAAAACTTCAGGTGAAAATAACTGCTTCAAGCAAGGCTAGTTAAGAAAAAAACATAAAGATGAGGTGTGGGTACAGCTTTCAGGTAGTCCAATCACTCTAAAAAACAAGATTTTATGAGAAAAGTGATTAAAGTGGTCATATTCTTTGACCCAGTGTTCCCCTATTCAATATGTACTTTAGGAGGTCAAAAATTGAAAGTTTCAATCCATATCAAAATGTTCATAACAGCACTTTTTGTAGTATTAAAAATTGGAAACAAAGCAGATACTCATCAGTTGGGGACTGTCTGAATGAACTGAAGTGTATGAGTTCAGTGGAATATTACTATGCCATGGGAAATGATGAATATTCAGAATTCAGAAAAAAATGGAAACATTTATATAAATTTTTGAACTGTGAAGTAAACAGAAGGACAACACATAAGGACTTTGAGTGTAAATGAAAAGATGGCTGAACAGAGGCCAAACCCTTTGCTGAAAAGTCAATAATCATGGCCTGGGAGAACCAAATATGAAACATAACTCCCACCATATTGGAGAAAAACATATACAATAATAATATAATTTATATTGCACTTTACATATGACGAGTAATTTTTTTAGTTCAGTGAGATAGGTGTTATCATTATCTCTATTTTATAGTTGAGGAAACTGAGGAAATGATTTATGACTTGTCTAGGTTCACACAGCTATAAGTATCTGAGACATGATTTGAATTCAGGTCTTCCTGACTCCAAGTACTGTGTTCTAACCACAGAACTATCAAGCATACATTGTATAAAGCAATTATTTAAGTGGTTTGTTTTCTTTGTTACAAGGCAGATTTTAGTTCTGGAATATGGAGTGGGGTGGAGGGATCCAGAAATTAGTATGATATAAAAACAAAATATATCAATAGTACATATTTTTTAAAAAAGAATAAGTGCATGTGAATTTGCAGCAATAATTTTGGGGGAGGGGAAGAGAATAATGTCCAAGTGTTATTGAGGTAGAGAGCACCTGTTTAGTCAACATAGTCATTCTCCTGTTGGCTGGCTTTCAAGTGCTAAAGAACTGGTGTATCTCAGTTTGCAGGTGGGGTAAGAGAAGGCTTGGAGAAGGATCTTGGAAAAGACATCACTGGAGAAGCAGAAACCATGAAAATGTGCCTCTGGAGCAGAGAGAAGGTAAATAATTATCAAGCCCATCTCTTTCTCACTCAGACAAGAGGCAGGAAGGAAGTGCTGTCCTGAGGATTTGAGAGTTCAAGAATTTTCATTATGAATTTAATCAATAACATGGATAAGAAATGATTCCTATTAGGCTGAATAATGTGAAAACACCCTGAAGAAAGATGAATGGTGTTTGAGAACAAGGTTAGGGATAGAGTATTAATTTCCTACAGAATTTCCTGCTTCCATATGTTTTTCCCATCTGGCAACAACAATCTGTTGTTTCCTCTCTATTTTTGCCCTTGTTTAATAATATGAATAAAAGTTCACATTTCCATGGTGTTCTATATTGTACAGAGTGCTTTAGAGAGTGCATATGTTGTTTCATTTGATACTTAAAATAACCCTGTGAGATATGTAGCACAAATATGATCATCTCTTGTTTGCAGATGAAAAATAAATTTTTGTTTTCCTTAAGTCATTTTAGTTGTTTCTGACTCTTCCTGACCCTATTTGGGGGTTTTCTTTCTGGAATGGTTTACCATTTCCTTGTCCACCTCTTTCTATAGATGAGGAAACTGAGGCAAATAGGGCTAAGTGATTTGTCCAGGGTCACACAGCTAGTAAATGTCTGAGGCCAGATTTGAATTCAGGAAGATGAGTCTTCCTGACTCAAGGCCCAGAACTATCCACTGTTCACTTTAAGAGTTATGGAGAACTATATGTACACTGATTTGACTCTCACAGCAGCCCAGTGAAGGAGCCCTTATTATGACCAGCCTAACTTCCTTGAAGAAAATAAATATTCAGTGTTTAAGTGACTCGTCCATGATCACATTAAGAAGTGGCATGGATGAGATTCAAATCCCAACTTTTTTAGACCCAAGTCCTTTGTTTTCACAATGATGATATCCTGCACCAAAAAATTCTTACCTGCCACACAGGCATATTTAAATTGCACTATTAGTAATGGTTCAGGATTGATAAATGGGATATAGTGAGATGTATTGGAAAAAACTGACAGAAGCCTAGGGCTTTTGACTTCATTAGCTATTTGGGTGACCTCTGGACAAGTTTCAATGCCTTCAAATCTCAGGTTCCACATCGGTAAAATGGGGATGTTAACATCAACTCTTTCCAGTTTTCTCAGCAATTTTTGTCTAACAGTGAATTCTTATCCTAGAAGCTGTGGTCCATGGGTTTACCAAACAGTAGATTGCTATATTCGTTGACTACTATGTCTTGGGTACCTCACATATTCCACTGGTCTGCCTTCCTGTTTCTTAGCCAGTACCAAGTGGTTTTGATAACTGCTGCATTATAATACAATTTGAGACCTGGCAGAGCTAGGTCACCTTCCCTAGCATTTTTTTCCATTAGTTCCCTTGATATTCTGGACCTTTTGTTGAATTTTGATATTATTTTTTCTAGCTCTACAAAATAATTATCTGATAATTTGATTGGTATGGCACTGAATAAGTAAATTAATTTAGGTAGAATTGTCATTTTTATTATATTGGCTTGGCCTACCCATGACTGATAACAGTGAACTCTCTCAACCCAACAGAATCTTTGAGTATCAAAAAAGATAATGAACATGAAAGTACTTTGAAAATACAAAATGGCACACATGTGCAAGAGAATAATATTTTGTACCAGTAACTTCAGGAATAAAAGGAAAATATATTGAATAGAAAGGCAAGTTATCAGGTCTGACTCTCCTATTAACTATGAATATAATTTAGAATTATTATAGTAGAGATACAATGGACTTAGTGGTCATCTAGTCTAATGATTTTATTTTGTTGATGAGAAAATTGAGACCCAATGAGATATAGATCACCCAAGGTCACCCTGCTAAAACATGGCAGAGTCTAATTGTAGGTGTCCCTCAAGGTTCTGTCCTGAGCTCACTTCTCTCCTCCCTCCATACTACTTCACTTAGTGATCTCATCAGCTTCCATGGATTCAATTACCTTCTCGATGACAATGATTCTCAGATCTGCCCATCCTTCCCTAATCTTTCTGCTGACCTCCACTCTTGCATCTCCAGCTGCTTTTCAGATGTCCTTAAACTCAAATGTATCCAGATCAGAGCTCATTCCTTATCTTTCTCCCTAAGCCTTCATACTCTCCTTCCCTAATGGTAGGGATATCACCATCTTCCCAGTCCCTTAGGCTCACAACCTGGAGTTGTCCCATATTCCTCACTACCTTTCACTCCCCCATATCCAAGGTATTGCCAAGGCTGCCCATTTAACCTTTGCATCATCTCATATACACCTGTTTCTGTACTGTAACACTGCCACTACTCTGATTTAGACCCTCCTCACCTGATACCCAGATGGCTGGTGGGTCTGCCTGCCTTGATTCTCACCCCACTCCTATCCATCCTCCCATCAATCCATCCTCAGCCATAAAGTGATTTTTCTGAAGCTTAGGTCTGATCGTGTTAACGCCTCTACTCAATAAATTTCTGTGACTCCCATATGGCCTCCAGGATCAAATACAAAATGTTCTGTTTGGCATTCAAAACCCTTCATAACTTAGCCCTCCCCCCACCTCCACCTTTCCAGTCTTCTCATACTTTACTCCCTGATGCATATTCTTCAATACAGTGACACTAACCTCCTAGCTGTTCCATGAATAAGACACTCATCTCTCAACTCTGGGCATTTTCTCTGGCTGTATTCCATGTCTGCAATGCTCTCCCTCCTCTTCTCTGATTTAGTATTGGCCTCCCTGGCTTCCTCTACATCCCAACTAAAATCTGCTCTTCTACAGGAAACCTTCTCCAACTTGTTTTAATTCCAGTGCCCTCCCTCTGTTAGTGATCTTCTATTTACCCTGTATATACTCTAGTTTTCTTTGAGTATATTTGCACATTGTTTCTCCCATTAGATTGGGAGCTCCTCCTGGGCAGGGACTGTCTTTTGCCTATTTTTGTATCCCCACCACTTAGCACAGTGCCAGGCGGGACTTGAAATATTCCTTACATGAGACTATCCTGCTTAAGTGAAACCTTAGACAAGTCACTGAACTTTTCTGAGCTTTAGTTTGTTCATCTATAAAATGAGGAGGTTGGATGTGATTATCTCTATGGACCTTTCAAACTCTTATATCTATAAGTCTATATGCACGTGTATATATATATATATATATATATATATATATATATATATATATATATAAGCATATAAGCATATATATGTGTGTATATATATATATATGTATATATATGCTCACAATTATGTAGCCCTTTAAGATTTAGGAAGCACTACACATACACTAATTTAACTCCCATAATAGCTCAGTGAGGGAACCCTTATTATATCCAATTTTACAAATGAGGAAAGTATGACTTTGGAATGATAAATGACTTTCCTCAGGTCATCACTAGTTAGTCTGTGGTGGGTTTTGGACCCTCTCTTCACAAGTCCAGTTCTCCATCCATTATACCACATTGAGTCCCTACAGGGCCCCTGCAGCGAGGTATCCTTTGATGGTAAGAAAGAAACTAAGCACAGTACACAGAACGCTAGAGTTAGAGTCAGAAATGGATGAATTCAAACCCTGCCTAAGAGACTTATTGGATCTGGGCAAGTTCCTTGATCTCTTTCACCCTCAATTGTCTTATTTGTAAAATCAGGATTGTAATCATGGCAATACATGGTAGCAGGGGTTGTTTTGAGGATCAAATGAGATAAGATGGACAAATGACTCACAAACCATAGACTGCCATATAAATGTCAGTTATGATCATGATAATTATTTTGTTAGATAATTTCCAAAGTCCTTACCAGTGCAAATGAACCTGCAGCAGCAGACAAACCAAAGGGCACACTCAAAAGTGGGCAGAGTGAATGAGTGGGCAAGGTCCCAGGAAATGGAAAAGATGCATGTCATTCACTAGATTTCTGGGCTTTTTTCTGGGTTTCCCCCAAAACTGGCTAAGAGTCCGACTAGTGGCTCAGTCCGGAAGGTGTTCTGGATGAGTGGAAGTTTACTTTGAAGGAAGTTGAGGAACAGGGTGTGATGACTTCTGGGATCTGAAAGAAGCCCAGGTAGTATGCAGACAGCTTGGGTGTGGACAGGCTCTCTCGGCCCCTGGCAGAGCCCATTTTGGCCAAGCCTCTGGTCAGATTCTTCTGGATAACGTGCACTGTTCTGGAGATGAAAGCTACCTAGGCCAATGCTCCCATGCAGGCTGCTTTGTGCACAATTGTGGGCACGATGAAGATGCTGGTGTGATTTGTACAGGTAAATTTCTTCTTCACACTTTGGGAAGCTGATTGTTTTAGTCTTTCAAATCTTTCTGCATCCTTTATTGTCTGCATTTGGAAAAATTCTATACCTCTGATTAAAAAGTCATCATTTTATTCAGAAGTACAACTATCCTTCACTGAAAAATAAATTCATTTCATGTAAATTCTCTATTAAGAAATTAATATACTAGTTAATCAACCTAACTGATCATAATCTTAACAAAATTTTATTGAATGGTTCTTGAGCACCCAGTACTTTACTAATATAAATTCATATTTATGACATCTTAAAGTTTGTAAAGTATATTAATAATAGCTAATAGTAATAATAATAGCCAATATTTACTTAGTACTTACTATGTTCCAGGCATTATGTTAAGACCTTTACAATTATTATCTTATTTGATCCTCACAAAAATCCTGAGAAATAGGTGCTACTATTGTCCTCATTTTATAGAGGAGGAAACTGAGGCAAGCACAGGTTAAGTGACTTTTCCAGGGTCATATAGCTAGTAAGTGTCTAAGACTAGATTTGAGTTCTGGTCTTCCTGAGACCCCATTGATACCTGAAGTAGATTTTACAATTATTGCCAAATTAAAAATGAGGAATTCAAGGTTCAGAAAAGTGAAATAAATTACTTTCCCAAAGTCACAGAGGTAATAAGTATTACAGGTGGGACTTGAAACCCTGGCCTGCCTGACTCCAAGTTTCATATTCTCCATTATACTGTTTTTCCTTCAGTACATGCTGCTTTATAATGCAGTAATCTGATATATGGAAAACAGCCACTTTCTAATCAACCAATGAAGTTTGGTGGATGGAACCAAAAAAGTGAAGCAGGTTGGGAACTATGGGAAAAGAGAGAAGTTAGCTCCCAGCTGAACCTCATGAGTGTTGGCTGTGGACAGGGGCAAAGAGTCACAGAGGAATCTCAGCTGAGGCCTCCCCTTAATTTTAAATGCCCCCAAATCTAAATTTAATTGAATCTTCAAATTACAAGGAACCTTAGGGTTCAAACTCCTTGATTCTATGGACAGAAAAGACTCTGTCCCTTAGAAGAAATACTCTGCAGGAGAGAGTTAAAAGCTCTAAACTTTTGACAAACCAGATTAATCTTCAGGATTTTTTTTCTTTTTAATTGATATTTCTCACCCCTTCTATTGATAAACCCATCTGCCCATTTATTGATCTTGAAATTAAAAATAAGCTATAAGTGATGAAGAATGAGTTCAAAAATCACCCCCTTCCTCTGACCTTATGATAAAATGACTCTCACATCCCTCCTATCCCATTCTACTTGCCCCACCCTGCCACACCGTCCCATTCCCTGTCCATAGCTGGCAGGCATAAATAAAAGTCAGTGCAGGTTCAATAGGATGCTTGATACGATTGAAGCTATTCGTTTTGAATTTTATGTAGTATTAAGTAATTATATCATTATATTTCCTCATCTTTCTTGGCACTGAGGTCATTTAAAGTCAATCCTTCAAAAAAAAGTCCTTGCTATTTCCCAATTTTCTCATTTCTGCATTTTTTTAAAATGAGAAAATCATAAACATCATTAGGTTTGAGTTGTGGGCAAACACTAGATTTGATCATTCAAAAAGCAACTGACATTTAGTCAAAGGAGGAGGCTTTGTATAGGTGCTTCATGGGACATTTTGAAGGACATTGTCTTTCTCATTTAGGTCATCAAGGGCCTTATCAGTTAGTCAAAGTCAATTTAGCTCAGAAATCTGTTAAATGACACTAACAATTATGCCCAGTCACTGGGTTATTGGTTTCCATTATAACACGCTCCACTAAAGCCTAGGCTTTCTGATGTTATTTCCTGAATCTACTCATTCCTACTGGACTGAGCAGGCATTTTCTAAAAGTCAGAAACTGGGAAATGGTGTGCAGCCTCTAAGAGGACTGCTTTTAATCTTTGTCATGGCCCTGGGGGCAGGCACTTTACCTAAGCTAAAGAGGCTTTGTGGCTCCCGGGTCTCCTAACAAACATACCAAACAGATATAAACCTGGATACTCTGTATTGGAGGAAGGGGTAAGGAGAGCTGCAGGAGAAGGGGAATTTTTACCAACAAAATGTTCTATGGTAACTTCTACAAGTTGTCACCTCCAAGAGAATGTAGAATAACACCGTGCTATCTTATAAAGTTGATGGCCACCTTGAACACTAATTGTCTGGTTCTTAATTCCCCTCCACCTCCTCCTCATAAAAGATTCATTACATCCTATTTCAAAATTTCGATGAATTTTCATAACTGAAGTCATGCATGACCCTGCCAACTTTCTCACTCCCTTTCTTCTGGTCATCTAATCTAACGTGACCATTGCCCCCTTAAAAGGAGAGAGTAAGAGAAGATAGAATGATGAAAATTTAAAGGTGACCCTCCACAGGTCACCTAACTTATTTTACTGATAAGGAGACCAAGGCCCAGAGTGAGGAAGTGACTTGTCCACAGTAAGTGAACAGCAAAGTCTGAACTGGAACCCAGGTTTCCTCTATCCTAGTCTGATGCTTATCTACAACTATACTGCTTCCTCATTCTCCAAGTCTGTCCTAACTTTAATATGCTACAACTGCATGTTGGGGTTTGTTTTTAAGAATGGAAGGTCTTTTCAGTTGAACCAAGCCAATTAGTGATAGCTTTCATCTCTATAACTTTGGGCTTTTCAGATCTTTTTTATATGTATCTGAATTCAACCTGAACAGTATCTGGCTTGAAATTTACCTGTTTTATTTAAAGAGGATCATTCAGCAAACTAATATGTTATGCAGCCATAACTTCAGAGAAGTATGGAAACAATTCAAGAAAACAGGCTCTTTTCAAATGCCTTAAAAGTTTCCATTGTAATCTATTCTTTAAAGCAAAGCTATTAGTGAACCTCTAGTTAGGCAACTCTTAATTACTCTACGTATATTATCATTTGAAAGTAATTAAATTGTATTGCAAACTATAATCAAAACTTTTCACTTCTGACTGATCTCCATTAGTGAAAATTAGTACAGTTTCACTTATCTTTTTTTTAATGTATAAATTTTCCATTGAATCCCTGCTTTGATGTCTCATTGGGAAACTGAGGCAAACCTGCCTTCTCAAAGGCTGTGTATCAGCAGAATGGCAGCATTGATAGGTCCTACAGAAGCTAAAAAGCCTTTGAATATGGCTAGTATGACAAACAATGTCTGCCAGGATCTTAAATAGACTCAACATCTAAAAATGACCAAGATGTAATTTTATCTTTTGATCACAGCATCTCACAAAGGCTGATTTTGCAGGGGCTACATTCTTCAAACACAGAAAATGAGCTCACTGTGATGAAATCCAAGCTCTTTTCAAAGAACATTGTCTTTAAAGATGATGATTTTAAAGATTGGCTGTAATCTTTCATGTTACTTTAATTTATCTTGTAATAAAAAAAATTTTCCAGAAGAAATATGCCACTACATTTATAACAGATGGAAAATATAGAAATATGCTTTATAATCAATTATTAGGAACTCATGTCTTGGCATACTGAAGAATCCTTTCATAGCATTCCAGTTGGCTGAGTTTATAGTAGTTTGAATTCCTTTCAACTGTTAATATAATTCACTGAACCAGGGTAAAGTTGACTATATATGCTAAATCCCACAAGGGAGAAACAAGGAATCCAGAACCCCATAGTTTCCTAAATTTCTATCTAGAAGGGACCCTCACAGATCATCTAGTTCAACCTCCTCATTATACAGATGGGAAACAGTGTTCACACAGGAAATAAAAAACATAGCCAAAATTTCTTTTGACTCAGTGATTTTTTTCATATTACACCACCCTGCTTCTTCTATGTTACTACTTTTTTCCATCTGAACTTTTCAAAGCATACCTCTTATTTTCTATTCATTTTGTGAGGTCATCATCTCAGTCCTCCAACCCCTCAATGAATACTAATAGGTTAATAGAAAAACTAATTCCTTCACTTGAATGAATCAACTAATAAGCTATCCTTCCCCAGTAACAAAGGCTTAATCCTTTAGGAGCAACCACAATTGCTAGAAATTTCAGGCATCTGTCTAAGAGGAAATAAGAGAGAGTTTTTAAAAGATCAAGTTAGTTTTAATCACTCTCTCTATAATACCATGAGAGCAGGTATATCTTACAGTTTATAAGTTCTATCTAGGTATCAGGTATGGGGAATCCCATCACTCACTGTATTTTCTCTAAAATGAGAGACTCAGCACTGATCTGCAATGTTTCATTTCTTCTCATTCATAGATTATGACTTCATACTTTCCGGAGATTCTGGTAAGACTCATATTTTTGTATGTCAGAATGTTAATAGGTCTCAGATTTCATTTATATTAGCTTCTTCTTCCAGTGAATGATGTAGATTATGACCAATCCGTACTGTGTCCACCAAAAAAATTTACTTTTGTATAATATTAGCTGAATAGTCAGTAATGCCTCCACAAACTGATTTAAAACACACGCACACATGCACATAAAATATAAGAAAATATATTTAAAAATTTACATATAATAAAACTGATATTTGTGCAACACAAAGTAAAACATACATTATCTCATCTGATCATCACAACAACCTTGTGAAATAGAAGAGACAAGTACTATTGTTCACATTTTGCTGATGAGAAAACCAAGGGTGAGAATGGTTAAGTGACTCACCCTTGGTTACACAATAAATGTACACAGTAAAAGTGGGAAAACACTGGTTTTCCTTTGTTCAATTCCAGTATTCTCTCAATTACGACATGCTAACTCTCATGTATATATGTAGATGTTAACGCAATAAATTCGTGCTATGCATTGCCAGAAAGCCAAAACTGAGCCTTTGCCTATATGGTTTTTTTTAGGTAACTAAAGCAATATCCCCTTCCCTTTAACTGAACAGATGTGATGACTGACAGAGACTCATACTACATTTTATATCTAGCATGCTCCCTTTGCCTTGATTAGGGAAACTAGCTTTTAAATGACAAGGCAGATTCCTTGTGATCAGCAAGTCATCATTTAACTCCATTCCTTTTGAATTTTAACATAAGATGATGAATCTAAATAGAGCAGGATGAGTATAAATGTATATCTAAATTATTCAGATAAATACACAACCATATTCTTATTAGATGAGTTTTATCAAAAAAGATAAAAGATAGATGACTTTTTATTGAACTGATCTTTTACTGAGGCCAGGTAAAAGATGAAATCAAATATCTACCAATTTGATAATACACACGTGCGTAAATAAGAGTTAATAGTTTTAGCTGGTAGAAACATGGATTCTTAGGCTGGGATGGGACCTTAGAGATCATTTAATCTCATACTCTACCCACTGCTAGAGCCCCCTTACAGATTAAGGTCCTTTTCTCTGAATTCACATGAAATAAATTTAATCTCTTTTCATATCACATGTGTATGTAGTCATGTATGTATACATGAAAATGGAAAATCTGTAATTAAAAAGTCATTTCATTTCTCTGTGCCCATAGACTCTGAAATCTTAACCCCATTTTCAGGTGGTAAGTCATATTATTTTTTTAAATTGAGTCTGATAAGCTTTGGAGAATCATATATTTTCAAATGACTTGTTGTCCCCTAACATTCAAGTACTCCTAGATTATTTTGCCTTAGAAATGTTATGTACTTTCACCACACATTAGTGGACTCTTTTCACAATGAGGTCCTGTATTCTCCAGGCTCCTGATAAGGTGAGCAGATCTGGGATGCCATCTGTTTTAAACACTTTAATTATGGTTTCTAAGACGCAAGTAGTAAAAGTGGGAGGGGGTAAAGAGGAATAATTTGCAAATGATTTAAAGGTGTTATCTAGATGTAGGATTTCATTTCCTTCTCATTATAAATTTGAGGGTTTAATTCAATTCAACATTCACAGACATTAGTCTGTGAATATTTAAGTATCTTTGGTCTAAGGAAATAAGAACCAAGCAGTGCTCACAGCCTGTTTTTCCCCAAGGAACTGATGGTCCTAGAGTGGCTAAGTGATTTGCTTCCAGACTCTAAGGCAATAGAAGAATTTGCTTTATTTATTTATAAAATAAATAAATTTTAAATAAAATAAATAAATAAATTTTATGATTTAATATAATTCTTTGTTCACTCAGGCAAAAACTATAGAACTCTACTTAAAGCAAGGGTCCTAACCTTTTATTGTGTAAAGGACTCCTTTAGAAGCTTGATGAAGTACATGAAGTCCTCAAAATAATGTTTTTAAATGCATCAGACAAAAATATAAGGTCATAAAGGCAATCAATTATATTGAAATAAAGGTGTAATTTTTTTCGCTTTTGAGTTCATAGAACTTCTGACCTCTACATAGACTGGGGTCCAGGGATCCTAGATTTAGGGCAAGTGACCGTAAGGACCACTTTTTTAAACAAGGAGACAAAAGAGAGGGGATGGGCAGAGTAGGGCTCAAGGAAATAATTTCCTTTTCTTTTCTTCTCCAAAATGCATGTTGGTGTGGGAAGCAACAGAGGGAAAAGTCTTATAAATAAATATAGTGCATTTCTTCTCCTAATATTTAACGTGTTTGTGTCTGAAAGATTGGCCCAATTGCAATTAGTGAACGGGTCAGGCAGATGTTGTGGACGAATTAAAGTTGACTACCATGGCTAGTAGGGCAGGGTGTGTGATGATCACTGGGACATGAATGAAGTGGATGTGGTTTGCAGGCAGCTAGGATGTGGGAGAGCCATTGCTGCCCCCACTGAGGCCCGGTTTGGTGAAGGCTAGGGAGAAATTCTTTTGGATGATGTGGAGTGTACAGGAAGAGAAAGTTACCTGGGGCAATGTCCCCATGCAGGCTGGTATCTACATAACTGTGGTCATGGAGAAGATGCCAGTGTTACCTGTTCAGGTAATGTCTCCCTCTTCTCCCAAGTACATATAGCACTTTCTAAATGTATTTCCACTAGTCTCACGAGTAAATACATAAAGCCTCCATTGTGGAAAACTGCTGATTGTTTTTTATAAGCCAAAAATGAGGAACCATCGGAAACTTTTGAGTTCATAAAAGAATGAGTCAAAAAAGAGAGGTGAAAATAGAATTGAAATGCTCATATAAAAGTTACATGAACTCCATAGTGGTTAGATTTCAAAGAATATATTCTCAGGTGTTCTCAAACTACTCCTAGAAAACAAGGATGAAGGTGGTCAGCAGCATGCAGATAGGTCACTAGTCAGAGTGTACCTCACTACATTGGAATGTGGGGAGACAAAAACAAAATGGTAGACGTGAAAAAAATTGTAATCTAATAAATGTGAAAAATAATGGCGAGTCCTTGTGTCAGCTACCCAAGCTCTACCATCTTTAGTGTGTCTTCCTTCTGTGTTCAGTATTCTTTGACCAAGAAGTATTACTACCAATGTTAGCATACAATGGTGCTTCCATAAATATGACAAATGCTAAGACATAGATTTGTACCATTAAAAAAAATAAAATTACTCATCAGGAAGTTTACCAAATTCTAGTCTTCAACTCACATACTGGGGGCAATACAAAGTTTGGGTAAGGTGCATCCTTGCCCATTTGGCAACTAGGTAGCACAGTGAATAATGCTCTGGACTTGGAGTTGAAAAGAGTTATGTTCAATTCCTGCTTCGGATATTTATTAGCTGTGTGACCCTGGGAAGCCACTGAACCTCTCTGAGCCTTCTTCATCTGTAAAATGAGATGAATAATAGCACCCTATCTCCTTGGATTGTTGTGAGGCTCAAATGAGATAATATAAATAAAGAACTTTGAAACCTTAAAGCTCTAGATAAATGCCAGCTGTTTTATTATTACTATCATAATGACGATGATGATAATGGACATGATTAATAGGATGATTGATGATTGATGATGATGATGATCATGGAGATACCCATCTATCAGAGGAAAATGATGTGTGCACAGATAGCTGATAATGTAAAGTAATTCAATTCAAAAATCACCGGCTGTGGGCTAGGCACTGTGCTAGGGATACAAAGTCAAAAATGAAACAGCCCCTTTCTGTAAAGAGTTTATATTTTATTTGGAGAAGCCTGGGAGATAGGGAGGGACAGCATGTACATAAACAAGTAAATACAACCTACATACAAAATAATTCAACAGGGAGACAAGAAAGGTATGCCCCAAGCAAAGTACAACATGAGGCTTGAGGGGAGAAGTCATTACCAACTAGCTGGAGACATCTAAACCATATCTGCCTTGTAGCAAAATAACTAATTGGTTCTTTAAATTCAAACAATACAACAGCTTATCCAGCCATTTTTGTTGAATTTATATCTCCGTAGAAAGAGTCAATTAAGTATCCTTGCTAGTTAAAACCAGAATGTTTCATTTGTGGGAAGTTACATGTTCCCTGAGCAATAATTGATGAAACAGGTTTTCTGAAACAAAAAGCAGTTAGCTATAAGTGTCCTCCCAGTAGAATGCAAATAGCAGGGACTCTCTCACCTTTGTTTTTATATGCCTAGTGCCTGGCACATAGTAGGTGTTTAATAAATGCTTTCTGAATAATCATTTGATTATAGAGAACCTTCCATGATGTTCTAAGGCAGGTAACAAAGAGCTTAATTGTCTATTGTATTGTGTTTTGCTTATAGTGACCTGGACCAAGAACGTGGCCTCACACACATTCTATTTCCTTGATTCATAATTAAGAATCACTTTTAATGGAAGCATTTCTTTAAAAAAACTCTACCCTTCTCTAACAATAGATGTTTTTATTTCCTTTGTTGGCAGAAGCTGAGGATTTGATGCCTGCATCAGGTAAATTCAGTCTTCAAATTTCTTAACCTGATATTCTTTCAACATACTTATTAAGGTGTTCTCAGGAAGGTAATGCAGAAAAGTAGGAAATGGTGAACATAGGACAAATGATTCTAACTTTAAATGCCATTGTCACATGACTTGAAAGTGATAGGTTTGATAATTAGGTATTTTGACAGAGATCTTTCTGCAATCCTGGGCAATTTAATTAATTCATTTCTTTTTAAAACAGCAATATTTTTTGCTTTTGTTATAATAGGTAACATGTGCAGCACTTTTAAAAGGTTAGACATATGCCTAAGCTAAATATTCTCTTTTTTTCCAGCAAATATAGACAAATCTATATTACAAATCCAAATCCCATTCTCCAGAAACCTTCTGTTTCTGAGAAAGGTGGACTCACCGCATCTAGTTATCATTTCATCTTTTCTAACAATGCAAGACCAAAGGCTATTAGGAAAAAATTAAAGGCCTCTACATATGATGGGAAAATATAATAAAGAGTAATGCATGTTGATGAAGATGGACCTGGGTCCCCTACAATGTATCCCTCTATAAGAATGCTACCACTTAGCCCATCCCTCTCCATGGACAGGAAAAGAAATCATACTCTCATGGGAGCTCTGGCAGCAAGTCACTCTTTGTAAATTCTACCAGTCAATAGAAAATACTACTGAGTCATTTTTTCTTCAAGTTCTCCTTATTTTGTATTTCAATCATTAAAATCTGAGGATATTGTCTGGAATAGTTATTTTTCACGATTAAATACTAAAAGCTCAATTTCTATAAAATATTGGACAAATTTATTATAAACTATTTCTACAGTATTACTTGTTTAGCATTCATTATGATGAGGAAAAAATATGTTTGTATCTGGAAACTTACTTGACCATTAATAGCTTTATCTATGGATTTTTTCCATTATAACAGATATTCAATTCATAAGTCTTCCATCAACAGTAGATGTTGAAGGGTCATCTTCTGAGGAAATAAGTAAGAGATTTTTTTTTGTATCAACTATCCTTCCCTCTTAAATATTTCCTTCTGTTATAAAGCAATCAAATTTTTTACTTTGGTATACTTAGAAAACTGACTTCACTTCCAAGTAGCAATGTAATGATATTCAGAATGGGTTAAAAGATACTAGCCAAAGGATTTGGAAGACAGTGTTTATCAACCCCTAGGCTTCTGGATGAAGCAGGTATGGTGAACCCATGGTAGAAGTTTGGGTGAGTTATTTGGCCCTACTAGGGCCACCTTTGATCCAGACTTGGGAAAAATTCTCCAGGATAAGGTACAATGTCTTAGACTGAAAACTACCTGGATCAGGTTTTACATGCTGTCAGCAGTTGTTATCTTTTCTGGTTAACATTTCTCTCCTTTTATCAAAGCAAATCAAAGATATCTATTGGACACCACAAGATGCTGTATTTCACAGATAAGACACCTTATTTCACATTGTATGGATTCTACTAGACTAATATATCAAAACAGGCTAGTGAATAAAGCAAAGTAGTGATGAGATTCTTAAAATTTATCTTTATCAATAGGTGATGAAAATTTGCCAACTATGGTATCAGGTAAGAAAACGTTTTTTCTAACCATCAAAATGCATAAGGGAGAAATGAAAGGAAGACCTGCTAAACATATTAAACATGTTATGCCATTAGAACTGACTTTCTTGGTTATGTATACTGGGTGTTACAAATGAAATGTGAATTCAAGTAAAAAATGATTTTTCAATAGGCCATCCTTAGATTGTTATTGTTGTGTCCATCCTTCATTGCCGAAGAAGACCATGCCATCAGACAAATAATGACATGACTTGCACTTGACTTTGTTTTGAGTGAGAGAGGGCTGTGCAAGGTCACCAGCCTCACTTCTCCTCCAGAGCCATCTGGATCCAATGACCAGATATTCATCAGGATGACTGAGATGGCCCAATCAATGCAATGGGAGACCTTGTGCCCTTTAGGCCAATGTCTATTCAGGTACTCACTTAGGGTGAAGTAGCACCAATTCAGTGAAGAGACCTGTTTAAGATACATACACTTGGGGAAAAGATACTATTTTTGTGAAAAACAAAGGCAATATCTTCTAATTCTCCTAGGATATGAAAGTAGAAGGGAAATTGGGGACTGTCCAATCCACAGTTCTCATTTTACAGATGAGAAAATCAAAGCCCAGAGAATTTTAAGTAATTGTCCTATGTTTTGCAGGTAGGAAAAAGCAGTCAGGACTGAAAACCAAGTCTTCATGACCAAACTCAGTACTCTTCTTACTACATCAAGGAGTCCCTTACATCTTTAAGTCTCAGTTGGGTTACTTACTTTGGTGGCCACCCCAAAGTCTCATAGATTTTATTTTTCATTGCAATACACCCAATTTTGAACAGAAAAAAGATGATTTTCTTCCCAGTTCAGAAATTTCCTCTTTTTGTTGTTAATTAGAAGTTACTGGATATGTCTACAAAACAGTGCATGACATCTGAAAAATGGAACATGGAAAGATATAACTAAAATAGTGACTGAAGGAGAGAGGAAAATAAGAAAAGTCATAAAGACAGGGTCAGGTGAGTGATGTATAAAGCACAGGCAGTAAAGAATAAAAAAAGACAATCACTTGGGAAGGAGAAAGTCCAAGTTCTAGTCCCAAACCTGCTATTATGTTTGTTTAATGGCTACACTAACCTTGTGGCAACCTGAAGCTGGCACATAATATCAAGGATTTGTTGTTCAGTCATTTCCAGTTCCTGATGACCCCGTTTGGGGTTTTCATGGCATAGACATTGGAGTGGATTTACCGTTTCCTTCTCCAGCTCATTTTACAGATGAGGAAACTGAACCAAACAGGATTAAGTGACTTGACCAGTATCATACAGCAAAGCAAGTATCTGAGACTGGATATGAACTCACAAAGTTCTGCCTGGACACCTGTCACTCCATCCACTGTGTCACTTAACTGCCCTAAAAAAATCAGTGATAATTAGTGATTAAATCTCTGATGACATTTAAGATTGGATGTTCCAGAAAGATCCTAAACTCAATATGTCAAAAATTGAATTCCTTCCCTTTCCTTCTAAACCCTCTCCTCTTCCAGACTTCCTTATTCCCATCAAAGACACTAGTATCCTTCTAATCTCCTAGATTTATGTCCTTGGCATAATTCTCAGCTCTTCACTCTCTCCATACACTTCCAACCAGTTGCCAAATCTCATCATTTCCACCTTTGCAACATCTCACATATGACAGCTTTCGACTCATACAGCTAGTTCAGTCCCTGGCCAAGATAACTGCAGCAGCCTCCTAACTCACCTTCCCACCTCAAGTCTCTCCCCACTACAATCTGTCCTGAACACTACTGCCAACATATTTTCTTTTAAACATAAATCTGAGTGATTCTCCAGCTTCATCAACGTCTTTTGCCTTTGGGATAAAATAGAAATGTTTTAAAGTTTCACACTTTATGGCACTCTGCCATCCACTCAACCTGGCATTTTTTTTAATTCTCACAAATGACATTCCATCTTTCATCTCCAAGTCTTATGTCTGGACAGCCCACATCCCTGGGATGTTCCCTCTCTCTTTAACTTCTGTCTCATAGGGTCTTCTTCCCCTAAGTACTATCGAGTACCTTCTTCTATTTCTAGTGCTATCTTATGTATTAAGTGTTCCCTGATTCCCACCCCCACTCCCAACTACCAATGTTCTTCCTCTCAAAAAATCTTGCATTTCATTACTTTGCATATGTTTGTATTTATTCACGTTCTATTTATGCAGTTTATATTTATGTGTGTACTTGCTTCCCCTATTGAAATGCAAACTCTTTACAAGTAGAAATTGTTTCATTCTTTGTAGTTGTATTCCTAAGGTCTGGCATATAGTAAGCATTTAAAAATACTTCCAACAGCTGGGTGGTACAGTGAATAGAGCACCAGGCTTGGAGTCAGGAAGATCTGAGATCAAATTCAGTCTTAGACACTTGCTAGCTATGTGACCCTGGGCAAGTTGCTTAATCCCTATTTACCTTAGCTCCTCATCTGCAAAATGGGGACTCATCATAAAAGGAAATGGCAAACCATTCCTTTGTCTTTATTAAGAAAACCTTATGGACAAAGCCCATAGGGTAACATAGAGATGGACACAACTGAACAGCAACGAATAAATATTCAATTGATATTGATCCTTAAGCTTGACTTGATATGCCTATCACCAGGCTGTAAACCAGTACAAGAAAGGAGAGAAAAGGAACAAGGCAGGACCTTCAGTTTAGCAAGACAATATGTAGGTAGGTAGTCTCACTTTGCAGAAACCTTCCCATGTACGTATCTACACATGCCTATGTGCATGTGCGTGTGGGCTCTACTAAAACACTAACCTCTTCTCTCTTCCCATCCCTCCCACACCCCCCAGTAAAAGCGACCAATGATCTGGTGCTTTTGTGATCAGGGCATAGCTATAACAGAATTATTGGAGCCTGTTATGCTAGCAAAATTGTATGACCTTATGCCGAATCTCCTCTCTAGGCTTCACTTTTCTCATTTGTAAAATGGAGTTTAACAAAATAATCTCTGCAGTACCCTGTGATGCTTTTAAATTTTGATACTTTAAAAAAGTTTTTTTAATTGACAGAAAAAGGTGAAATTACTACCCTGTCCACATTCCATAACTGCTTCATGTAATTATTCCTTCAGGGAATTAAGAGTTATTGTTGTTAGAGACAGAGTAAGAATCATTAATGAAATGAGCTCATGAATGGCCTTGGTAAGACAGATGGAAAAAGGTCCTAGAAAATCCCCAGGGTCAGAACCCACAGACAAGCTGCTTGGAAGGAGTCACTGACCCATCGTGAGAGATTTCTAAGTGCTAACTGTGACAAAGCAGACATACCATGTTGCATACACAAATCCTGGTCATAACTAGACTGACTCTAAAAGACATACATGAGGTCTTGGATAAGGGTATGAAGAAGTATTTATTTCACAGCTGGATCAGAATGCAGGAGTTTGATCAGATCTTAAGGTTTATTGGACCAGGCATGATCTAGTACCTATCATTGCTTACCTAGAGTGTGATAGGTCATATATCCCTTTAAATAATATTTTCTGTTGTGTCCTTATCCATAGAGTTAAGCTCCTCTATTGCTCAAACTTAAGATGCTCTTAAAAGTATGTGGGAAAATGTCATTTGTTAATAAAATTGAAGATATCACATTTTTTCTTCATCAAGATGGTCAGCTATTCACTACTAAGAGGAATTTTCCTTATTATAGTTCTACCTGCTGCTGTCTCAACTCCTCTATCACCTGTTGGTGTTGACCATTCAGAGAAGCAATCAGGTAGGAGGTGATAATTAAAAAATCATTAACAGATGCCTTTCTTATCCTTGAGCAATTCTAGAACAATGTAAACAATTAGGGAACAGAATGGAAGTGGAAGTGGTGGTTTATTTTTATTTATCATGCCTACTATATTTACTAAGTGACTATATGCAGTGTTGGAAATAAAAGATCAATAGTATAGAGCCCCTGCCCTCATGGAGACTACGATCTTCTAGAAGAGATAAAACAAACATTGTTAACTGTAATAAAACAAAATTGGACAAATGCAATAAGAGATACAAAGTGCTATGGAAGAGTTGCAAAAGTGGGGAATCTGTGATCTCAAGGCCACATGTGGCCCTCTAGCTCTTCATGTGAGACCCTTTGACTGAATCTAAACTTCACAGAGCAAATCCCCTTAATGAAAGAATTTATTCTGTATAACATGGACTCAGTTAAAAGACCACACCCGAAGACCTAGAAGGCCTCAAGGCTGCAGGTCCCCCACCCCTGGTTAGAGGAAGGAGAGATCTCTTCAAGTTCAGAGATGAAAGAAAGATTTGATGAAGAAGGTGGCATTTGAGCAGTGCCTTTAAAAAGTGGCAAACATGAGTGTGTGGGGAAAGGGTACTCCCCAGAGGGGTCTGCTTGAACAAAAACTTGAAGATTTATTCAGGGAAAGGTAAAAACTCCAGCTTGACAGTAACATAGGTTACCGTTGTGAAACAAGATAATGGGACATTATTCTGGAAAGGTGATTGGGTGCATAAAATGGCGTACCTACCTTCAACATGAGGCTAGAGAATTAAGACCTTATCCATCCATTGAAGAAGGACCATTACAGATTTTTTTAAAGGCTGGTATAATGATCAAATAATCAGAGCTGTGCTTTAGGAAGATAAATATGACAGCAGAGTGTAAAATTTTGACTACTTGGATTCCCTTGAGGCTCACCAAAAATAAGAAAGCCTAAGAGGAGAAAAATGGCATGTACTGTTCTCTAAAACTACTTTGCACTCAATGTTCTTCACTAGTTGCCTTTGTTTATCCATAATCTATCTATAAAACTTAGCCTAGGCTGCTAGAATTTTACTGCCATATATCATTAAACTATATGGTTCTCAATCTCATGTATTTATAGAATGAAAACACTGAAATATGAAAATACAACATCAGTGAGATTCTCACCTCTAATCTAGTCTATCTCTTATGCCATCTCCAGCATTCTGTTTGCTCTATGGAAATCTAACTCTCTAATACTCCATGAAAATGGGGGCTTTCTCCAGTGATGGGGATTGAATTCCATCCATGCCTGCCCATCCTGGGCAATTCTCCTCCATGGCTATCTGTAGATTCTGGAAACATTCTATTTTGAATAAACACGTTTATAGATAATTGAATTCCCTTTCTGGGTTGATGGATCCAATAACAACTCACATATTTGTAGAAATACAGTTAAAAAAGTTCTCCTCTCCAGACTACCTTGTGATATAGGATTACCAGTATTATGTCCCTTATTTACTGAGGTGGAAATTGAAATTCAGAAAAACTAAGTGATTTAACCAATATCATATAGTATGTAAGTATCAGAGCTGAATCACAAGCCCAGGTCTTCTGATTCTAAACTCAATGATCTTTTGACTACATCATATTGCCTCAAGTATATTAGATAACCTTGCTCATCTGTTGAAAGTGAGTAGTATCAATTTTTAAATATTCATCCTGATATCATTATAGCACTATCTACCGAAGATTCGGCTCCTCCATCACCAGAAGTCACTGACACAAATATGCCTTTGGGACCCTATGAATAGTAACCAGAAATGATTATTTAGAGCACTAAATTACACTTGAATCATAGCAACAGTTGAAGAAACTGATTAAAAATATAGGCTATTTAGATACCACTGATGTAGTAACTTGAGACGAAAGGCTGAGAGTAAAAGGCAATTTAAGATCCTTGAGACAATTCTGGCTTCAGTGTGCTGTCTAACTGCCTTAAATTTCTTTATCTATAATCTGCCTAAAATCCAGGGAGTCTTAAGTTTTTATGTGTCATGGGTCCCTTTGGCTGTCCAGTGAAGTTTATTGACCTCTACTCAAAATTATCTTTTTAAGTGGACAAAATAAAATACATAGAATTACAAAACAAATAAATTATATTGAAAGAATTACAAAAATTTTAAAAAAGTTTATAAATCCCCAGGTTAAGAATTTTTGCCTTGGGTTACCTTTAGTTTTATTATCATACACTGTGGTACTCTATAGCTCCCAAACTTCATCCATTCATTCCTACATACAAAAAGAAAGCATTTTTTTCACTTCATGCCTATTTAATTAATGAGTGAGTCATAGAATCTTAGACTTGGAAAGGACCTTAGAAATCAACTAATCTAATTTCTCAATCCATGAAGAAATCAGTACCTGACATTTTAATGGTCATACAGACTCTACTTTAGCACTTTTATTGGTGGAGAGCTAAATAACTAAAAAGTCAGTCTTCCATTGGTGTTAGACCTAATACTTAGAAACTTCTTTATGTTTAGTAAAAAGCTACTTGTATGTACATTCCATTTTTGTTCTGTTTTTATCTTATGAGCATATGAAATAAATATAACATTCCTTTTATGTAATAGTCTTTGCAATAGTTGAGGACAGTTATAATACCCTATCTGCATCACTTTTGCAAAAGTCTCAATGTTCCTAACTTTTTCACCATCGTCCATTTTTTAAACAGTTCAAATTGTTATTTTGAGCCAAAATCTGTCTCTAAACTTCTATCCATTGGTCTTAAGCCAAACTAGAGTATATTATTTACTTGATGGAACTATCTCCATCTAAATATATGTAAATAGGGATAATTGTGTTCCTCACCGTGATTGCTGGGTCAGATAAATAGGGGAGCAGAATTCAATGGTAATAACCATTTGAATTTTATTACAGTGCTACCTGTTGCAGATTCAAATCCTCCATCATCAGAAATTCTTGGTAAATCAATTCCAGGTTCAGGTGAATCACTATGTAGCAGTTATCAATGATAAATGAACATGATGCCTTTCACAAGCTAACCTTCATTTTTGTGTCTTTAGAAGACAAACCTCTAGTGAGACTAGTAAATGGGACAGGAAGATGTTCAGGCCGGGTGGAAGTTTACTACCAAGGAACCTGGGGGACAGTGTGTGATGATCAGTGGGAACTGGAGGAAGCAAGTGTGGTGTGCAGGCAGCTCGGCTGTGGACAAGCTCTTTCTGCCCCCCATGGAGCCCACTTTGGCTCTGGCTCAGGAAAAATTCTCCTAGACAATGTGCAGTGCAGTGGAAAGGAAAGTCACTTGACTCAGTGCTCCCATGATGACTGGTCCACCCATAACTGTGGTCACAAAGAAGATGCCAGTGTCATCTGTGCAGGTGAGTGTTTCTTTTTCCTCTCTTTAAAGCTCATCCTTGGTATAGATCAGACTCATAGTCTCAATGATATCCTTAAAAACAAAATGGCCAATGAGTAACCATGATGATTTTAGCTATTTTAATTTCTCTTCCAATAGGTGATGAGAATCCAACAACTATTTTATCAGGTAAGCCAAATGAGCTTATTATATTCCTTGGTAAGTTTTGTGCCTAACCACTCAGACATTGGAGATAAAAAGAAATAACTAGAAATATATCATGTTAAACTATGTATGTTCTAGAGCAAAACTTGTAATAATCCAGTTTCATACAACTTCAGTGTGGTTACAAAGTGCATAGATTTTCCTATGACTAATGCAAAAGGCATAAATCCACATAAAGAAGCTCACCTAATAATGCTCTAAAAAAAGGGGTAAAACTTTTTTTTAACATATGGATCATATTAGGCATTTGGATTCGTAGCCAACTTTCAATGGTTTTGTTAATAGAGTGCTAGGATAAACAAGCCAAAACAGTAACTAATCCAAAGAATCTCTAGTATTTAGCTTTGGATAGCATATATATATATATATATATATATATATATATATATATATATATATATATATATATATATATATATATATATATATATATATAATTTCTATCAGATTTACGTTCCAAGTTATAATTTGATTAAATGAATATTGAAACATTAACTTACATCGTCTAAACATGAGTCATTTGACAGAGTTAGGAAATAAATGAAACTTAAGGTATTTATTTCTAGAAAGTCTGTGTGGCTAAATTTAGCCTTAATTCATAAAATGGATGATATACATGAATATAGTTGAATTGACTATTTTTTGTGGTTTCTGATTATATAAAGAATAAAAATTTCATTCAATTGGTCCATCCAATGGTGATGTCAGTTGCACCTTGAGCATCTTATGTTGACATAGGCGTTGGTTCAATAGTCCCTTCATTGTCCAATATGCCCTATACCCTCAGACAGCTCTGTACCTATGGTATCATGGGATTTGTTTGCATCCATTCCCAATACAGACTGGCCATTGCTGATATACTTATATTTTATACATAATTATTTGTAGAATTTCCTGTAAACGTTCAGATTTAGAGCTGGAAGGAACTTTAAAGGTCACCTAGGCTAACTCTCTGGTTTTACAGAAAAGTAAATCCAAGGTCCTACAAGGAATAAGTAGCAAGTCCAGGATTCTAATCCAACTCATTTAGTTCCAAATCTGTTCTTCTTTCCATTACATTAAATTCCTTCCTCACTTCCATCATTCAACAGTTCTACACTTCACATTTTAAACATAGAATATTGGAATAAGGATGGAGAGATCAAAACTGTAGAAGCAAATAATAATTAAAATCAGAAGAAAGGAATGAGTATAAGGAAGGTTAAGCAAAAGGTGGTGCTCAGTTGTGGCTTTTGTCAAGTTTCTATAAAGGCTTTAGGAGTTGTATTACTCCTTACAAGTCTAATACTGTGGTTCTAAGATCCCATGTGGATATCTAAGACTTTGCCACAATGAAGGCCAGAAAGTAGCTCAGAACTTGGGATAAATTGTAATTTTAAGTAGAATTCAAAATTCCAGGCTATTTGCTTTTCTATAAAGAAAGACAAAATAAGTTGGGACTAAAAAAGAAAACAACAAAAAAGTCAAACACACATACAAAATACTACAAGTTTCTGCAACTGACTTTTTTTTCCAGCTGAGAAATATGGCTGTCAATTTAGGTCAAGATTCGGATTTTGAGACTCCAGAAAAAATATGGCTCAGAAATATTTCCCACTAATCCATTAGGTGATGGACAGCTTACTTCAAATGTAGATTTATGTAGAAAAACAAATGTATGATTGGTAGGTAATCCCCAAAAAATAGCCCACATTTTCTTTTATTCAAATCTTTGTTTTTAAGTTTTCTTGCATCTATCCCAATCTATTTAAACCTTTACTAAGAAGCCTTTTTTATTTAAATATAACATTACCTGCTACTGTCTCTGCTCCTTGATCACTTGTACCCATTGACCACTCCACTACCCAACTAGATAGATGAACTTTACTGACCATACAATTTCTCCTTTATAAAGATCTTCAGCTTCTGATCTATACATACTTTCCCAGTTCAGCTTTGATTGCATCAGCTGAATTTGACAAAGATCTATTAAGAATCTGCAAGGCACCATGCTTATCCCTGGTGGCACAAATTAAAAAAATATTCTTTCCCTCAGGTATCTTACATGGGACTGGGGAGTATGAAGTAAACAGATGAATCAGTAAGAGGTAATTTAACAAGGAAAATAATAACATTAACTAGGAGAATCAAAATAATCTGCTAAGAGACAACACAAAGGGATCCTCTCATTCATCTCTAACAGTCAAATATTGATCAGATGCTCTTAGATTTATTCTCCACAACATCTCTGTGACCTTTCTCTCTATGACCACTGCCAATAGTCTATTCAGGATAATCTGAGTTCAAGCAGTGCCTCTGACATATACTGGTTCTATGACCGTTGATCTTCCCCTAACCTCTCAGAACCCCAGGCATTTCTCTAGGATGCTAGGTTATGTCTGAATGGCCCATTTGTATGAGTGGAGGGAGTTTCTACACCAAAATTTTCCCATATTCATGAAATCAGAGGTCTACATCCATCTGCCCCCAGAAAAGTATTATTATTCCATGACCTCATTTCTGCCCACCAAGGTTATTGTCTTTGTCTTTTTCCAGTTCTTCTAATGACCAATCTGTCTCTTCCTCTTCTTCCTCCTCCCTCCAATTCATCATCAGCTACCTGAATATGTATGGTTCTTTTTGCCTTGCTCTGGTGAGTCTCTCCTTTGCTCAGAAGTCTTTGGTGATGCCTTATTATTTGCTACATTCAAACTTCTCTCGTTTCATTCAAGATCCTCCACAACAAAGCACCAGGCTATCTCTCCAACCCTTCTTGTATGCTATGCTACTGTGGCAGCTGGTTGGCACAGTGGATAGAGCTCTGGGCCAGGAGTCAGGAAGACCTGAGCTCAAATTCCTCCTCACTTACTAGTTATGTGACCCTGGCCAAGTCATTTAACTTCTACTTGCCTCAGTTAACCTCGATTGTTAAGTGGGGATGATAATGTTACCTACTAGGGTTCTTATGAGGATTAAATAAGATAATATGTATAAAGTGCTGAGCAGTATCTGACAAACAGTAAGTACTTAATAAATACTGTTTTTCTTCCTTCTACACTCCAACCAAGCTGCATGAATCTGTCCCTAGAACACACATTTTTTTGCCTTTGCCTGACCTACTTCTTGTGTTTGGAGAATGCTCCCTCCCTTTCTTCACCTGTTGGATATCCTATCAATCCCTTAATGCCAATGACACCTGATTGGTAAGGTCCTTCCTTCTTAGACTTCACACATTACTTTATTTTGCAACTTTCTTATACACTTAGCTATATAATACATGCTGTTACACTTTGGTATTGGTGTCATTATGCCATTAGATACTGAGGTCAGGGACCAAAACTTTATACCTCCCTCATAAGCTAGCAAGGAGGTCCTTAACATGTGCCTAACATTGCTGATCTGTCATTGTTATAGTACCACAGTATAATCTCTCATAATATCCTTGTAAACAATTTCAATCATTGAGAGCTTGATAGATTTGGAATTGAATAGCCAAGATCCAAAGAACAGCCATTTTCCATGACAATAATGGAGTGCCCCAACAATCTGTCTTCTATTTAATTTTGATCAATGAACTAGATAAAGGCATAAATGGAATGCTTATCCAAGTTTTATATGCTGATGGGAATAATTAATAGATTGCAGAATAAGAATCCAAAATCTCTCACTGAGATAGATCCAAGATTAAATTTAAAGATCAATGTAGAGTCCTACCTAAAATCAACTTGGCCACTATAGAATGAGGGACATGACTAGATAGCATTTTATCCAAAAGTGATCTAAGGATTTTATTGTAATACAAGCTTATTTCTGTCTGAGTTTGACACCACTGGTCTAGAGCATTGTGCTCAGTTCTGTTGCTACATTTTAGAAAGGGCATTCATAAGCTAGGGAGTCTTAAGAAGAAAAAATCCAAGATGGTGAAGGACCTACAGATAATGTTATAACAGAATGGATTTAAAGAAATAGAGAAGAGATGATTTATAAAGGATATACAATAGGAAACTGAATTAACTTGTTCTTATCAGTCCCAGAACTAAGCAAAACTAAGAGCAAAATACAGAAAGTTCAGAATCAATGTAGGGTGATTCTAAGAAACTTGTCTTAATGATTAGAACTAGGCAGACCTTGGGAGGTAATGGGTTCATTCGCATTCTTTTAGTGGAAGCTGTATGACCAGCTGGGAGATTTTTTGGAGGCATTCTTGTTAAGGCATGGGTTGTATTAGATGACCTCTGAGCTCCCTTCCACTCTAATATTTTGTTTTTCTATGGAATAAAAGGAGCAACTGGATGGCACAGTGGATAGAGTACTAAACCTAGTCAAGAAGACTCATGTTTGTCTGTTCAAATCTGGCCTCAGATACTTATTAGCTTTGTGACCCTGAGCAAGTCATTTAACCTTGTTTACCTCAGTTTTCTCATCTACAAAATGAGCTGGAGAAGGAAATGACAAACCATTCCAGCATCTCTGCCAAGAAAACCCCAAGGGGGGTATGAAGAGTCAGACATGACTGAACCACAACAATGAAATAAAACGAAGTTAATGACAATTCTCATTGAATTGTAGAGTTAGATGGGATGATAGAACATCATCTAGTCTGACCTGTTTACTTTATGTACAATAACACTGAGTCTCTGGGAAACTAATCATTTGCTTAAGGTTACATAACTAATAAGTTTCAGAGTTGGACTATTACCAATGTGTAGTTTATAATGGGGAAAGCCTAATGGTTCCAAGGTGGTCCATCATTCTCCAAGTCTGTTGTACATGAGATAGATTGTAGATACTTGTAGCATCTTTTCATGTTACTTTCCTTAAAGTTTTCATGGCAAGTAGAAGTATTATACTAGCATGGTGTTGTAGGGGGAAGAGGCCTATACTTAGCATGAGAAAATTTGGTCACCAATTCTGACTTTTACAATTTACTAGTCTATGATCCTGGGCAAATAATCCAACTACTATGAGCCTCAACTGTCTCATCTGTGAAATGGCAATGATACTCCATGTACAACTTATTTCAGAATTATGAGAAAACAACTTACGACTATAAAATATAATTATTTATTATCATTTTTGTTGTTGTTCTACTCCAAAAGCTGACATATCATGTTAATCTCTAAAACATGAACATATGAGAAAAAACTCATTCTTTTATCTGTTGGCTGCTTTTCTCTGAATGAAGATCTCTACATTGAGTTGTAATTATGATACTTTCTCTCTGGATATGTTCCCATTAACTTGAGATAAATCAATTCTCCTGAGTTTCTGAGCCAAGTGGGTACAGTTAGTCCACTGGAAAGTGAATGTGTTATGCTTCATGAATTAGTCCTCATTACTTTTGTGTACACAGAAGACTGGCCTCCTGTGTAAATGGGATGGGAAGATGTTCAGGTCAGGTGGAAATTTACTACCAAGGAACCTGGGGGACAGTGTGTGATGACCAGTGGGAACTGAAGGAAGCAGTTGTGGTGTGCAGGCAGCTTGACTGTGGGTAGGCTCTTTCTGCCCCCCATGGAGCCTACTTTGGCCCTGGCTCAGGGAAAATTCTCCTGGACAATGTGCAGTGCGGTGGAGAGGAAAGCCACCTGGCTCAGTGCTCCCATGATGACTGGTTTACCCATAACTGTGGTCTAAAGAAGATGCCAGTGTTATCTGTGCAGGTGAACAAGTGATCCCTCTCTTAAAAACTCAAATCTCATGCTTCATGCACCAAATTCAAAGAGTCTACTAAATAGATTTTAATGACCTGCTCCAGTGTATGTTAATGTTTTCATCTTTCTACACTAACAGATTCTAAAAGACCTGGCATTATAACGCTAAAATATCTTTTACTTGTGCATATTTCCATTTGGTTCTTGACTAATCTTCACATTCTTTCCATGCAAAAGTCAATGTCATCAACTTAGTTTATTTAAATGATTCATTATCACTCTTCCAAGAATAGACTTGGGGAAGGATGGATGAGGATTATTTTGTTGTTCTAGGATGATTATTCTTCCTTCAGTTATACTTTATCTACAAACTTCCTCTTGAATTCCACTTGAGTGTTTATTAAATACATACTATATATGAAGCAGTATGGAATACAAAGAAAGAAAACTGTCCCTTCCCTCAAAAAGCATATATTCCACTGGTGTTTTCATTCCAATTGCTTCACTTCAAGGCATAGGACTCTATATGCTTTCCACCTCTTTTACTGATTAGTCCCTATATTAGATTATTCCATAAGCTTTGTACTTTGGGATATTACCCCAAATGCAATAGAATATAAGGCATCTTTCTTTTATGCCAACTGGCAACTCATTCACTCTAATCCTCTCGACAAGTAAATGCAATTGATTTGTGACAATCTCTACCAATTCTCAGGATTTCCCTAAAGCACATTCTAGTTTTTCTATGGCTCTTTAAGAGTAGAATATACTTATGGCTATGGATTAGGCCTGTCCCTATTAACATTCTCAAGGAAGGTAGCCCTTGTGGTGAGGACAGAGAGCTCTAAAAAAGTACTGGCAAGTAGCACTTAGCTAGCTCTGTACAGGTGCTGTGATAAGCACCAAGGATCCAAATACAAGCAAAATGAAAGGCCTTCCTTGTCCTCAAGGAACTTACATGCTAATGGGAGAAGATGACACATAAAGGGAGCTGACAAGTACAAGCAGGTGGGGGGAAGTGAAGGTGTACAGGTTGAGACATCACAGTGAAGTTCAGAGAGTCAGAAGCACTGGGGGAGGGGAATGAAGCATGGCCAGCATGGACCAATCCCCAGAATGGAAATCTCTAGAAACAACTCACCAGTGGGAGAAGGGGGCTGGCTTGGCAGAGGGATGTTTCAGGGTAGAAAGGCCACAAGTGCTGATAGAAATTTTAAGACAAAAAAGCAAATGAGTTAAGGTGGCAACATCTAGAGAAATCATAACCTTTAAAGTCTAGAAGAGCAGACAGGGGTTCAATTCATCTCTAACAAATACTATCTGTGGGATTCTGGGGAATCCCACTTAATCTCTCAGCATTCCAGGCAACTCTCTAACAATCTAAATATAAATGAGTTGCCAAACTAAATCTTCACACTTAATTTCCACAGCACTTAAATAACAGGGCAGCTAGTTGGCACAGTTGATCAGGCTTGGAGTCAGAAAGACTCATTTTTCTAAGTTCAAATCTGACCTCAGACACTTCCTAGCAGTGTGACCCTGGACAAGTCACTTAACCTTGTCTACCTCGGTTTTCTCATCTTTAAAATAAGCTGGAGAAGGAAATGGCAAACCACTTGGGAATTTCTTTGTCAAGAAAACCCCAGAAGGACATCTAAAGAGTCTGACATGACGGAAAACCATTGAACACCAAAGTTAAATAACAGATCTTCTGTTTGGAGGTCCAATTCTTCACCTGAGGACCAATAAAATCTCTTCACTAACCAAAGACCAATGACACCAATGAAATCATAGGCAAAAACTTCTATCTCAATGCTATTCAAAAAGTATCCCCGGATGTAATAAGAGGGTATTAACAGGTATTGAAAGAAGTCTGAAGACCTCAGTCATTGCTCTTCATTTCATAATAACAATAAAGTGATGAATAGTTCCTCCTTGACAAATAAAAACTGAATTCTTTTTATTTTCATCTCCTGCAGCTGCAGCAGAATTACCACCATCTTCATCGTCATCATCTCCACTTTTATCTCCCGCATCATCATCATCTCTCCCAGAGCCACTTGTACCATCTTCAAAAATACCTAGTCCATCAAGTAAGCTCAAATATGCATCTGAATCCTGGCCAAACTCCAAGTTGGGAAATTCAGAATAAGGAATTTGAATCTACTCAAGTTTAAAAAAAGTTAAGATGTCATTGAGTGGTGAATGAGAATAGAAGGAATGAAAGAAGGGAAGGAAGGAAGGAAGGAAGGAAAGAAGGAAGGAAGGAAGGAAGAAAGGAAGGAAGGAAGGAAGGAAGGAAGGAAGGAAGGAAGGAAGGAAGGAAGGAAGGAAGGAAGGAAGGAAGGAAGGAAGGAAGATAACTTATTTTTGTGCTTTTGTATTGACTTGAGGCCCCATGACTGGAATACATTCCCTCCTCACCTATACCTCTTATAATCAGTCCCTAGTTTCCTTCAGCCACCTTCTACATGAAACCACTCCTGACTGTTCCCATCCCTAGTTACTACAACTATCTTCCCCACCCCAAATTGCTTTAGATATTTTGCTTTTATTTATACATACTTATAGGTATAACTATGTCTCTCCCAATAGAATACAAGCTTCTTGAGGACAAAGACACTCTTACTTTTCTCTTAGCATCCTCAGTGCCCAACAAACTTCCTAGCCCACAGTAGGTGTTTAATTAAATGTTTGTTGATTTTTTTCCATTGATTGCTTCCTGTTGAGCTCAGTGGTGCTGACATTGAAGTCATAGCTTGAGCAGTACTTCCATCTGGTGGCTGTTTAGGTGATTTACAGGCATGGTGGGTGGGTAGGAACCAAGCAACTTCACAGGCTGCTATTGCAAATCCAAGTCTATTAAGAGACAGGAAATTTCACAAGTATCAAAATAATAAGATTAGATCATGTGTAATGAATCTGTCATGGATGTAAAAATTGAGAGGGAGAATTCAAATTCTTTTAAATGGTCATATGAATTCCTTTCCAACCATTTGTTGTCTTTAAAAATCTTAGGAAATTCCATCTAAACTTTGGATTTTCAGTCTAGAACTTAGTATTTTGATGCTAGAGGCAGTGGTAATTAGTGGACCAGGCACTGACCTCAGAGTCAATTGTATCTAGCTGCATATACTGTACCTCAGATTTCTCATCTATAAAATAGAGTTGGACTCAATGACCTTTCCAGTACCCAAATGTATTATCTTATGATATTATTTAGGAAATGAATCTAAAATGCTACTTGTCATGTTCAAAAGGGGAACATTTTTTCCTCTAATGATTGTAATAGAATTCGATAAATCCCACACTGAAATTCTCAGGCTATCAATGAGTCATAACATTTTTTAGCTAAAAGGGACCTTCGCCTGACAATAGTCCACCCCAGAACACACACCACACATACACGCACACACATACACACACACACACACACACACAGAGTTTACAAATGAAGAAGTTTAAGTCTAGAAGCTTGGATTTAATTCAATAGGTACCCACTGAATGGAGTGGGCATGGGGTCTAGGTGCTCAGGATACAAAATGAAACACAAAATAGTCCCTGTTCTCAAGGATCTCAAATCTGACTTGGAGGAAATAAGTACACAAACAAGTAGCTTTAACATACATACAAAGTAAAAATAAAGGAATTGGACAGTGGGAAGGAGTGTTGAGAAAGAAAGCTAATAACTGCAGGGATCACAAAAGGCTTCATGCACAAGGTAGCACTTGAGTTGAGCCTTGATAGGACTCCATGATGCAGAGATGGAAAGAGAACAATTAAGGTGTGTGTGTGGGGGGGGAGGTGATACCTGTGGCTAGAATATGAAAGATAAAATACCATGTTTGTCAAACAGCAAGTAAATCATTGTGTCTAGAACACAGAATGCATGATGGGGAGGTAATATGAAATCATTCTACTTAAGATAGGATGGAATCAGGTTGTCAAAGATTTTAAATGTCGATAATAAAAATGTATATTTTATGTAAGAGGTAAGAGTGAACCATGGAAGATTGTTGAGTAGGATAGTGACATATTAAGATCCACTCTTAAGATTATCAACTCAGCAGCTTTGTGGAAAATGAATTATAGAGGGAAGAATTTGGAGACAGAAGGAAATTGTAATGGTCCAGGTAAAGGGTAGATCTAATCCTTGTACCTAAGTATGAAATTTCAACTTCACAAGTATAATAAGAAAGATGAAGGGAGAAGGGAATAGGATAGGAACAGGAGAAGAACAGGGCTGAGGTGAATGGGGATGAAGATGAGGGAGTCAGCATGGCATGGTAGTAAGGGAAGAGAGTGTAAGCTTTAGCAGCTTTCTATCTAGAATCATGGTGATTTACATAAGAGAGAGAAATGGTTGGCTATCTGTTGGATGGTTTATTGTCACACTCTTCCCAGTTAAAGGGGAGCTGTGCCTAGCTAGGATGTTAATTTGATTTTCTCCGTACGGTGGTAGCCAGGTGGTTGAATAGATCGATGCTAAGAAACTAGTATCTAAGCCCTCCCTGATCTTTTATGGTTAAGGTAAAATTAATCATCTCTCATCAGTAAAAATATTACTGCCCAACCCAAAAGCAGATTTTTGACTTATCACTTCCTGAAATGGAGGGGTGTTGCCCAATTTTTGACCTGGGATTGTACCAAGTGGTGGTAAAGGACAGTTAAGAGTAATTCTAGAACAATGATTTGTTTGACCATTATCACACAGCTCACCAGTGATAGAATCAGTCAATCCCATATCTCCTGAGTCTCTCTCCACTATTCTACTATATCACATTGCTCTGAACTTAGTCAAAAGATAAGATAGAGGAAGAATTTTGTAGGTCTCAAAAATTATATGAATCCAAAGAAGATGAATATTGAACATTTAATGTATTGACCCTTTCCTCTTGTACTTAGACAATCAGCCTTCTGTGAGACTAATAAATGGGACAGGAAGATGTTCAGGTCGGGTAGAAATTTACTATCAAGGGACTTGGGGAACCGTGTGTGATGACCATTGGGAGCTGAAGGAAGCAGGTGTGGTGTGCAGGCAGCTCGGCTGTGGACAAGCTCTTTCTGCCCCCCATGGAGCCCACTTTGGCCCTGGCTCAGGAAAAATTCTCCTGGACAATGTGCAGTGCAGTGGAGAGGAAAGCCACCTGGCTCAGTGCTCCCATGATGACTGGTTCAAACACAACTGTGGTCACAAAGAAGATGTCAGTGTCATCTGTGCAGGTGAGTGTGACTTTTCTCTTTCAAAGACACAGTCACGCTTCATGGTGTGTGTTTAGACTCATCATATCAATATTAAGTTGAAAAAAGCCTGAAACAAGACCAAACAATTACATATAGGAAAGCAAGATTAAAAAGTGGTTTGGAAGGAGAAGGACAATCCTGTTTTAGAAGTTTTCTGCTTTATGGCATCATTTTCGCAGTTGTATATGAACATGTAAATAGGAGATGCCATTTTGTTCTCAGTCAAATAACATGATTAATAAAATTTTTACCATGTCTTCATTTCTCTGCACCAACAGGTGATGAAAATTCAGCAGATAATTCATCAGGTAGGACAACAACTTTTTTGGTTTATTTCCATTTTGTAGACAGCTCACTTAGCCAAGCTGGGTTTGTTTTCTTTCAGTGGAAAATTAAAGACAAAGGTAAATAGAAGGAATCTCATTTTAACAATTTAACTAAGAAATATTTAGGAAGATTTAGTGAGAACATCTTGTGTGCAGAGCACTATATTACATTAGAGAAAGGTCCAAAGTTTAAAGCAGACCTGGTTGCATCCAGTTTCTTGAGGGCAAGGATTTTTTCACACAGCATAAAAAGAAGCCATGATATTTCACCACCTGCTACTTCTCTAGTCACTTGGATCAGTCCAACCTGGCCTAGGTACCGCATAGTCACCTGGTCTTTGATTGCCTTTCTATCAAGGAACCTTTGTAACCTGAACCCCAAAGTGAGAGACCTTCTTGACTTCCTTTTGTGAGGCAGATAGGAACTTAATCTAGGTATCAGTTTTACCATTTAGCCAAACTTTTACTTTGAGTAAAAACACTCAAGTACTTTGACCTCAGAGTGCTCTTTCTTCAGGGTCCATATGCCTAAAGCAGGTCACAGGTGACCTGAGGGTCTCCAATAATCTCTGATGTTTGTCTACATAAGGTCCATGATTCCTGCATCCCTTTTGTGGTATGACCCTTACCATAATTTCAGTTTTCTTCTCTGAGAGGTACACATGCCCATGAAGATCACCATAAGTGTCTAAGTGTCCACATAGTGAGCCCCATCTGATTGGACTGACTGAATGTACCTTAGTGCCAGCTGCTAACAGCATGGGGTCACTAATTGATAAGGAGGATGTTCCCCATAGATCTAGTCCTACATTTGCACTGTCAGCAGGACATCCTGCTCTCCCTGATAAACTTTAGCTCTCTCAGAAAATTCACATCAGAATTCATACAATATTTGACTTGGAAATTACCTTAGAGATGTCTAGTCTAACCTTTTAATTAGTACATAAATTTTTTCCATGAAGATGATATTAACTAGACTCTAGTGGGGGATGAAATGTGTGGATTGGGTTATCTTGAAGTAGCTATGGGGCAATAGTTCTGTTTAAGATCATCTTAGAACCTACTCAAATATCCAGAGAAGTGATTCCAAAGGGGAATAAAGCTAACTTTCTGTCTACTCGGAATAGAAAGAGCATATACATAACTGTTTGCAAGTTGTCTCCCATTAGAATATGAGTTCCTCTGGGAAAGGGGAAGGAACCCTGTTTTTGTCTTTTTTTGTATCCCCAGTGCTTAGCACTGTACCTGGCACATAGGAAATGCTTAGTAAGTGCTGACTGACCTAATTGAGCCGAGGTGTTCTTAGAGTATGGTATTCTTGTGTTCATCTCTGGGGGTCACAGCTGAGTGCTATTGAGATCCCATCTCTCTACCCCCTCATTACTTCCCATTCTTAGTAACAAAGGCAGAGTCACTAAATTCACCCATTAGTTAGGTAGCACCTCAGCCTCCAAGTAGACTGTAATCATTTACATTAAAAGACACAAGTAGTTGTTGCTTGAGTCATGGGGGAGAGGAGGGTGGAAGTGAAAAAAATGAAGGGAGTTTGAAAAACTTTGAGAAAGGGTAAAATTATTGAAAAGTTCTAGTACTTATCCACATCCAGTGACATCATTTTGATAGCTCTTCAGGTCAAATTGGAAGCCTGACCATTTGCAGATAGGTTCTTGAATAATGGACCAAATTGCTGAGTTCATTCCAGTGTATCAATGGGATGATGGAAATAATTGACCCCTAAATCCTCTGCCTGGTTGTTTCATGCATCTTGGCAATGGATTTAATCTGCCATTAACACAGATCATTGAGTAATGAATCCATTACTTGACATGAGAACATTATGACATTCGAGAAGAGTGAAAATGATCACCTTAGTTCCCTGAAGCCATCAGCACCAAGACAGGTGCTTTTAAATTCAGTTCACTGAAAAAATGCCAAGTGGGTCAAATAACCCATTAGATGAAGACCAATGATGGCTAAATGCCATGGAAAATACATACTCTATAGCCATTTAAGTCACCCACTAGATAACAGTGAGGTTAGCAAATGGCTCAGGAAGGTGCTCAGGACATGGCCACATTCTTTCTTAAGTAATATGGGGGACTGAATGTGACAATTTCAGGAATATGAATGCAGCTGACATAGAATGAAGGCAACTAGAGTGTGGACAGTGGGTTTCAGCCACTTTGGAGCAGTCTCAGTAAAAATCCTCCTGGACAATGTACAGTGCATGAGGAACAGAGACACCTGGAACAGTTTCACCAAATAGTCATTCCACAAACATTATTAAGCATCTACTTATGTGCCAAGCACTGGGGATGCAAAAAAAAAAAAGCAGAAATAAAGTCCTTCCCTCAACGAACCCACATGGAGTTCAATGGGGAAAACAATATTAAAATAACTAAATACTTATTAGCCATATACAGAAAAGACAGAAGAAAATCATGGGACCTGAGATGACACTAGAGTTGTCTGCTCACATTAATTTGTTTCTTTTTCCCGTACTGGTAATTTCTTTTTTTTTTTTTAATTTATTTATTTATTTAACTTTTCAACATTCATTTCCACAAAATTTTGGGTTCCAAATTTTCTTCCCATTTCTCTCCTCCCCCCACCCCAAAACACTGAGCATTCTAAATGCCCCTATCACCAATCTGCCCTCTCTTCTAACATCCCTCCCTTCCCTTATCCCCATCTTCTCTTTTGTCCTGTAGGGCAAGATAACTTTCTATACCCCATTATCTGTATTTCTATTTCCCGGTTGCAAGAACAATACTCAACAGCTATTCCTAAAACTTTGAGTTCCAACTTCTCCCCATCCCTCCCTCCCCACCCATTCCCTTTGGGAAGGCAGGCAATTCAATATAGGCCATATCTGTGTAGTTTTGCAAATGACTTCCATAACAGTCATGTTGTTTCAGACTAACTATATTTCCCTCCATCCTATCCTGCCCCCCATTTCTTCTATTCTCTCTTTTTATCCTGTCCCTCCCCAAGAGTGTTGACTTCTAATTGCTCCTTCCTCCCGCTGCCCTCCCTTCCATCATCCCCCCCCTACACTGCTTATCTCCTTCTCCCGCACTTTCCTGTATTGTAAGAAAGGTTTTCATACCAAAATGAGTGTGCATTTTATTGCTTCCTTTAGTTGAATGTGATGAGATAAGCTTCATGTTTTTTCTCTCACCTCCCCTCTTTTTTCCTCCACTGAAAAGTCTTTTATTTGCCTTTCTTATGAAAGATAACCTTCCCCATTCTATTTCTCCCTTTCTCCTCCTAATGTATTTCTCTCTCACCACTTAATTTCATTTTTTTAAGATATGATCCCATCCTATTCAATTCACCCTGTGCTCTCTGTCTGTCTCTCTGTCTGTCTCTCTGTCTGTCTCTCTCTCTCTGTGTCTGTGTGTGTGTGTGTGAGTGTGTGTATGTGTATGTAATTCCACCAACTACCCAGATAGTGAAAAAAGTTTCAAGAGTTACAAATAATTGTCTTTCCATGTAGGAATGTAAACAGTTCAACTTTAGTAAGTCTCTTATGATTTCTCTTTGCTGTTTATCCTTTCATGCTTCTCTTGATTCTTGTGTTTGAAGGTTAAATTTTCTTTCAGCTCTGGTCTTTTCATCAAGAATGCTTAAAAGTCCTCTATTTCATTGAAAGACCATTTTTTCCCCTGAAGTATTATACTCAGTTTTGCTGGGTAGATGATTCTTGGTTTTAGTCCTAGTTCCTTTGACTTCTGGAATATGATATTCCATGCCCTTTGATCCCTTAATGTAGAAGCTGCTAGATCTTGTGTTATCCTGATTGCATTTCCACAATACTTGAATTGTTTCTTTCTAGCTGCTTGCAATATTTTCTCCTTGACCTGGGAACTCTGGAATTTGGCCACAATGTTCCTAGGAGTTTCTCTTTTTGGATCTCTTTCAGGTGGTGATCGGTGAATTCCTTGAATACTTATTTTGCCCTCTGGTTCTAGAATCTCAGGGCAGTTTTCCTTGATAATTTCATGAAAGATGATGTCTAGGCTCTTTTTTTGATCATGGCTTTCAGGTAGTCCCATAATTTTTAAATTGTCTCTCCTGGATCTATTTTCCAGGTCAGTGATTTTTCCAGTGAGATATTTCACATTACCTTCCATTTTTTCATTCTTTTAGTTTTGTTTTGTGATTTCTTGGTTTCTCATAAAGTCCTTAGCCTCCATCTGTTCCATTCTAATTTTTAAGGAACTATTTTCTTCAGTGAGCTTTTGAACCTCCTTTTCCATTTGGCTAGTTCTGCTTTTAAAAGCATTCTTCTCCTCGTTGGTTTTTTGAACCCCTTTTGCCAATTGAGCTAGCCTATTTTTCAAGGTGTTATTTTCTTCAGCAATTTTTTGGGTCTCCTTTAGCAAGGTGTTGACCTGCTTTTCATGCTTTTCTTGCATCTCTCTCATTTCTCTTCCTAGTTTTTCCTCCACCTCTCTAACTTGATTTTCAAAATCCTTTTTGAGCTCTTCCATGGCCTGAGCCCATTGAATATTTATTTTGGGTGTTTTGGATACAGAAGCCTTGACATTTATGGCTTTCCCTGATGGTAAGCATTGTTCTTCCTCACCTGAAAGGATGGGAGGAGATATCTGTTCACCAGGAAAGTAACCTTGGTCTTATTTTTTTCCCCTTTTTTGGGCATTTTCCCAACCAGTTACTTGACTTTTGGGTCCTTTGTCAAGAGTAGGGTATACTCTGGGGACCTGTAAGATATCAGTTCCTCCAAGGTGGCACAATCAAGTGTATGCTGGGCACAGGGAAGGATTTTTGTGCCCAGAATCTTAGCAGAGTTTCCTCTCCACAGACACCTGACCTCCAGTTCTGCCAAGCTAGCACTGGGTGGGGGGGAGGAGAAGGGGGGATTCAGTCAAGTTGCAGAGGCAGGGCCTCCATTAAGTTCAAGACAAAGACCAGCTGCCTCAGGGCGTCTACACAGGCTGAGGTAAGACTTCAGTGCCCCCAGGCTATGGTCTGAGGCTGCTGTAGGGGCTGCCCTGAGAACTCCTGCTGCCTGCCCAATGTGAAGACCCTTCTCCCTTCCTGGCCAGCTGAATAAACCTGTCACTGACCTTTGGTGCCTGTGGGTTGAGGGATCTGTGGACGCTCTGCTGCTGGGACTGGGGATTCTGTGACTGGAGATTCCACCCTGGAGGGCTGTTCACAAGCTGTGTGCTCACACAGCCAAGGCTGGGCTGGGCTCCATGCTCTGAGCTCTGCTCTGCAACCAGTGCAACTGACGTTTCCTGTGGGTCTTTCAGGTCACCCTTGGCTGGAAATCTCCTCCACTCTGTTGTTCTCCACTTCTGCTGCTCCAAGCTTTACTGAGAGTCCCTCTCTACAGGTGTTTTATGGGCTGTGTGGGGGCAGCCTCCATATGTGTGTCTTTCTACTGCACCATCTTGGCTCCTCCCCTGATAATTTCTTTAGTAGGAAGACCCCTGGACTTAACAATGCCTTTTCACTCACTAATCACAGTAATAATTTATATTCACACAGCACTTTAGGGTTTGAAAAGCTATTTACATATGTGATCTCATTTGAGCTTCACAACAACCCTGAGAGGGAAGTGATATAGATATTTTTATCCTCCTTCTATAAATGAGACAATTAAGATTTCAGTGGGAGCTTGCCAGTGGTCATACAGCTAGTAAGCATCTGCGTCCTGATTCAAACCCAGACCTCCTTGATTCTATAGCCAGTATTCAATCTACTATGCCATGCCAAGTCTCTAAGCCCCTCTAAGAATCAATTTCATCAATTGTGAAAATGAGAACAGTTTCACACTCTCTACCACATAGGATTAAGGTAAGGAAAATATTTTATAAACTCAGGCATGATATATTACCATCATCTCATATACAAATTTTACAAGGAGGTTCAAATACAAATAATCTTAAAGCAAGTACCCATCATGTTACTAATATTTTTACTTCATGTTCTGAAAACTATTTTACAAGTAAATAAAACAACTACTTTTGTAGTTGAATGAAAACCTTAGAATGTAAGCTAACTGAAATCATCCTCAGTATACTTCCAGTAGCAGAAGGACAATAGAGATGACATGTATCTTATCCTGTTTCCCTGTGATTTTGATCTCCTTCCTTTGTTACATTACCATTTTGAAAGCTTTTCATTCAGTGGAACTTGAACATTTGATATGGTGATATTTGTCCAAAGTGTCATCCATGACTCAGTATATAATATTGGTCCTGTTCCACTACAGTTTCCATTACTGTCTATAGGTTGAGTTCTCTAAAGTATTTGGAGGTCTGTATCTATACTATGGGGACTGTTTTTTCTGTTCGTCTATGAAAAGTAGCAAGATTCTAGTTTATAATTCTAACCACTAGAGTCATAGTTCTTGTTAGATACTTGGTAGATGTTAAACTTTTACAACTTTCAGTGATGTTTTGAATAATTCCTACTACTTTGTTATGGACATCCAGGTAAGTACAATAGATAGAGTGGCTGTCCTGGAGTCAGAAAGACTCATCTTCTTGAGTTCAAATCTGGTCTCAGATATTTTGTAGTTATGTGACCTTCAGTAAGTCAGTTAAAATGAGTTGGAGAAGGAAATGGCAAACCACTCCTGTATTTTTGCCAAGAAAACTCCAAGTGGGGTTATGAAGAGTCAGAAATAACTGAAAAACAACAACTACTACTTTGTTGCATAATCTATGTTGCTAAGTCCAAATTCATTAAGACTAAACCTTCTGTATCTTTGGATTCCAATGCCATTATTATAGTTATTGATTTACTTTACATAATTTACATAAGGCACCTAGTACTCTTGCAATCAGTCAACATACCCTTTCTCTCTTCATAGCAATAGATGTTGACTCTTCATTTATTCTATCAACAGGTATGAAAAATCTTATGCTTATGTTTTACTAAAGGGATGTTTTTCCCTGAAGTTGAGAAACAGGTAGAGTAGTGACACAGAACACTGGGCAGAAGATGCTCATCTCTTCTCCATTCTAAAAAGGCACTACCTCTTTCCTGATGCAAATGAGAGGGAAACCCATTGAGCAAGTACTGGTTGAGCACTAGGTTCTATGGGGGCCTAAGAAGGAGTATAGGACATAAAGTCTAATGAAGGAGATAAGGCTAATATCCATGACACAATTATGAACACTATCAGATAGTATTTCTGAATTGTGTCATTCACTCCTAAGTGCTGGAAGAGTTTAGATAAGAACAGTTGTGACTAACCATATGAACCCCTGGGGCAAGTTTTACATTATACCCCCTGGAGCAAACAGGAAGAAACAGGATCCCAAATCAAAACAATCTCAGTTAGGGACATACTGGGCAAGTACTTCCTAAGGTCATCACGTTTTTCTCCACCCTTTTCATCATCTCTTGTCCTACTTAGAGCCCCAGGAAAGCCTTTCTTCTTCTCCAGGGCATACTTCAAGGTTCCTGCCAAGAAGGTCACTGTGAGGATAGACGATGGGAACAGGAGGAATAAGGGAGGAATTCCCCCAGGGTATAGATATTAGAAAAAGGAATTCACTATCTGCTAGTTTCTTAGTCCTCCTAATTAATCTTGCTAACGAGATACTAAACTCAATTATTTCTATGCTGCTGATGTACTCAATGAGCTATTATCAGCCTCTGAATTCCCAGTATATTGGGGCAAGTCTTGATTGGCCCACCCTAGTTATAGCTCTGAAGAAGAGGGCTATCAATGAAGTCTAGAATGATGAGTCTTTTTTTTTTAATAGTTAACATTTATTTAGTGTTTTGAGGTTTACAGGTAGCTTTATATGTAATATCTTACATTATCCTTACGATGATCCTGTGAGGTAGGTACCGTTTTTATCCCCATTTTTTTTATCCCCAAACTTCACAGGACAAATCCCCTTAAGGATTTGTTTGGATTCAGTCAAAGGGCCACACTTGAGGACCTAGAGGGCCATATGTGACCTCAAGGCCACAGTTTCCCCACCCCTGTACCAAGCAATGGAATCTCTGTGTTAAAGGATATAGGCATTTTAGTTTCATTTTTATTATTTCAAATTGTTTTTCAAAATGATAAAACCAATTCACAACTCCACTCAACAGTACATTAATTTTACACAGCTTTTATCATTTTGATAGTTTCTATCTTATGTCATCTTTGCCAATTTTTGGCTTTTCAGTGAAATTTTAGATTTGTTTTCAGTAACACTTTACATATTGTTATTTTATTATTTGCTACAGTTTTTTATGCTTATTAATACTTTACAATTCTTTTGAGGGCTGTTTGTTCACATTCTTTAATCACTTATCCATTTGGGAATGGCTTTACAACTAACATTTTGTGGACAAGAGGTTTTAAAAGGGATATTGACCAACTGGAGCTCATCTGAGAAAAGATAATACACCCAAAGAGACTGGAAATAACTTCCTGTGAGGAATAGTTGAAGGAATTGAGTGTATTTAACTTCTTTTTTTATTAATTTTATTTATCTTCAGTGTTCTACAATCACTGCCATATAACTTAGATTTTTTTCCACTCCCTCCCGCATTTGTCCCCCCTCCCTCTCCAAGATTGCATACAGTTTTATATAGGTTCTGCACAGACATTCCTATTAAATACATTTTCACTATAGTCATGCTGAATAGAAGAATTAAAATAAATGGGAGAAATTATATAACAAATTAAAATGTAATACACACACAAAAATGATCTGCTACATTCTACAACTGAATTTCATAGTTCTTTCTTGGGATATGGAAGGCATTTTTGCCTTATAAGACCACTGAGAATTTTTTTAGTGCTTGCACTGCAATGAAGTTCCAAGAAAAAACTCTCTCACACTGTGGTCATGGCTGTGCACAGAGTTCTCCTGGTTCTGTTCCTTTCACTCAGCATCAGATCACATAAGTCTTGCAAGGCCTCTCTGAAGTCTTCCTGTTCATCATTTTTTACAGTGCAATAGTATTCCATTGCATTCATATACCATAATTTATTCAACCATTACCCCAATTGATGGGCATCCCCTTAATTTCCAGTTTTTGGTCACCACAAAGAGTGCTGCTATAAATATTTTTGTACATGTGGGAACTTTTCTCATTTTTATGATCTCTTGGGGATGCAGTCCTAGAAGCAATATTGCTGGGTCAAAGGGTATGCATAGCCCTTTGGGCATAGTTCCAAATTGCCCTCCAGAATGTGTGGATCAACTCACAGCTCCACCAGCAATGAATTAGTATTCCAACTCTCCCACATCCTCTCCAACATTTATCATCTTCCTGTTCTGTCATGTTTGTCAATCTGATCGCTGTGATGTGGTACCTCAGAGTTGTTTTGATTTGCATCTCTCTAATCAATAGTGATTTAGAGCATTTTTTCATATGACTATAGATAGCTCTAATTTCCTCCTCTGAAAACGACCTATTCATATCCTTTGACCATTTATCTATTGGGGAGTGACTTATAATTTTGGACATTTGACTCAGTTTGATATATATTTTAGAAGTGAGGCCTTTATCACAGACATTAGCTGCAAAAATTCTTTCCCAGTTTTCTGCATCCTTCTGAATCTTGGTTGCATTGGGTTTGGTTGTGCAAAATCTTTTCAGTTTAATGTAATCAAAATTATTCATCTTGCACTTCATCATACTTTCTATCTCTTCTTTAGTCAAAAATTCTTCCCTTCTCCATAAATCTGATATATACATTATTCCTTCCACCAATTTGTCCATAGTCTCAATCTTTATACCTAGATCATGTACCCGTTTGGACTTTATTCTTGTGTACGGTATCAGGCATTGGTCTATGCCTAATTTCTGCCACACTGTTATCCAGTTTTCCCAGGAATCTTTGTTGAACAGTGAGTTCTTATCCCAGAAGCTGGAGTTCTTGGGTTTATCAAACTGTAGATTGCTATGTTCATTGCCTACTGTGTATTGACTACCTAGCATATTCCACTTGTCTACCCTTCTGTTTCTTAGCCAGTGCCAAGTGGTTTTGATAATTGCTGCTTGGTAATACAATTTGAGATCTGGAAGTGCTAGGCCACCTTCCCTAGCATTTCTTTTCATTAGTTCCCTTGATATTCTGTACCTTTTTTTCTTTCAGATGAATTTTGATATTATTTTTTCCAGCTCTAAAAAGTAATTATCTGATAATTTAATTGGTATGGCACTAAATAAGTAAATTAATTTAGGTAGAATTGTCATTTTTATTATATTGCCTCGACCTACCCACAAGCAACTGATATTTTCCCACTTACTTTGATCTGACTTTATTTGTCTTGTAATTGTGTGCATATAGTCCCTGGGTTTGTTTTGTCAGGTAAACTCCCAAATATTTTATAGTATCTACCCTAGCTTCAAATGAGATTTCTCTTTCTATCTCTTGCTGTTGGGCCTTACTACTAATATATAGAAATGCAGACGATTTGTACAGGTTTATTTTGTAACCTGCAACTTTGCCAAAGTTGTTTATTATTCCAAATAGTTTTTTATTTGACTCTCTGGGGTTCTCGAAGTATATCATCAAATCATCTACAAAGAATGATAACTTCATTTCTTCTTTGCCTATTCTAATTCCTTCAATTTCTTTATCTTCTGTAATTGCTACAGCTAACATTTCTAGTACCATATTGAATAATAGTGGTGATAATGGACATCCTTGTTTCACCCTTGATCTTATTGGAAATGAATCTAGCTTATCTCCATTGCGTATAATGCTTGCTGAAGGTTTTAGGTAGATACTGCTTATTATTTTATAGAAAGTTCCCTTTATTCCTATGCTCTCCAGTGTTTTTAATAGGAATGGGTGTTGTATTTTGTCAAAAGCTTTTTCTGCATCTATTGAGATAATCGTGTGGTTTCTGTTAGTTTTGTTGTTGATATGATCAATAATGTTAATAGTTTTCCTATTATTGAACCAGCCCTGCATTCCTGGTATGAATCTTACCTGATCATAATGCATTATTCTCATGATAAGTTGCTGTATTCTTTTTGCTAAAATCTTATTTAAAATTTTTGCATCTATATTCATTAGAGAAATTGGTGTATAATTTTCTTTCTTTATTTTGTCTCTTCCTGGTTTAGGTATCAAAACCATATTTATATCATAAAAAGAATTTGGGAGGACTCTTTCCCCAATTTTTCCAAATAGTCTATATAGTCTTGGAATTAACTGTTCTTTAAATGTTTGATTGAATTCGCTTGTAAATGCATCCAGCCCTGGAGATTTTTCCTAGGGAGTTCATTCATGGCTTGTTCAATTCTTTTTTCTGATATGGGGTTGTTTAAGTATTCAACTCCCTCTTCTGTTATTTTGGGCAATTTATAATTTTTACAATACTCATCCATCTCATTTAGATTGTCAAGTTTATGGGCATAAAGTTAGGCAAAGTAATTTCTAATTATCATTTTAATTTCCTCCTCATTGGAGGTTCACCCTTTCATTTTTGATATTGGTAATTTGGTTTTCTTCTTTCTTTTTTTTAATCAAATTGACCAAAGATTTATCAATTTTATTAGTTTTTTTCATAAAACCAACTATTAGTTTTATTTATTAGTTCAATAGTTTGCTTAATTTCAATTTTATTAATCTCTCCTTTGGTTTTCAGTATTTCCAATTTGGTATTTACTTGGAGGTTTTCAGTTTGTTCTTTTTCTAGCTTTTTTAGCTGCATGCCCAAGTCATTGATCTCTTCTTTCTCTATTTTATTCATGTAGGCGTTCAAAGATATAAAACTTCCCCTCAGAACTGATTTTTTAGTATCCCATGAGATTTGGTAGGTTGTCTCATTATTATCATTCTCTTGAAAGAAGTAGTTGATTGTTTCTATGATTTGTTGTTTAACCCACTCCTTCTTTAGGATTAGATTATTTAGTTTCCAATTAATTTTTGGTTTATCTTTCCATGACTTTTTATTATATGTAATTTTTATTGCATTATGATCTGAGAAGGGTGCATTGACTGTTTCTGCCTTTCTGCCTGAATTGTGAGGTTTTTATGCCCATGAACATGGTCAATTTTTGTATATGTGCCATGTGCCACTAAGAAAAAGGTATATTCCTTTCTATCCCAGTTCTATTTTCTCCAGAGATCTATCATATCTACCTTATCCAGAGTTTTATTCATCTTCTTAATTTCTTTCTTGTTTATTTTGAGGTTAGATTTATCAAGTTCAGAGAGAGGGAGGTTGAGGTCCCCCACTGGTACAGTTTTACTGTCTATTTCTTCCTGTAACTCCTCCAACCTCTCCTTTAAGAATCTGGATGTTATACTTGGAGCATACATGTTTAGTAATGACATTGCTTCACTGTCTATCATGCCTTTTAGCAGGATATAGTTTCCTTCCTTATCTCTTTTGACTAAGTCTATTTCTGCTTTTGCTTTGTCTGAGATTAGGATTGCTACCCCTACTTTTCTTACATCAGCTGAAGCACAGTATATTCTGCTTCATCCTTTTACCTTTAACCTGTGTGTATCCCCCCATTGCAAATGTGTTTTTTGTAAACAACATATTGTTGGATTATGGCTTTTAATCCATTCTGCTATCAATCTCTGTTTTATGGGACAGTTCATTCCATTCACATTCACAGTTATGATTACAATCTGTGTCTTTCCCTCCATCCTCTTTCCCACCATTTGTGCTTTTAGTTCTCCCATATCCCTTCCCCTCCTCAATAGAGTTTTCATTTTTGATCACCACCTCCCATAGTCTTCCCTTCCTTCTTTCTGCCCCCCTCCTTTTTACTCCCCTTTACTCTTACTACTTCTTCCCTCCTTTTTAGCTTCCCCTCCCCTTTCTTCCCCCTTCCCCTCCTACTGCTTATATCACTAGTTAGATTTATATACTTAATTAAGTTTATTGTTCCCTCCTTGAACCAAATCAGATGAGAGTACTTCTCAAACAATGCTCATCTCCCTCTTCTCTTTCCCTCTACTATTATATAATTTTGTACTTCATCCTGGGATATAATTTACCATTTTCTGCTACCTCCTTTTTGCATCTCCTGTTACAATCACTTCACATGCTCAAATCACATTTTTATCACCACATCATTTACTTTATACTCATTCCCTCTATCTATGTATATCCCTTTTATATTTCATAATAGATGTACAATTCTCAAGATTAACAAGTATCATCTTCCCTTATAGGGTGGTAAACAGTTTGCCCGAATTGAGTAACAAGTTTTTCTTTTCCCCATTTGCTTTTTTATGCCTCTCTTGAGACCTATAAAATGATCAGTCTTCATGGAGGACATAATACTTGAGCTGAGTCTCAAAGAAGAGGCAGAATTTTGATTCAGGAGAGGGAAAAGTATTTCATGAAAGGGACACAATGGAGACAAGAAGGAAAGCATATTCAGGGAGCAATGAAGAAGCTGGCCTGGTCAGAGTTGTAGGTTGATAGATTGCAGAGTATAAGCTCCTCTAAATAGGGTAAGTTCTTATCAGAGAAGTTCTTAAAATCTAGGGAGAAGATTCTAGACTTGATGTGTTAGGCAATTGTTGTTTGTCCTTCGTTGCTGAAGAAAATCATGCCATCAGAGAAATGATGACAGGACTTGCATTTCACTTTGTTCTGAGTGAGAGAGTGCTGTGCAAGTCACCAGCCTCACTTCTCCTCTGGAGCCATCTGGATCCAGTTACCAGATATTCATCATTCCAGATATTACTGAAGATGGTCCAGTAGGCAATGAGGAGTCATTGAAGGATGTGGAACAGAGAACTGACATGATAAAAGTTGAATTTAAAGAAGATTCTCATGTAGGCAGTGCCCAGAATAGATTGGAGCAAGATTAGCACCTGATTGGATACAGGAAATGAAGGAGGGGGTTTCTTCAAATAGTACTCTAAGTTTTTCAGTGCCACTATCTAACACAAGTAAATTGGAATGAGATGGTATTTGGTGGGAAAAGATGATTAAGTTTTTTACATTCAAGTTTGAGGAGGCAGTGGGATATCCAAATGTAAATGTCAAATAGGCATTGAGAAACACAGAATGAGGGCTTGAGATGACACAAACTAGAGATAATTGTTTTGAAGTCATCAGTAAAGAGGCATTCGTTGAAATCATGGAAATACGAAGTAGTAGTTTCTCCAAGAAAGTATTTAATGGAATAAGTAAGAATGGGAGGCCAAGGATGGTACCTTGAGAAATCTCCATATTCAAGAGGCAAAACGAAGGAGAAAGAAATGATTGGAAGGGTAGGCACAGTATGACATCATGAAACCAAAAGTAAGATAAGAATGAGTGGCCAGTGTAGGAGAATGGAACACAGAATAGAGGCCAAGGTTCCAGAAAAGACTTCTGGACTTGGTATTAAGGTCTTTGGTAACCTTAGAAAAGCAGTTTCTTCAGAGTGGTAGCAAGAAACTAAGAAATATGTGAACTACAAGGAAAAAAAGGCAGTGGGTATAGTCCACAAATTTAAGTTTTGTATTAAATGAAAGTGTATCTCAGTCTATAAGAGCATTTTTATCCATGAAGGAGACAAAAGGCCTATGTATACTTGAAAGAAGAGGAGAAGGATCCAAAGGATAGGAAGAGAATCAAGACTCTGGAGAAGTAGTAGATTCAGTTGAGGGCAAGATCTCTTTGATACGGAAATTATGGGGTGAATATCTTTTCCTTGTGTACAGATTTGGACAATCTTATAAATGGAGATTACAGCAGGAACTCCTGGACAGTGCAGAGCATTTGCCTTTGGAAGCTCCTGGGTTATTACCGGCCTCTAGTTTTTGTATGAATGGTGAAATTTGAATGACTGAAAGCCCTTTTAATTTCTAGAATTCATTTTGCACTAATCACTCTGGTGGAGACCAGCAACAGCTTCTGAAGACAAACTTGAGTAGGCTCATGAAGAATTTGTCCAAATAGAACTTTTTAAAACATGTTTAAAAGCATTACACCTGTCTCTTATATTGGCTTTTAAAAATAAAATGCTGTATTTGAATTTTCCATTGAAATAAAAGAAAAGTAGAAGATATGTGAACAAGGACACTGGTATGGAGATAATGAAGCAAAATATGACTGGGCTCTGACTAAAACAGTGAGATAAGTGAGGTAGTCATCAATGGGGAGACAATGAAGTGCCTAAGGCAGATTCAAAAATGAAGGGGCTAAAACCTCCAGAGCATGGTTTCTGGTCTCCTGAAAGGATGCTAACTAGACCATTGAGAAAATGGCCAGGAAATAGAGGGTGCACATAGTCCTGGAAGGTCAGGGTCCTCATTCACTGTTCTAAAAGCCCAAGAAGTAGATAGCATTTTATCATTCTAGTTGAATGATAGTTGAATTTTTAAAGCTCCCTGGGAATGCGCTTACTCTTTGTCTGCTCTCTCAGTCTTTGACTTATAAAGATGACAGCAAGCTACACTGGAGCTTCCGATAAGTGAAGGAAATGGATTCCAATCTACAAGCATTGAATTTTTATGATGTGCAAAGCACTGAGTTTTTAAGGACAAAAGGCAATATCTCTTGTTTTCAGGAAGTTTCTATTCATTCCACTGGGGAAGGAGGGAAACACAACATGTTCACAGTTGCAAGGCAATTGGTGGAAGGAGAGAACAACCTGCACAGAGGTAGGAAGGTGAAAAATAGACCTTTAAGGGAACAGTGATGAGTCCTAGGGCAATCTGGTCTCAACAAAGACTATATGAAGATCAAGACTGTAAAGTCAGCCTAGAAAAGTAGTTTGGAACGAGATTGTGTAGGATTTTAAATGCTAGGCTCAGGAGTTAAAGACAATTACATAAATGAAGCGTTTGGTAGTATCTGGACTAGGCCAAAATTGGGGAAATTGTAGAACTTTGAGGTCAGGGATGATCATTTATGCTTCTTGGTTGACCCTTCAGTGTTTTGACAGTTAACATACTGAATCTCCTCCCTGAATATTGTTTAAATTCCCTGTGAGTAACAGTTGTGAATTTGGGTCACTTGCCCATAGGGTCATAGAAACACAGAGAGATATAAAAAGGATTTTTGAAGTCATCTAAACCAGCCCCTTAATTTTACAGATGAGGAAAATGAGGCACAGAAAGGTGGACACCCAAAATTATGCAATCAATAAAATTTAGAGCCAGAATTTTAATTCCAAATAGCATATACTTTCTACTACCACTTTATCTGTATTGGTATAAAAAAATGCTTCTTTGGTTAACAATTAAATCAGCTTAGACAAGAGCAAGGAAAAGTTCTTAAGGATTCTCACAGCAGGCGGTAACAGGAAAGGCAGGTGGAAAGTTTGGTTTTTTCATAGCCACAGCAAGGAAGTACAAAGTACAGCCAGGTGGGTAATTTGATAATGATTTACATTACCCTGTTTCCAAAGATTTTTAGACCCTAGGGATAATAGATATCAGATTACAGGAAACTGGGTATTTACATCTCAAACTTTGCCCCAGATCTTGGGTGGAGTAAGGAATGTAAAAGACCTACTCATTTACTAACTAGCCAAAAGAAATTAGTCTATGGTTAGCCAAAATACAGGACTCTCAGGCCATTACTTATGATACAAGAGTAGGAATATTCAAAATTGAATTCTGTCTAAAATGCAATCGTCTAAATATATTTGTATAATGTTAATATTCAAAATTGAATTCTATCTAAATTGCAGTTCTGTCTAGGTATATTTTGTAAAACATATGGATTCTGCATGATTTTTTTTGTTTGTTTTTATAAAGATAACATATAGTGAACCTTTTAACTTGTTCTGTAGATTAAGTAATTCTATAAAAAAAAAAAAAACCAACCCAAATCTGTTGCAAAAATTGAAGAATTTTTTTTTTCACTTAGTCTAAAAACTACAGGATGCTATTAAAAGTCAAATACATTGAAGACTTCTACTGACAGGTCACTCACTACCCTAGACAGAGGCTCTTGTTACCTCTCCCCTGGATTCTCTCAACAGCCACCTAATTGGCCTCCCTGCCTCCAGTTCTTTGCTCTCCAAACCATCTTCCAGATAACTACTAAATTGATCAATCTAATGCACAGAACTGACCGCATCGTTCCCCTCTTCAAGACACTCCATTGTTCATTATCTCTGGGATGAAATACAAATGCGTATGGCATTAAAAGCCCTTAACAGTTTTGTTGCAGACTACCTTTTGAAAGACATTCCACTACATGTTATTCCCCCTTCATAGACTGCAGTTCAGCCAAATTGGCTTGGGCATTGTTCCCTATACATGCTCAGTGTCTCATTGGAAGGGGCAGACTGCCAGTCCCTCATGCCTAGAATACAAGCTCTCCTCACTTCTATCTCTTAGAATCCTTAGTATCCTTTAAGCCTTAGCTCAGGTGAGCCTCCATATAAAAAGTCCACACAAATTTCTCCAGTTGCCATTATTATCTGCCCCCAAAACATTTACTGTTTACTTATCTGTATATATAATGCCTTCCTCCACCCCATCCCCACACACCATAGAAAATAAACATTATGAGATGGGACTGTTTAATTTTTGTCTTTGTATCTCCAGTGTATGCAGTAGGTACTTAATAAATGGTTTGGGGAATGAATAAATGGATGCTTTTTGTTTTTTTACACCAGAGTTACATGCTCTCCCTCCCTCCTAACTCTCTCTTGTTAAAAAGTCTAAAGAAGCAAAGCAGAGTGATGCTTCAATGTATCCCATATTCATTATATCCATAGTTTCCCAACTTGTTACAGAGAAGAGAGAAATATTTTTAATCATCTGTTCACTGAGTGAAAGACTGGTCACATTTTCACCTTTATAAAATTCATTTTCTTACAAAAACTTTTTTATGGCATCAACATCTTTATTATCTTTGCTAAATTATCATGATCATACTGGTGTTGAATGCCATAAAATTGGAAGTACTCTCTTAGCGAAAATGATTCTGGCATCTAAGTCAAAAAAGCCAACCACACATTAGATGATGATATCCTTCAATATTCTGAAGAAGCTGTGATCTCTTTGATGTCAATTATTCTTCTGCTGATGCCTCTTGTCGCCCTTCTTTGTCATCATCCTGTGTGATTCTTGTCCATGTCCTTCTATAAATTCACACTTGATCCACTGAAGGGTTTAACATTTCATGATACTAATGTAATTCTCAATTTTCCATTCATTATTCCTTGCTCTTGCCACATGGCCAACATAATTCTTTTTTTAATCATAAATTTGTTGATGATTTTTTTATGCCATTTCTTCCATGCAAAACATCATTGGAAATGCACTACAGTTCTTTCATACCCACTATGCATTTCTCTCTTGTCCATATGGTTGTGAATAATTTTGAATCTTCAAAGATCATGAAATACCATTAGGCACTGCCATGTAACATCAATAAGGGGATATCAATGTTTATATATTTTAGTGTCAGAGAGCAGAGTGGCATCATTGATACTGCTGTTCAATTTCCATAATACAATTCATCTTGGTCTCCTCCTACTTATCAGTTCTGGGCCCACCTTATTATCCACATGCAGTGTCCAAGAAAGACATACTGATGAACTAATTAAATGAATTTTCCATCCCATTGCATATTGGAAACTGGGTAATATGCCTTCTTTACTTAACTTGCTTATTTTCTGCTAGATCCATTGGTTGTGGTCAAGGATATCACAGAAGAAACTCCTTATGGGACTTTGGTGCAATCAATCAGTATAATGTCCCTTTCAAAGGGAAATGGCTGAAAAGTCTGACCATTCTTAGAATCTGTTCAGAACTTCTTCCATGACAGTAGCAAACATCTTTGGGAAGAATATATCATCTATTCCTTCTACTAAAAAAATTAAGCATCTAAAGCACTGCGATGAGGAGTAGATGAAATTGGCATAATTCTTGTCCTATTATTTTTAGAATAATACAACATGTACATAGATAAGTAAATACAAGGTAAAAAGAAGAAGAAGAATTCATAAACAACTGGGGCTGCAGGTCTAGGGAAAATTTGAAGGGGAAATGGTCCTTGAATTGAACCTTAAAGGAAATTCTACAAGGTAGAGCTCGGGAAAGAGTGTGTTCCAGTTATGGGGGTCAGCTTGTGAAAATCCATGAAAGGAGAAGATAAAAAAATGCTAGTAGTTTGAATTATTTGGAATATAGTGTGTGTGTGTGTGTGTGTGTGTGTGTGTGTGTGTGTGTGTGTGTAAAGGGAAGTAATGTAATTTCCACTTTCTTATTTAACCTATCAGGGAGTGAATGAATCAAAATCATTGGCTCAGCTATCTCTAATAATAGGCAATCACCTGTTATAGAAATGTTGACAGATTTGCTTTACAATTTGTTTCTTGTTCTTCTACAAGTTTCCTCTTTTAAAACTCTTGGGATGGTCAGACTTAATTGGATCCCAGGCTTAGTTTTCTGCAAACCTTCTTTTTGCTATTACTATTTGCAAGTTCCTTATCTGTAAGTTTCTGTAAGCCCTTGACTGCTACAACTCTTCCCTTGTCAGAGATGAAGAATTTGCTGGCTGAGTTGGTTTCTGGCCTCTGCTGGCTTCTTCATCTTGTTGGATGTGAATGTAGGAAATGAACTCTATCACAATTTCTTTATTTGCCTTTTGAAAACCTGTGATTCATCTCCTCATTTAGTTTCAACTTCCTTATGTTTTCTAATTTCCTCATAGTAAGGATCTCAATATGAAAGAGGTTCAGTTCCTCCAATGATATATTGGCTTATTTGTTCAACAAAGTTGTCACGTTTGGAGTATTGTTGTTCAGTAGTTTCAGTTGTATCTGACTCTTCATGACCCCATTTGGGGTCTTCTTGGCAAAGATACTAGAATGGTTTGCCATTTCTTTCTCCAACTCATTTTACATGTAGGGAAACTGAGGCAAACAGGTTTGCCAAGGGTCACATCACTAGCAACTGAGGTCAAATTTGAACTCAGGAAAGTGGACCTGCCTGACCCCAGGCACAGCACTCTATCTACTATGCCAGCTCATTGCTCTCACATTTAGAATGCTGTTCAGTCATTTTTCAGTCATGTCCAACTCTTCTTGATTCATTTAGAGTTTTCTTGGCAAACATACTAGAATGGTTTGTCATTTCCTTCTCTACACATTTAGCATATCAGTAGTTAAAACTGAGTTTATAGAAATTTTAAAATTGTGATATTTTGAGTATCTTCTGCCTCCCTCCCCTACTCAGTCTTTTCACACACCTTATTCTACTACCATCCCTATGGAAGCAGAAGGGATCAAATGAAAGAGCACTATTCTCTATTTTTCTTCTTTTGGTGTGCTGTGGATTATCACATTTTCCAAGGTTTTCTCCAGATGGTATTCACTTGTATTTACTATAAATGTAATAGAAAACTTGTGCCATGGTCATATTAAAAAGCAAAATATTTTCACATTTTTAAAAAGTTAGCACAATTGATTCACATGTATGTCTAGCCCTTATTTTTATATTAAGAATATATGAATGTTCAGCCCCTTACTGTTCAAAGTCATGGTGTCTCTCATTTCTGTGACTGTGAGAATGGTCATATTCTTGTTAGAGGCAGCTAGATGGTGCAGCGGACAAAGCACTGGACAGGGAGTGAGGAAGATCTTTGCTGTCATTTAATCATTTCATTTATGTCTGACTCTTTGTGATACCATTTGGGGTTTTCTTTACAAAGATAATGAAGTAGTTTGTGATTTCCTTTTCCAGCTTATTTTATAGATGAGGAAACTGAGGTAAACAGGATTAAATGACTTGCCCAGGGTCATGCAACTAGTAAGTATCAGAGGCCAGATTTGAACTCAGAAAGATGGGCTTTCCTGACTCCAGGCCTGGTTCTCTATCCATTGCAGCAACTAGCTGTCCCAGAATGAGGGATATGTGAGTTCAAATTCTGCTTCAGATACTTACTGGTTATATATAACTTGATCTTGGCCAAGTTATCTGACATATCTCAGTCTCTATTTCTTTATCCACAAAATGGATATAATAGTAGCAACTATTTCACCAAGTTGTAGTAAGCACCAAATTACCTAAAATATAATGTCTATTGTAAACCTAAAGCACTGTATAAGTCTATTATCACTATAGGGAAGAGTGTGTCATTTTAGAAAGACATAAAGGAAGCATACAATTCCTAAAGAAAACCTACTTTGTGACTGTTAGACTTGTAGAAATGACATGGTGACTGTGGAATTTTTAAAAATTAAGTCTCCACCTAGCCCACTAATCACAAAATTTATTAGTAAATGGAATGAAAAGCAAAACAAAAACATTTCACAGAACTAAACTTTTATGCCAATATGTCATCATAGCATAGAGGTGCACTTGGGTTTTCAAAAGCAATGTCATCTGAGTATAAGCCAGCTAAAACTCATATGTATATAGGACTTCAAAGATTCAAAGCTTTTAAGATACATTTTATTTGATCTTCATAACAACCCTGTGAGGTAGATACTGCTATCACCCCCAATTTACAGTTGAGGAAACTGAGGCATGAGAGGATCTTTTTTAAAGGTGATTTGTCAAGGGTCACACAACCACAAAGGATCTGAGGAAGGGTTTAAACTCAAGTCTTCCTCACACCATGCCTAGAGCTGTGCCAGCAAAGCCATGCTTCTCTTAGTAGACACTGCCAAATGAGAAAAGCTTTGAGAATGAGTGGAGAAGCTGTGAGCACAAAATCGTAGTATTTGAGAGTTGGAAAAAATTCTCATCAGACATTTAGTCTGCCTACTCCCCCCCAAAGGAATGCCCACTAGAATATGTCCAACAAATACTTATCTAGCTTCTGCTGATGTCTTTTTATTATTATTATTTTATTTGTTTTCAGTGCTCTGTCTGAAGTCTTCATAGGAGGTGGAACCTCCCACTTCCTGAGGCAAATCATCCCCTATTTGGATGTGTCTAGTAGTTAAGATTAAACAGTAGATGGCTCAGTGAATAGAGCTCCAGACCTGCAGTCAGGAATACTTGACTTACTGAGTTCAGATCCAGACTCAGACACTAGCTATGTGACCCTACGCAAGTCACTTAAGCCTGCTTGCCTCAGTTTCCTCATCTGTAAAATGAGGTAGGGAAGAAAATGGCAAACCACTCCAGTATCTTTGTCAAGAAAACTCAAATAGGGTCACAAAGAGATGGACACAACTGAAGCAACAAAAATTGTTTTTTTTTCTTCTTCTGATCTTGCTCCTAAACTGACCTCTGTAGGAGGTAGGTATTTCCACTTTACTGATCAGAAAACTGAGGCAAAAGAGGTTAAGTGACTTACCCAGGGTCACACAACCACTAAGTGTCTCAGACTGGATTTGAACTCAGTCTTCCTGACTCCAGACCCAGTGCCATATCCACAGCCATCTGACTGCCCCTAGCTTGTATTAGCTTCTTTTTTGACTGCCATGTCACACTCCTGACTCTTGTAAACGATGCCCACCAAAACCTTAGCATTCAAAGACTGCACTCTAATGTATTTTACAATGGGGGTAAATCTGAAAGTGAGGAAGAAAGAAGTGAACCACAGCAGATGAATCTAACATCGTTCTGATAGTCACAGTTGTATGGGTCTCAGCCCACAGGGAGACACTGGTTTGGGTGTTTTTCATGCCTTGTAGATTCTCACTTTGCCCAGCAGAATTTTTCTGAGCCTGCTCCAAAAGAGACCCCTCTTTGGGCTAAAATGAACTAGCCCACTCCAGTTCTCACCCCACCAACCTCATTTACACAGATGCAGCAAGATCAGTGGAAAAAACACTAATTTAGGAGTCAGAATCCTTTTTTTGAGTATCAGCTTTACTTTTATTTCTGTAAAATGAGGGATTTGGACTAATTGCCTTCTCAGGTCCTTTCCAACTCTAAAGCTATGATTCTGTGATTCTATATTCCAGAAATCATCACACACCATCCTCCCTATTCTTTGGCACAGAATATCAATATTCCTTACATATGTTCCAGCTTATTCCTTAGTCTCCCTATTATCCATTCATCTGAGTAAACACACACAAAATTCCTGCATAATTTTGCATAATTTTATTGAAATAAATTTCCTCCTCTCATCCTCCAGTGCTTTTATTTGTCTCACTACTTGAAGGATCTGATTTTACTGGGGTGGTTATTCTTTTCCCTAATTCAGATTGCAACCCCTCTGTGTCTTGGGAGACAGTTTTAGAGATGGATGGTGCTAAAAAAAACAACTCTTAGGGCCAACCTGGTGATGAACTTCACTATATTTAGGCTGGTCTAAATCTTGTATTGAAGCACAAAAAAGCAGTTTCATAATTTTAACAAGATGGATGAGACATGAATAGATAGCAGCTGCCCTTTCTTCACAAGAGTAGGTACTCACTCTTCACTGACTACTAATACATAGAATGGTTTTCACACATTCAGCTATCATCCATGTGTACTTAGCACAGTGTTTGGTATGTAGTAGGAGCTCAATAAATGTTTGTCGATTGGTTGATGAAAAAAATGGTACAAATGAAAAAAATCAATCTACAGATTACTTGGTTTACACAACACAAAACAACCATTTTATTTAATCTGAATTGGTCCCATAAAGATGGGGCAAGAAAGGGTTTTTTTTGACCTGTAGGTCAATGTGACAGGAAGAGGAAATGAAAAGGGACAGCCAAATACTATTTGTATCTATCTTACTGCTTATGCTAGATCTTCAAGGAGACCAGTTCAAACTGTCAAACAGCTGGAGGCAAGCTAAAAGTTGATCCATTAATTTGAATGTCTTTTTCTGCATGACTCCAGACATCTGGATGTTTCCTAAAAAGACTTTCCCAGGTGGAGAAATTCCTGCATTCTCTCCTTCAAATGTAGTTAAAGATTTGGCTATTCAAGGCATTACCTCTTCACACTTAGTAGTTCCTCGTATGATAAGGGCTTACAGCTGTTTAAAATGTTCACATGGACTGTGTAGCCAATGTAAATATTTTAAGGTGTTTACCTAAAATTGTTCAGTTGTACTGCAATGGAAAAGCTTCCTGCCTCTCTATTTGAGGGAGCTAAGCCAAAAATTGAGAGTGAAGGCATTAAACCAAAGCTTTTTAAAGTCTAGTAATTTTCATGATTTTTGATTTTCTAATCGTTCATGGAGGACTGACTAAGCACTTCCTGTGTGTAAGAACCTGACAGTGTTCAACTAGAAGACATGCCAACAGTTAAGTCATTGTGGTAGTTGTGTAGACATTTTTAGTCTGAACTGAGGTCTTTTCACCCAGGCTTCTGCCTGAAACTACCTTGGAGCTACTGGGGATAAAGAGCACGCAGGGAGGTAGAGTAAGCAGTAGGTTCTAGTGTTCAGCTATTTGAGAAAGATCAACAAGAAATTGAGTACCATTTGTTTGGTTGCCAACATGACAAAGTATGTTATGGAAAAACTCATATTCAGAAATAATTTTCCCCAATTTTCACTGCTAGTAGATTTTGCTATTATTTTTGTTATTTCCTGGGTCTCTGTTACCTTTCCATTTGATGGAAAGCTCCTAGTGGACAGGAAAGCAGTCATCTTGAATGCTGGAACCAATTTTCAGTAGTCCTACCTGGGGATTTATTAGGTATAATCTGAATGTTTTCTTTCTAAGGAAATTTTTGTAAATGCAAAGATAAATGTTCATTAAATTCCAAAAGTTTTGAATCTGGAATTAACAGTACTGTGGTGAAGTCTTGACTTGGACCCTAACCTGATGGGTGACCTGGAAGAGGTCATCTCACCTCTCTGAAGCTCATTAACTCATCTTTTACATGGAGAGAAGGATTGTGTTGCTGTTGTGCTTGTCCTTCGTTCTCTAAGAGGACCATGACATCAAGATGACGACATGACTTGCAGTTGACTTCAGTTTGAGTGAGGGAGGGCTGTGCAAGGTCACCAACCTCACTTTCTTCTCCTGAGCCATCTGGGTCCAGTGGCCTGATATTCATCAGGTCAGCTAGAGATGGCCCAGGATACAATGTGAGACCCTGACTCTTTCAGGCTAAGTTCTTATAGCACTCTCACTTTAAGTGAGATACCTGAGAGATAAGGATACTTGCACCAGCAACCTGTAAGGGGCATTTGTGAACACTGAAATCACTAGGGGAAGCAGGCCATTTTTATTCTACATGTCATCCATTTGCTTCTGTATTTCTAAATTTCATCCCTTCCATATATCTTTGGGTAAAAGATTAAGAGACTTCAGCCATGGATGATGCTCCAAGGAATAGTGCTCATTATCACAGGCAAGCAGAAGGAAAGGTATTTGAGCCTGGGCAAAATAATCTCCTGGATTCCAGGCTCACAAAATTATTGTGGATTGAGGGAAAAAATAAAATGAGCCTTAGACCATCTGAGACAGTGGACCAGAAAAGTTTAATATCATAGAAAATACATGAATTCTCACATTTCATTTCATTATATGACTAGATAGCAGTGAGCCTTGTGAATGGATCCAGAAGGCAGTCAGGATGACCAGGGAACCTGGGTGACTGTGTGTGATGACCTCTGAGACAGGAATGGGGCTGATGTCGTGTGCCAACAACTGGAATGTGGCCATTTCGTTTCAGCCCTGGTAGGGGTCCACTTTGGAGAAGGCTCGGGAAAAATCCTCCTGGACAAGATGCAGTGCATAGGGAAAGAGAGTCACCTGGGGCAGTTTCCCCATGGAAGCTGGCATACAGGCAACTGTGGGCACTAGGAAGAGGCTGTGGTCATCTTCTCAGGCTCATTTCTTTCTGTCCCTTTTAGGGCCATTCCTTGAGTGTATTGTAAGGGATGATGTGTTGTTAGAGGCAGTGATGGCAATGAAAAAAATCTATTAACATTCTCTCTCTCTCTCTCTCTCTCTCTCTCTCTCTCTCTCTCTCTCTCTCTCTCTCCCTCTCTCTCTCTCTTCCTCTCCCCTTCTCCCTCTCTCCTCTATCCCTTTCTCTCTCTCCTCTCTCTCTGTCCTCTCTCTGTGTCTCTGTCTCTGTCTCTGTCTCCCTCTGTCTCTGTCTCTCTCTCTCTCTCTCTCTCACACACACACACACACACATACACACACACACACACATACATGTACGTACACATACACAGAGGCATTGACTCTTTAACTGATACAAACCCAATAGGTAAGATGACATATATTTGAACTTGCTAAGTATTCTTTTGGTTCTCTTTATATAGAGAGATGATGCCATGTATAGAGTACCAGATTTGGAGTCAGGAAGATTCATCTTCTTGGGTTCCAGTCTGACCTCAGACACTCACTAACTGTGTGACCCTGGGCAAGTCACTTAGCCCTGTTTGCCTCAGTTTCCTCATCTACAAAGTGAACTAAAAAGGAAATGGCAAATCACTCCAGTATCTTTTCCAAGTATACTCCAAAAGGGATCACTAAGAGTCAGACATGTCTGAAACAACTGAACATATAGTGAGAGAGAAAAGAGATTCATAGGGCATAATTTTTAGATTCTGTCTTCACAGTGACAAACATCTGGGTGCTTAAATATAACCTGACATTTGGCATCTCTATGGCCATGTATAATATATGTAGAGGTATTTCTGTAATATGTTCCTAAATATTTCCTAAGATTTAGTTTTTGAAGACATGACCTCATTTGGCTAAATAGTCCCTTGGATGAGAAAGTCTGATTTATGCAGTATCAAAGGGTTAGAGTATTCTAAACAAGATGAATGTTATAAAGGTGCTCATAGTTTCCTGGCCCCTATGGAAAGATTTTGAGTTGAATACACTTCATTTTTGTTTTTTGGTCCAGCCTAAGATTTTATCTTTGTAGGGAATTCTCAGTGAAGACATCTCGTCTACCAGCTCAGATGCGTAATTGTTATATAACCTATAGCCTTTCTTTCTTTCCTAAAATCTTAAATCTAGTTCACTCTGAAGCCCATAAATTGGATCCCAATAAGTCCCTGCCCAAGCTCCACTTAATAGCTGTGTTGGACCCTCCTGGCTTAGAGTGAATCTCAATGGTAACTGTTTCTCTTTGGAACAGCAACCCTGAGGGCCAGCTTGACTTTTTTTTTTCTTTTTCTAATTATAGGGCCATCCCTTGACTACTTTTTAAAGAGGCCTATTCAGTGAATGGGCATTACCTCACTTTAAGTGTGTGCCTGAAAAAGTCTTAGCCTGAAAGGGCCAGGCCCACTGCATCCTGAGCCATCTCCAGTCATCCTGATGAATATCTGGTTACTGGATCCAAATGACTCTGGAGGAGAAAGTGAGGCTGGTGACTTTGCACAGCCCTCCCTCACTCAAAACAAAGTCAAGTGCAAGTCATGTCATCATTTTCCTGATGTCACGTTCCTCTTTGAAAATGAAGGACAAACACAACAACCCAGACAGTATGCACCAGAGGACAAACTTCAATCCAATTCCATTTAAAACACATTTATTAAATGCCTATTGTGTATCAGGCACTGTGCTAAGTGCTGGGGATAGAGAAAGGGACAAAAGACAGTCTCTGCCCCTAAGGATAGATCCCCTTACCCTCTGCTTCTTCCCCAAAATGAACTTTAAGCCTATCTACTTTCCTTCATCTATTGGAAGTATACTTCTTAGGTTACAAACTTTCCTTTACCCTCATTGCATAGCAAATATTCAGTAATGATAGATACCAATAAACTGATAAATACAACAACACATTTTTATTAACAACCAGTTTATAGTTCTGGTTTTATTCCAGGACCTAAAAGGCAAACTAAAGAACTAAATATCCACCAAAAACTTACAGTTTAGTTCTTGAGACAACTTTTTTCATTATAATCATTAGTAAGAGTAAATCCCTTGCATTTGTAAAGCATAATGTGCAAAGAATTTTGGTGTACATCATCTCTCATTTGAGCCTCACATAAACCCCAGAGAGTAGATGCTTCAAGTGTTATTTTCTGAATTTTACACCTGAGGAAACTGAGGTCCACTAGCAGTAAGTAACTTCCTCTCAGTCAAACAGCTAGTAAGTTACAGAGTTAGAATTTGATCCCAGGTCTTCCAACTCCAAGTGCCTCACTCTTTCCATTAGGGGAGTGTTTGTGATAAAGAGCTAAATTAGGCATTACAGAGAACAGGACTACATCTAAGGTGTTATCTAGCAGTGATATCATCTCCATTTGGTCACATTTTCAACTACTGAAGTAACTGCTGTAATACCCTCAAAAGAGAGTGCAGTCCTTCATACATCACATTTATCAGAAGGTGAGGCAATGCTTTTACTTAATTCACTGCCATTTAGGCATTTATTTTCTGTAGCTTTTTTTTCCTGAGTTATTATCACTTCAGTTTTATGACATCTTTGGACCCCACAACCCTACATCCCTAAATTTTTACACTCTCCAAAATAAGGGAGAGTCAAACTTGCTGATATAATAATATTTTTATTTAAATAGTACTATGTGATTTTTGAATAACTTTCAAAATCCATTATCTCACTGAATCATCACACTACCCTTGGAAAACAGGAAGGTCAGGTACTGCAATCTCCATTTTACTGACAAGGAAATTAAGTCTCTAAGAAGTTAGATGGCCTATTCAAAGTCAAGGGCACATAGTTAGTAAGTGGTACCAGGACATGAACCTAGGTCTTTTGACTTGTGCTGTTTCCATCACATCAAACCATATGCCTTTTTGCTGAGAGGTTATGATTCGTTTGGAAATTTCTGAGACATTTGTGAAGAAGTCTCATTTTTTCAACTCCATCACTTTGTAAAATTTAAGTCTCTCCTGTGTTCATGGCAAAAGTTAAAGAGAATGAATTAGCTGGAAACATTCTAGGGGACAGTCCTTGTTATATTAGACAAGCAGAGAAAAGCAAAGTTGCTGTTGAGGTTACTTATTTGATTTGCCTTCTGATTGTTAAAGATTGTGAGTCTTTCACAATAAGTATGAATGGACTGAGGACAGGTATACACCTTTCCTTCATCCATCCCTGCATAATACTTTATACCACCCTGACTTGCATTTCATTCTGTACTGTAAAGTATATACTGTATTGTATGTTTGTTTATCCCCCTTGCTAGGTTTTTTCATGAAGAGTTAAACCATATTTAGCTCATCTCTTCCTCTCTCCAATGCTGAGCTTTGTATTTAATTGACATATAAATGCCAAAAGTTGAATGGATGGATGAGTAAGTGAATGTCCCTAGAACCACAAGATCACATATTTAATCAGTCAGTCAATAAAATACTTATTAAGCACCTACTATATGTCAGCCACTGTGCTAATTGCTAAGTATTAAAAGAAAAGAAAAAGACTGTCTCCGCTGTTAGGGAACTCACAATCTAATAGAAGAGACAGGATGAGGGACAGCAGGGGAAAATGCTGAGAATTACAGTTGAAATGGACCCTTAAGATCATCTAGTCCAACCACTTGCTACTACCTCTGCAGAAACCAAGACCCAAAGAGAGGACTAGCTGACCTGGGGTCCCACAGATAAAAGGCAGAACTGGATTTGGAGCCCAGGTGATAGAGGACCATAGCTCTAGAGCTGGAAGGGACCACGGAAGTCATCTTGTCCAACTCTCTCACTTTACAGATGAGAAAATTAAGATCCAGGGAGGTTAATGGACTTTCTCAAAGTTACTTACATATAAAGTAGCAAAGATGAAATTTAAATTTAGGTCCTCTCATGCCAGGCCAAAGTTCTCTTTCCACTGTATTCACCCAGCCTTTTTCTTCTTCTTCAAATTCAGCACTGTTCACACCAAACCACACAAGCTACATCCCTAAAATAGTAAGGCAGTCAATACACATTCATTAAACACATACTGTCTTCCAGATAGATAACAGTGAGGCTAAAGAATAGACCTGAAAGGTTTTGATTATGTGTCAAAGTTCTCTACCAAGGAACCTGTCAAACTGTGTTAGATAATCTTTGGGACAAAATGGAACTGAAGTTTTAAGCCCAGAACCAGAGTATAAATAGACTTGGTCTCAGAAAGGTCTCAGTTTGGAGTAGTGTCAGGAAAGATCATTCTGGACAATGCATAATATGCAGAGATGGGGCAGTGCCCCATCTATAACTGATCGTCAGAAAGATCCTGGGGCTGTTTGATGAGACTCACTCCTTTCTTCCTCTACAATTACAGTATCTTTTATTTTGTCACCTATATTATAAAAGACACTATGAATTATGGAATCCAAGAGGCACTGAGAGAGATATACTAATACAGTCTTTATCTTTTTCTCACTGATAGGTGCTGACTCTTCAACTTCCCTACCCACAGGTAGGACGCATTCATTATATATGAGTGAAAATTAGCTACCATCTGACTTAAATTATGCGAGTTTGGCTGTTATTGGTGTTCAGTCATTTCAGCCATATCCAACTCTTCATGACCCCATTTGGGAGTTCCTTGGCAAAGATCCTTCTCCAGCTCATTTTACAGAAGGGGAAACTGAGGCAAACAGGGTTAAGTGAATTGCCCAGGGTCATACAGCTAGTAAATGTCTGAGGATGGATTTGAACTCAGGAATATGAGTCTATTCACTCTTTGTGCTGTGGCACCACCTAGCTGCTCTCCCTACATGAATTTTACAGAGCTCAAAAGGGACACTTGGATTGTCTTCATGTGAGCAAGTTTCATTATAGCCAGTGCTACTGTAGATAGCATGGTGGAAAGGACAGAATTTGGAGAATGAGTCTAGTTCTAGCTCTGCCATTTAATAGTCATGGGACCTGGAACAAGTCTCTTAGTTATTCTGAGCCTTGGTTTCATCATTTTGAAAAGGGAGTTAGTAATGTCTGCCCAGTGAGAAGAAGTATAGCATGGGGAATAGAAAGCTGGGCTCTGTGTTAGGAACACCTAGGTTCAAGCCTGCCTCTGATCCATTCTGACTATATGATCCTGGGCAAGTCCCTTCACCTTTCAAGGACTCCAAGAAGGTGCCACTTTACATTGGTAGCTAAAGTTCCTCACTGGGAACTCTGTATACCAATGAAATCACAGGCTCAGGTTACATATGTAAATATGTGTGTGTACATAAATATGTATATATATGCATATATACATATGTATATGTTAAATTAAAAACTAACATTCTACCTTCTTTGTGTTCAGGAGAATGGGCACCAGTGCGTCTAGTAGGAGGCAGAGGAAGATGTTTGGGACGAGTTGAAATTTATTATGAAGGAGAATGGGGAACTGTATGTGATGATCTCTGGGATATAAATCAAGCAAATGTTGTGTGCAGACAACTAGGTTGTGGCTGGGCCATTTCAGCCCTAAGCGAGGCCCATTTTGGGCAAGGATCTGGGAGAATTCTTCTGGACAATGTGCACTGTAAGGGAGATGAAAATTATCTTGAACAGTGTTCCCATATAGGCTGGCTTTCCCACAACTGTGGCCATGGAGAGGATGCCAGTGTCATCTGTTCAGGTAATTTCTAACACTCTTTCTCAATAGTCTATCTTTTCAAATGGACAATATTCTAATAATGAGTTGAAAACCTTAGAACCTGACTAATCATTAACTAACATGTGGTGTTCTAATTTCTCTCAATGTCTCTAGAGGCTGAAAATTCATCTGTTGTCCTAGCAGGTAAGGAAAGAAAATATGCTTAAATGTTTACTCATGTAGTAGAGGAAAACAGAAGGGAAAAAGAACAGATAAGGAGAAAGAAGTGGGGCAGGGATGGGGGGAAGAAGGAGGGTCCTGAGACAGTGTGGTGTTATGGAGAAAGCCAGCTTCAGAACTAAGATGACAGATTCTGGTCCTGCCACCAACATATCCTGACTGTGTAACACTGGACAAGTCATTTTAACTCTCAGTCAGAGGTCCAGCAAGTTCTCTAAGACTAAAGTTGCATAAGAATTGACAATCTACATTACTAGATGGAGTTTCCTCACTGTGGAACTCTATATGCCTTTGCAAGCATGGGTTCAAACACTCTATCTATCTATCTACCCATCCATCCCTCCATTCATCTATCCATTTTTTATCTATCTATCTTATCTGCATTATATAGTCAAATACATATGTGTGTATCTTTAGACATTTTGCACATGTATGTATATATTTATGTCTATACACACCAAAACCTATTCTTATTATTGTGGAGTAATGGAGGGAGATGCTGAGTCTCATCTCTATTGAACTTTACTAGCATCTGTGACACGTTGTTATTTTCTCAGTTCATAGTCAAAATATTTCAGAGCTAGTCTAGTCAAAGTTCTTCATTTTACAAATAAGGACACAGAGATTTAGAGAAGTAAAATAAGGAAATAATAGGAAAAAGCAGAAAAGTTTTCCAGTTTCCCCTAAGCCATTCATTATTTCATTTTAATGGTGATATATTGCTAGAATATCAGAAAAAGTAAAACATTCCTGTGGAAACACATCTAAAAGCAAAATGTCATTTTGTGGGAGGCATTTAGAGCATTCCTGTAGTTAGGGATCTGAACTCTGGCTCAGTGGGTTGTGAAATGAGCCCACATGATATGATAAAAAGATCCCTGGACTTAGAGTCTAAAAGCTTAGGTTTCAGTCCTAACTCATCAAACACTGTGTGAACTTGGGGAAATCACTTTGACCATTATGAGTCATTTATGAAATAAGCAAAATTTGTCTTAGAGTTATATTATCAGTATTGCGACCTGGAAGGGACTCTGGAGATTGTTTAATTCAATCTCCTCATTTTGTAGACCAGGGAACTTCAAGCTGAGGGAAAGTATGTCTTGTCTAAGCTCACTTAGTAAGTGGCGAAATGAGAATTAGGATAAGGACTTTCCATACTCCCATGCATATCTATCCTCATTTTTGCAGGAGTTTGCTGTTCTCACAGTGCCTCTTAACTTCCCAGTACAATACATTGTGTCATTATACCCAGGCCCTCTCTCCCCAAGCAGTCCACACACCCCATATCCCATGCTCCAAACTCTCCCCTCCTTCTGCCAAGCAAAATTCCTATTCTCCCACTGCTCTTATCTCAACTATGCACCAGCTTGAAAATGATAAATGGATTCACAATAAAATAGTATAGGATTTGGTCTAGGCAAATTCTGAGATCCCTTCCATCTCTAATAATCTATTATTCAGTGTTAACAATTTAATATATCCTTTATACATATAAAAACCTTCCAGGAATACCTATTTTAAAAAAGAAGTCTGGAGGCAGCAATGAGTTAATGCAAAAGAATGTCTCAAATGATTAATTTTAAATTGTATGGACAAGAGAGGGGCTTTTGAGGGGGAAGACAGGAGTAAAGAAAGGAGGCATTTCACACATTTAGATGACCACCGGGTTGGTTGTTGTCCTTCATTCTTGAAGAGGACCAAAATGACACCATTATGTTGGAGTCATTACAATGTGTGGCTGATCAGACCAATAGGAGCTCAGAAGGCTCTATCATTTGGAGTGGAGATGTCTAAATTTGCACATTTCATATTTCTTTTGAACTGCTGCAATTTTCCTTTGCTCATCAAGTATAGCACCCTCTTTGATGCAGGTACCCTTCCACATCACACAATCAACTCCAAAGTCTTCAGAGAGACCTTGAGAGTGTTATGCCAATGAACGAGCTCCTTCCTGAGTGATATCACCCAGTATTTATAAGAAATCCCCACCAAAACAACCTTTAAGGTCCCTGTAAGCCTAAATCTATGACCCTGTGATCATGCCTTCTTAAGTCTCCTCTAGGAATGGATGATATGAGCCAGAATTTCATTTCTTTAATTTCCTTCGTACTTTATAATATGAACAAATATAATGCACCAAAGTGTGAAAAGTCCCTAGTTAGTTGTTGACTATCTTTTTTTCTTTCTGTTTACTTTGACAGATCTTCCACCTGCTGTTCCTGTAATGATAAATGGTGAGCTTTCTACCAACTTTGTGTTAGTTAGTGGCATATATGTCACTTATTTATCATGTTTTATCATCATCTAGCTGAAGTTCTAGAGAAAATAATTAATGGAATCTTCTAAGAGAACAACTGGTAGTGAAGGAACCATCCTTTCCAGCCAGAAAGCTCTCTAAAAGCTGTATTCTAAGCATAGGTTTTTACTAACCAAAAACCATTTCATACTTTTCAGCCCTGCCAGTTCATTGGTAGGGAATTGAGGGGCAATGATGTGGTGGATAGTACACTGGACCCACAGACACAAACTTCTGGGTTCCAGTCCCACTTCAGACACTAAACAAGCCACTTAAACTCTTGAGTCTGTTTCCTCATTTGTAAAAGGTAGATACTATCAGCACCTACCTACCTACCTCACAAAGTTGCTGTGATGATCAAATAAGGAATATTTGTACAACACTTTGTTTACTGTAAAGCAGTCAGTTCACAAGTATTTATTTAGCACCTACTATGTGCCAGTCACTGTGCCACAGTCCTTTATAAATTTCACCTATTACTATTATTAGTTAACAAAATCAGGAAGAGCAAGTAATCTATGATCATCACACTTCTTGGAAATCTTGATGGAGACTGAGTACAAATGGATAAAAACCAATTCAAAAGCAGACAGTGTATTTATTGCTTGTTGCAAGGAAAATGAAATTAGCCTTCCTCTCATTTTTTAGGCATCTTGCTGAGACAAGAATCTGTCTTGGTTTATTGATTTGTAAAATGATAATACCTGTCCTACCTACCCCCCAAGAGATTTTGTAAGGATCAAGTGGTATGATAAATGTGAAAATACTTTGTAACCACAATGTATCCTACAGATGTAAGGCTTATTATCTTCAGCAGGTAAAGGTAAGAGTGTAGATGACACAGGAGAGCCATGGAACTCATTTGCACTTCTGGCCAACCCTGTGAAATAAGTACTACAATTATCTTCCTCTCCCTTCACAGATGAGGAAACTAAGTACAGTAAGTTTGGGACAGGATTTTAATTCAGCTCTTTCCTCACTCTAAAGTAAGCCTTTGAAAGTGATGTCAAACTAGAAATAGGGTCCATTAAACCATACTTGACGATGCCTGCCAACTATGTGTTGACTCCAAAAATTGCAGATTAACATTATCTATGTTTTGTTGTATTTTTGTCTGTTTTGTTAAATATTTTCCAATTTGATTGTAATCTTGTTCTAGCAGCACTCAGGAATGTTGCCTGATTCATATGGGCAGGAAATTGATTTTTTATTTTATTTTTTTCATACAGTCCCACAGGGAACTGGCCATGTCTTTGACATCTTTGTACTATGTTACCATGTTGCCACTACTATAAAAGCAACTTAAAGTGTGTGATATACTTATGGTGGGTCCTAGCTGTTATCTTTGTTTAAAAAGAACAGAGCATTTATACATTTGTCAGAATTTCACTTAGTGCACTCAAGTAGTAACTTGTTAATTAAAATCAATGGTGAAACAACTGGGACTGCTCAGTCTGATCAGGCAATAGAGCAGAAGTACAAGATGAGAAGTTGACAAAGCACTAGAGATCTCAGGTTAATACATATATTTGTTATTAAAAGCAGTAGAACAGGTGAGACATTTATAATTTTACATGTTTCATTCCCTAACTTTCTGTGATTGAACAATCATCTTGGCAAGTTTATATCTCTCATCCTATCCACCCCATCAATGCATAAAATTTAATGACCCATGAGAACTTATATTGTAAAGAAGTCAACAGGAAATTGGGGCAACTAGATGGCATAGTGGATAGAGCACCAGACTTGGAATCAGGGAGACTGATCTTCCTGAGTTCAAATCTGGCCTCAGACACTTACTAGCTATGTGACCCTGGTCAAGTCACTTAACCCTGTTTGCCTCACTTTCCTCATCCATAAAATGAACTGGAGAAGGAAATGGGAAAGGAAACCATTCTAGTATCTTTGCCAAATGGGGTCACAAAAAGTCAAACATGAATAAACAACAACAAACAGGAAATTGACTGTAGGTCTTATGATTCAATTAAAAATATGTACTTAGTGCCTATTATGTGTGCCAGGCACTGAGCTAGTTTCTGGGGATACAAAGACAAAAACAACTTGCCCTCAAGAAGCTTACATTCAATTGGGAAAACAGTAAATACAAGTGAATTTGAGGAGAGACAGAGATAGAGACAGAGAGAGAGATTTAGACCTGGGAATGGGTATTATCAGAAATTTCCTGTAATAGGCAACACCTGAGATGAACCTTGAAAGATGATAGTGATAATCAATTGATAATAAAAACAAAAAATAACTTTTAAAATGTCTTCCTTGTACATTCAGGAAAGTCTTCCTGTGGTGGCATCATCTCAAATACATCTGGGGCAATTAGAAATCCTTCCAAAAATGAAATGCATGATAACATAACATGCATTTGGGAAATAAAGGCCAATTCATCTGATCACATACTGCTGGCATTTCCTTATCTTAAGTAAGTACAAAGTACACTAGCAACATAGTGTTGGTCTAGTTTTTAAAATTCTAATACTTAATTCTCTAGAGTTTCTCCTTGGCAAAGGAGAATTAAATATCTGTATACATTTTCATTTGAAATGAAATCCATCCCCTATGTTTCAGTTCATTTCATTTTTAATCATAAAGTTTTGTGATGAGATGGTGTCCAAGGAACTAACTACAATCATTATTACTTTTACCAGAATAATGTTGTCAATATACTTTTTCATAGAGGTTGTCAATTGCCTGGGACTTGAATTTTATTTTTTCATACAGAAATTTTCATTGTAGAAGTTTTCATGCATTTTACCCAGACTTCATAATGAAGTTATAATTAGTCCCCTATATCTAAGGAAAGTAAATTAGGACTTTGCCTCAGGGCTCTGAAATTTAGATGGCTTCAGAGAGCACCTGTATTGCTGCAGGATAGAAACAACTAAGTTTAGCACCAAGTTAGGAAATTATCAGTGTGCTCCTGGTCTGCTGTGACTAAACCCCTAGTGACATCCTCCTTAGTCTGACCCTAGTATACTCCCCCCACTGTGGCATCCTCAGCCTTGATCTTGTGGTATCCCTGGGTCCTCCCCTCAAATCAAATTTGATTTATCTTAAAGAGCTATTTTGATGGTGCAATTTGACTTCACCCAAGGCACAGTTTGTGAAACATGGACCAGTTGCAAAAATTGTGTTGTAGTTCGAGAATTGCAATTATAGCATACCACTTCCACAAAATCCATCTGGCAAATACAAGTTTTCTCACTAATGGATAGTTTTTATGGAAAAGTTAATATGTTAGTACAATTGTTTTGAATTCTGACTGCTTTTGCCCATTGAAACAATATTACAATAAGGAGTTAGGTTCTCAGGCCAACCCACAGAAGCCTATATATGTAATGGAACTCTGCTTTTAAGAATACTCTCCTGAGTTCTGAGTCCTGGAAGCAGAAGGGGTGTGAGCATGTGTTGTAGGAAGGAGAAGGAAGGAAAAAGATATTTGCTCTACCTTTTCTGCCACAGAGTTGGGTATACGCAAAATTTAGGAATAAATTAAATCTGTCCTTGGAATACTCCCATCTCTCTTTTATCACCCCTTACTCAATTCCTAGGTTTCCTGTCTCCAAGTCCTCATTTACCATCCATGCTGCTAAAGGCAAGTCATACAATAAGAGCAGCTCACATTTACATAGTGTTTTAAGTCATTTGATCCTAACAACAAATCTGCAAAATAAGGTCTATTATTAGCATCACTATTTTACGGATAAGTAACTAATGTTTGGGGAGGCTAAATTACCCACGATCACACAGCTAGTAGATGACAGAGGCAGAAATACCATAGTTCCCTCTGAATCCCAATCCAGTACTCATCCTGTCATTCTACACTCCCTTTCACTCATATAACTTCTCTGATCCTCATTTGACTCATCTGTAAAATGGAGGTGATGATAATGTCTATTTTTCAGATACTCAAACGAGAAAATATAAGCAAAGTGCCTATAAATCTTAATGTGCAATTTAAATGCCAAGGGATTATCTCTGCCCATTTGATTCAGTACTATAAAGTTCAAAAACAAAGTATCTAGAATCCACACAACATTTGCATAGTTCTCTAATATGGAGAATGTGAATTTGCTTCCATAGCCTGGACTGCACTAATGAATATTTTGAAATCCTGGATGGAGATCGATTTTCTTCTAATTCCCTGGGGAAGATTTGTAATGGAACCTACCTCAAATTCTCTTCTTCTTCTAACTCAATGACACTTGTGTACTACCGTAGTTACAACAATATAGGAAAGAACTTTGTTGCTTATTATTATTCTGATGTCAAAGGTAAGAATTTAAAAATAACACCACCACAATGTCCAGTTTCACAGTAAGATGCTCTTTTGCACTCAGTAAAGACACAGATATTGACATCCTACTCTAGATGTGGGGCTGTCCCAGGTGCTAGTAGGGAGACAAAAGAGGTATGAAATTTACTCCTCCTTCTCCACCTACTGCTAACAATAATAATAATGATAGTAACTTGCATTTATATGGCAATCTACAACTTACGAAATCGTTTTCTTAAAGCAACTTGATTAGATAATTATCCATATACAACTACCAATTTGAGAAGATTAAGATAATTTATTTTTCTGGTAATTAGGGACTGACCTAAATATATTTTCTATTTTGTTTTGAACCCTGTCCTATTTGCCATTAGAAGTGTATATTATTTTGAAAAATCATTTCTTTTGCTTACCCTTTTTATGTTTTAAAAATGTGCAATTGATGATATGAGAGGTGGTATGACATAATAGATAAAAGGGCTGGCCCCTGCCTCTGACCCATACTGGCTGTGTGACCCTGGGCAAGTCACTTAAACTCTTATTAGCACTGGCAACTCTCTAAAACCTATATGCTGCAGAAAGAAAAGATGCTAACCTGCACTGATAGAGAGTCCTCATCTGGAACAGGTCCAGGCCCTTTCCCTAATATATATAATGTCACCAAAATGTGTAAATTTTTCAATATTAATAGTACTGTAGCCTCCTAGCAACACAAATTTATTGCCATATAATTCTTTGTTAGTATTTGCAGCATCTGTTTCCAAGATAACAAAAGTAATAAGTGAGTCATATTCCATTTTAAATTTACTTCCTTAATAAATATTTTACATCATATTATTACCTTATGGTTTAATGAATATTAATAATCTATTGTATTCAATAATCAGTTTCTATTTTCTTCTATTAACCCTAATTTACAGATGTTAGCTATTTCTGTACATATTTTTGTAAGTATGATTGCCCAACTATAACCATATTGTGATTTTAAGCAACTTTAAATTGTGAGGTTTTACTTCTAAACTATTTATGTATTACAGTCATAGTGATTAATATTCTAATGATAATTGAAATTCATTTTCTGTCAAAGAAGAGATAACTTTTATCAAAATACCCACATTGAGAACCATAAATTAAAGCAATTCTAATGAATCAGAAGAATATAGCTGTTTGAGTTTATCAACAAGACATAGATTTTGAATATTTCTGTTCATAGGATTCAGTTTCCTCATCTGTATGACAAGGAAATTAGGCTATGTGATCTCTCATGTCCCTTACAATTCTAAAATTTTATGATCATACATTTAGAGACTATCTGATTCAACACCCCAGTCTTACAGATGAAGTGCTACACTATTCCCTCCCCAAGCATCTGCCTTCTCAACAGCAGTCTCATCACACCCTGAGATTTCTACCCAAAGGAGCTGGTATCTCAGGGCTTGTGTCTTTCCACTGAAAGGACCCCATAGGGCCTTGGGTGCTGAGGTCCCAGTTCTTTTTATCCTACAGTTGAATTTGGCTTATTATTTATCCAAGGTGCTCTTTGTGACTCTTGTCCACGTTGCCAAAATTGCCAACTACAGCTCTGTCCTCTGACTCCAAATCCAGTGTTCCTATCACTATATTATTCTGTTTTGTTTTAAACACAGAATGAGATTAAAATTTGTTAATTTCTTCAATGTCTGAGAAGAGTAGGGGGCATATCAATCCTATTGGGTTCCAAGAACATGAAATTGAAAATATGTCCAAAATGATGGCAGATCCTGGAGCAAAGTGTAGAAGTTACAAAGAATCAAACTTAGCTTTGATTAATAGTGACTCCCTGCTCTGGACCACTATCTCTAGATAATAATCTTTAACCATGCTCAATTCACTCCTAACTCTTTTTTCTCAACTTCTTTCTAATTGCCTTCCCATTGTTATGAAACCTCTTCCCTGATGTCTTATTTTCTAGATTGATGATTGTCTATAGAGGACTCCCTTTTCTAGTAGGGCTTCAGATATACCCTCCTTATTCCTGGCTCAACTCACTCTCTGAATTTTTCTTCCCCCTCTCAGTCCACTACTTTCCAAATCCCCTTTATGTGTTATTGTTCTTTCATTAGAATATAAACTCCAAGAGGCTGGTCTGTCTTATTTGCTTGTACTTGTATCCCCATCACTTAGCGCAATGCTTGTCACATAGAATGTGCTTAAAACATATTCTATCTATCTATCATATTGGGGGAGTGCAATTAGATTATAATTTTAGAAGAATTGATATTTAATTTTTTAAAAGTCTCATTTTGTTTTGGGATTTGGGGGGCATTTCTTTTATCCCCAGCCATTTTAACAACACCCAGGATAATTACAAGAAGACCAGGTAAACAGCATGAACACCTCCTTCGGTTTGCTAAATTAATTACTTCCTACCCAGTGGTTGGGTCTATATATGATCTGTACCATTTGTAGATTGATGTGTCTACTTAAACACTGCCCAGTGGATTCTGCCCTAATACACTGACATAGTCAGAATCATTCAAAATCATTAGGAATGTTATCTATGACTTCAAATAGGATGATGATGATGATGATGATGATGATGATGATGATGATGATGATGATGATGATGGTGGTGGTGGTGGTGGTGATGATGGTGATGGTGATGATGATAAGTGCCTGACAGCTCCTCCCTTTAGAGTCCTGGGGGTTATGATTTTTCTAATAATGTTGCTCATGAGCCACCATTTGGTATGCTTCCCCTTGGCTATCAATAAATCAGCCATAATTAGTTAGCTTTTGGAAAGGGATGCCATTCATACTAAGCATGTGTGTCATGAACAATTGCTATAGAAATATGCCCCCAAGGATCTGGGGCACACTTTCCTCCAAATAACCACAAGAACTATTGGGAGATTGATCACAAGCAACATGAAGTACAATAGTAAGGCACACGTAAAGAGAACGTGTGTGGCAAAGGGGTAACTCACCTTCATGGAGACCTTGTGGAGGCTTAAAGGGTAGCTCTCTGATAACCTCTGTGCATTGGTGCCTCTGTAGAGTAGCTTCCTTTTGTTCTCTTAAAACTTTAAAGAAAATAACGCATCATTCAAATTATGCCTATTATCTCTTATTCTTGGCCATGAACATAAATCCATGTTGAGTTTCAACACTCTAAGCAAGATAAAATTCTGAAGCTGGCATTCAACAGGTTCTGTGGGTTCAGCCTATCTCATTTAAATGATTGTTCAAGGAAGATAAACTTGATTTCAAGATTTGGAACTTAGCTCCAACTATTTCTAAAAGATGAAGTGGAAGAAGATAGTATTTCAGGATTTCTACCTGTTGGCTGAGAGAAATGGATTCATTGTGTTTCAAAATTAATAGTCAAATGTGTCTGTCTGTAGGAGACTGGCCAGAACTGAAGCTGGTTGGTGGTCCTGGCAGATGTGCAGGAAGAGTAGAAGTCCTCTACCAAGGGAACTGGGGCACTGTCTGTGATGACCTATGGGATCTTAATGAAGCAGAGGTGGTATGCAAGCAGCTCAAATGTGGACAGGCTCTTTCTGCCCCAGGAAAGGCTTATTTTGGTCCAGGGTCAGGAGAAATTCTCCTGGACAACATGCAGTGTGCAGGAGTTGAACGTTACCTTGGGCAATGCTCCCATTCTGGTTGGTCTGAACACAACTGTGGTCACCATGAAGATGCCAGTGTCATCTGTTCAGGTACACCATTACCTCTCAAAAAACCACTTCCTTTGTGATATCCCCTCTGGACCAAGTATATTGACATCCAAAAAGAATGACGAAGACAAGTAGAATAACTAAGAAATATTGACATGAAATTTTATTGAGTTTTTCTAACCTGGGAACAGTATTTCAGGTGCTAGATTTTCATATGTAACAAAGCACTTGAGTTTATAAATATAGATTTACTGACTATTGATATGTGTAAAGTATTCAAATGTTCCTAAATTACACTGAAAACATTAAGGAAAACAATGACCAAAACAATTAAGTCAAGATTCTTGGTGGTTACATGAGAGAAGATAGATATTTCTAGTGATTAAGTAATACGTAAAAATGCAAGGGATCTGAGATTTTAGCAGAATGAGGAGCTTTAAGTGGGGGAATTCTCTCCATCTCTGAAGATCTATACTTGTCTATGGTTTAGTGAATTTTCCTGAGGTACATAAAAGTTAAGTGTTACATCCAGGATTACACAGCTACTCAACTTCAGAAAAGAAATTTAAATTCAGGTCTTCCTGATTCCAAATCCAACATTCAATCTATTATACCACACTGCACCTTTTTCAAGGTATTTAAACAATATGTTGGAGTAAACATTATGGAAACTACATTGACAACGCTTTACATCTATAATTACCTTTTAGTAAATTATTATTCTCTTATTTTACTGATGGTCAATCTTGTGCTGAAGGAAATATCATGCATATGTTGACTTAGTAAATACTTTGCAAGAGACAGTCCCGAACATCTTTTATCTTTTTAATTAAAATTTCCTAAAAAACACTGATAGACATTTTTTATTTCTCTATATCAACAGATGCTGAAGTTTCAAATGACACCAATCCAGGTATGTCTAAAATTAAATTTCAGAAATAGGTAATGTGACATTATTTACCATATCTTGATATTGTTCCAAGTTATATGTTCTTCCAGCACCTGAGCCAATTTAATTCAGTTCAAAAAATCATTTTGGCTACTCTCTGGTTTAATTAAGCACTCTTAAAAACTCCAAAAACTCTTTTAGATTTCCAGTATGTCATTTGGTAAGATACTACTTCAATGAGCAGAAAGTTCAGGGTTCAACAAAGTACCTGAAATTTTTTATGCTTGATATTTTGGGGCAAAAATATATATGAAAAGACCCAAAAGCTCTAGATGTAGAATAATTACTTTATTCCAAAGCCAAAACTAAGAGATTTATCCCAAGATGCCAAAATATAGAGGATGCTGACAGTACCTATACTGCTTTAGCAAGTAGAATATTATATACATATATATGTACATATATATGAAAGACATCACTCATACCATTTTACTATACTATATATATATACATATATATCAATATATATTTAATATATCAATATAATACTCCTATTATATATGATATATTATATACTTCTATTATATACATATATATATATTATATACTCCTTTTAGCACTAAGCTAAGCAAAAGTTAAAAAGAATAATCAAACTAGGAAGTTACCATATGAACCACTCTTTCCCCTGACCATGGCTTCCACAGCAGTATTGGGCAGCGGTCTCCAAGAGCCAGTGTCCTGAGATCTTTGTGTCCCCCTTCAGGGCCTCTCTTACCATTGGGCCTTGTATTCTTTAAATCTGAAGTCTCACTCCAACCCCTCCAAAAACTCTTATTGACCATATTTTTCTTGCTCACAAGGACTGCTAGCTACATCTTGATGCTCTCCATTCTTATAATAATTCCAATACTTTTGGCCCAGTAAACAGAACCAATGTTTGCCTCAGTTTGTTAGAATAAGTTGCCATGGATTCCAAAGATTGCAAAAACACGAGTCAATCAACCTCTCACAGAAATAAACTGTCCAGTGGACCCAAACTCTACCTCTTTACTCAGTCAATTGTCTCAATAATATATTGTGAGCCGCTTGAGGGCAGAAACTATCTTTTTGCCTCTTTTTGTATCCCTCAGCATTTAGCCTAAAGCCTGGCACATAGTTTGTGCTTAATAAATGTTAATTGAATGAATGAATGAATGTTATTCTTTGAGGGAGTGCATAAGAGATCATGTAAGTAGCTCAGCTTTAATGAATCTTCATTGCTGACAAATCAGGTCAAAGCACATCTTACTAACATATTTTGTATACAAGATGGCACCCTTGCCATAAATACAGAATCTCTTGTGAAGAAGAAAGCACAAGGAAACTTAATCACCTGAGACCACAGTGACTATAATAGAAAAGTATGAGAAATATCAGGTACTAGCCCATTTGGCCCAGCTAAGACAACTATTACTTCTCACCTCCGGGATTGAGCTCTTCAAGGCACAGGTTACTAGGATCATCACATTGAGAGTTGGAAGGGACTTTAGAGATCAAATATAATCCCCTCATTTTAAGACAGGGAAGCCATGCCCAGAAGAGTAAGATAACTAACTTTCCCAAGACAAAAAAAGTAAATGACGTTGGAAAGATTTAAATCAAGGTCTTTTCTTTCCACATCCAGTCCTTTTCCCATTGTATCACATAGACAATCCTTGTTCCTAGAACAAAGTAGACATCATATGTTCCATAGGTTCACAATGAATATTTTTTGTCTTTAGAAGACTGGCCAGAACTGCGACTGGTGGGTGGTTCAGGGCGATGTGCAGGACGAGTGGAAGTCTATTATCAAGAGGTATGGGGCACAGTGTGTGATGACCTGTGGGATCTAAATGAGGCTGAGGTGGTATGCAGGCAGCTGGGGTGCGGACAGGCTGTGTCAGCCCCTGGAGAAGCACACTTCGGCCCAGGCTCAGGAAACATCCTCTTGGACAACATGCAGTGTGCTGGGACTGAAGGCTATCTAGGCCAATGCTCCCATTCTGGATGGTCCAACCACAACTGTGGTCATCATGAAGATGCTGGTGTCATCTGTTCAGGTATTTGTTACTTTGTTAGGAAATCAATTTCTAAAGTTTCACTCAAATGCCATGGTGTTTAAAAGATAAAGGGACCCTAACTACAATAAACTCCATCCCCTTCCACCCTGCCCATTCATCTTTCTCTAACTGAGCTGCTGAATATCTCCAGAATAGAAGATTTTTATCATATTGCCCCAAGCACAACTAACGAAGAAATAATGTCCCCATTACTGCCCTCCAGAATTAATTCTAGCTTCTCCTTCACTTTGTATTTGCTTTTTTTGATGGCATTTCATTTCTCTATACAAGCAGATTCAAGAAACTTCACTACGACAACTCCAGGTATGTCAAACAGTATATCAAGTTCTTAAATCACATCTGTCTGGCTTCTGAACTCTCCTAGTCTTTTGGGCTCCTCTTATTACACTTTCACATCTTACCTTGTGTTTATTAATAGTCACTTACGTACATGTCTTACTGCCCTCACTAGTTGTAAGTTAAGGAAGGGAAAATGTCTTATTCATTTTTGTATGCCCAGCAACTAACCCAGTGACTTGTATGTAGTAAACATTCCATAAATCTATATCTATAATGAAATATTCAACCAACAAACATATACGTATGTACATCTACATGTACATATATCATATACATGCATATAACACTGGACTATACTTAGCCCAGTGAAATGTTCAACCAACAAATATATGCATATATGTATATGTGTACTTACATAAGTATACATAACGTATACTTACCATTGTTTAGTTGTTTTTCAGTCATGTCTGACCCCCATTTGGAATTTTCTTGACAAAGATCCTGGAGTGATTTTCCATTTCTTTCTACAACTCATTTTACAGATGAGGAAACTGAGGCAAAGAGGGTTAAATAACTTGCCTAGGATCACACAACTAGTAAATTTCTGCGACCAGATTTGAATTCTGGAAGATGAGTCCTCCCGACTCCAGGCAGGCTTGGTACTCTATCTACTGCACCACCTATCTGCTCCAGTGTATGTGTATACATACTGCAAATATTGGCAATGTACACACACATACACACACAAGTATATGTATTGGTTGGTTGAACATTTCATGGAGCTAAGTGTCAGTCAAGAAAGAACGATCGATATGGTTTGGTCAAATATAAGGAATTAATTGTAGTAACATTACTGAAAGAGAAACCTGGTATTAACAAGAAATGACAAAGTTGATTTTATTTTTTATAAGTGCTGTTTCATGGATTTTAAAATCAGCAAAGGCATATCCAGGAGTTAGTAGAGGAAAAGCAGTATTTCACATAGCCTAGGACCTCTAGCATGGCTTAGCTTCCTCTGATTCATATGATCTCCATCCTATACCAGCATGTAATAATCAGTCTTCTATGGGGAAACAACAAGATGCAATATCCTACCCTAATAATACTGCCCTCCACCTTCAGTCCTCACTACCCCTAACTACCCCTAACTGGACCCCAGTGCAGTGACTTCCCCGACAGTACCTTATAGTCCAGGTTGGAAGTGAGAGCAAAATGAGTTTGGGGAGAATAATTCAAGAAAGAGATGGGTTACGAGCAAATTTTTGTTCACTGTTCTTTAAAGTTTGAGAAACAAAATTTCTAGTCTCATTACAAAATCAGTTACCAAATCTTTTTTTTACTTTCAAATCTCAGAAAGATAGATATATAGATGATAGATAGACACATACATAGACAGGTAGACAGAGAGGAATATATAGGTATATCCCATTCTCTCCATTCATACAGCCAGCACCCTAGTTCAGGCCCTTGGCATGTCCTTGAACTTATTCTATATATGTTTTTCAAACACAGAAGGATAAATTAAAGAGGTGGATTTAAAGTGAAGGAACAAACTTAAAAGAACAATCATTTAGCACTTCCTGACCTTCTTGTAGCTACACTAAGAACATTAGCTCTGCCACACGGGACTATTAGCATTTTATTTATCTGTAAACCTACATATGTTAAGTCAAGTAAATAAACATTTGTTAAGCACCTACTATGTGCCAGGTACTGGCTAAGAACTGGAGATACAAAGAAAAGAAAAGGATAGCCCCTGCTTTCAAGGAGTATATGGTCTAATGGAGAAGACATTACAAATCATGTGCAAACAAGTTATATCCAATATCCATATACAGAGTAGCTGGGCATGGAGGCATACATCTGTAATCCTTAGGAGAGGCATATGCTGATGGATTGTTTGAGCTTGGGATTTCTGGAATTAGTAGGGCTAAAGATGATTGGACATCCATGCCAAGTTCAGCAACATATAGTAAGAATCCAGGAATGGAGGTGACCAGATTGTTTAAGAAGACAAAAACTGACCCAAGTCAAAATCTGAGCAAGTCAAAGCTTCCATGATGATCAGCAGTAGGATGAGGTCATGAGTAAATATTGTACTTCCATCCAGGGCAAGAGAAGGAGATCCAACGCAAAAAAAAAGATACAGGATAAATTGGAGAAAATCACAGAAGGAAGGCACTAACGTTAAGGGTGATAGCAAAGCCTTCTTGTAGAAGGCAGAATTTTAGCTGGGATTGGAAGGAAGCCAATAAAGCAAAATATGGAGATGAGGGAGAGAATTCCAGTCATGGAAATGCCCAGAGCTGTTCTGCATGAAAAACAACAAAGGCCAGAGTCATTATTTTGCACAGTATATAGAGGTGAGGAAGGTATAAGAAGAATGGAAAGTTAGGAAGGGGACAAGTTACAAAAAGTTTAAAAAGCCAAATAAAAGATTTTATATTTGTTCTTAAAGATAGCCAATAGAGTTGAATGAATGAGGACTGAGAGTGAGGTGAGGGCAGTGGCATGGTCAGATCTACCCTTTAGGAAGACCATCTTGATTGATGTGAGTAGAAAATGAACTGAAGTGGCTTTGTGGGTTTGTTTATTTTCCCTTATTCATTGACTTACTTCTCTTTCTAGGTTCTTCAGAAGTTCCCAGAAATTCCACAGAAGGTATATCTTTGTTTTTCATCTAAAATTTCAGAATGATGTAATTCAGATGACCTTGATGGTAAAAGAGATATAAATAACCCACCCACAGTGCTCTAGATTTTTGAATATGTCTTCAGACCCCTCTCAGGTGGAAGAGTCTTGGGGCAATCCATACAGTGAAGGAAGAATTATAATTGTTAAGAGAAAGGATAGTGAGGTCACCTAGGATTTTGTTGCCAACCAGCATGATGGTCGATGGCTCAGGATAAGGCCAGAGGAAAAAAAATCTCAATTATACCCTCACTGTATCTATCCATCAAGATCCATTCTAAATACCATCTCCTTTGGAAGGCCTACTTTGATATTTCCCAGGTATAAGTGAGTTTTAGTTCCCACAAGACTTCATAAACACCTTGTTCTTGTTCCTTTGGTAGATTTATCATATTCCATTTTGTTCTTCATTTCTAGAGTTCCTTTCACTTTTCTCCATGAAGTTCTATTCCCTACTAATCTCAGCTCCATGGTTCAGCCATTATCCTTAGTCTCCAGGAGATGGCACTTGTTCCTTTCCCAGGGAAGCACCTGGCTAACCACTGGACCATAGAAGAACATTGAAAGTGTGTTTAGCTGATAAATAGCCTCTGTTTTTGGAGGATTCATACAATTCCAGAACCCACACAAAAGCCGTTTCTTAGAGGAATTTAAATCATCTTTCCATTCATTTATCTATTCTTTATTTTAGCCTTTTCCTCCAATCCCATGTAATCTTATTGCCATTTTCATTTACTTTTAATAAGCACTTACATAGTATATATTCTGTTTGATTAGTATTTTCTGCTGAGTCCAAGGTTTACAGAACAAATCTTTTTTATTAAGGGGGTTTGTTCTGTGAAGTTTGGATTCAGTCAAAGGGTCATACCTGAGGACCTAGAGGGCCACATGTGGCCTTGAGGCCTCAGGTTCCCCACCCTTGGTCTATGGACTCAGGAGGAATGCCTGAATTCCTCATTCTCCTTTCTTAGTTGTGTCTTCAGCCATGGTGTTTCCTTTTGCCAATTACCTGAGGTTACTTCCTGAAGCATCTAGACTAGGTGAAAGTGAGGAGATCTAACATCACCTGTTCCAGAAGTTTCTAATAACAGATCTGCCTTATCCTACCTATCTAATCAGAAATGACTTAAACGGGGACTAAGTCAAGTTCAGTTAACAAACATTTATTAAGCACTTACTATGTGCCTGGCAATCTACTAAGAACTGGAGATACAAATACAAACAAAAAGGAAGTTCCTGACTTCAAAGAGCATATAGTCTAACAGCAGAAGACCACACATTAAGGGAAACTGAAATGGAATGAGGGAGGTAACTTCATGGATGAATGGGGGCAAAGTCCAGAGAATGAAAGATGACTGGTCTGGGACCTTCCTGAAAATAAGGTTCTAGATGGAACTAATGGGAGAAGGGGGCTTGAAGGACAAAGGGATAAAACAGCTGCCTCAGTGGTGGGAAGAAGTCTGGAGGATGGTGGCAAAGTCTAGAGAGCGAAGAAGCATGGCCATTCTGGGCCCTTCCAAAAATGGAGGTCTTATCTATTTCTACAAAACCCATACTGTCTAGCACAGTGACATTTATTAAGCTGGTACTTAATACATATTTGTTGAACTAATTTTTCTATAAATCAAGGGTTTTTAGGAAGGGATCTGTGAACTTTTGCTTTGTTTTGTTTTGTTTGACCACTGATTTTCAATAAATCAATTTTCTTGTAATCCTATCTATTTTATTTTTTGCATTTAAAAACATCATCCTGATGATGATGGGGGTTCCTGGAACAAAAAAGGCTAATAAACCCTGTTATAATGCTGACTCTTTCAATCAAAGAAGGGGGAAGAAATTGCCTGGGGTACCAGTCTACAGGGGTCATTAACCAAGTGTAGATGAATCAGATGAAACTAAAATATTAAATCTCCTCCAGCTGAGGTAGCTTAACTATGCTACAAAGAGTAAGAGTTAAAAGGCATCATACTGCTACTGTCACATCTTTCAAGGATTCAAAGTCAGCACTTTCTCTCTCTCTTTTTTTTTTTTTTGCCTCCAAGCTGATTTAGTCAGTTGTAAAGACCCATCTTAAAACTCCCTTGGAAGAAGAGAACTCTAAGTGCAAAATTTTCATGAGTCAATGAGTGGTTTGGATTCTGTGGAAGTAAATATTCATTGCTGCATTTCTTTTGTTTGTTTTAGGAAGAATTAATTCTTGTGGTGGTGTCATTTCAAGTCTTTCTGGATCATTTTCTAGTCCACAGTATCCTGGAAATTACCCTACCGACATATACTGTGTCTGGGAGATACACGTAGATAAGAAATTCCATATTGAGCTCATGATTCCAAATTTGAAGTAAGTAAATGATATAAATTGTTTCATAAATCTGTAGAAAGTTAAAGATGGGAAAGACCCAAGAAATAATCAATTCTAATGTCTTCATTTTACAGAAAAGGAAACTGAGGCCTAGAATAAGGAAATAACTTGTATAAGGTCATTCACATCGAGCTAATAAGTTGCAGAGCCACAACCAGACAAGATTTTCTAACTCCTGTCAGTGTTCAGTCTTTACATTGTTTTATTAGTAATTAAAAAGCATTTATTATACACCTATCTCACTTCTTACCTGCTCCATGGACCCTTCCCTTATCAACCCCAGTTGGGGTAATCCTATCCTCAAAATTTCCTGAGTACTTACTGCCTACTGCCTGTACCTCCTAGTTGGCATAGCCTTTTACCACCTAGTATTCTCACTTTTAAATGTGTTTATATCAGTTTCCCAACTACCCTGCAAACTCTTTAAGGTCAATAATTCTTTCTTCTACCTGACTCTAAAAACAGAACTTTAAAATCATCTTTAGCTAATAATCATAAAACTAAGGTTAGATTTTTAATTCATAATTTTGACAAAGATATTTTCTTTTATTAAGAGAATATTTAGGCAGAAAAAATAAAACTATAAAACTTCATAGTATTATCAATATTGAAGTTTTGTTTTAGCATCCAAAAGAATCCATTCAATTTAAATAAATTTGACCCAAACATAAGTGATTCATCCTTCTAACATCTTTCATTTAGAAAGTTGTCCCCTACAGTTTCTCCTTTGAATGATCTTATATTGTGTCCCATCTTTTCTTTTATTTAGGCTTTCTTCCTATCTATCAATCAAGTATTTATGAAGTAAATAAATGTGCTTAATGTCACCATTCAAGTCACTAAGGAAACAGATAAAAAGAATCATACACTTCCTACCACCAGGGAGTTTTCATTCTAATGAATGAGAGAACAAGTATATACAAAAATAAGTGCAGCATAGTATAAATCAGATAAAGTCAAATCCATATAAAGTAGTTAAATACATTTTAAGGGAGCAAGGGCACTAGTATTGGGGGTAGGTAAGGTGGTGCAGTGAATACAGCACTAGACCTAGGGTCAGGAAGACCTGATTTCATATCTGGCCTCAGGCACTTACTAGCTGTGTGACCGTAGCCAAGTCACTTACCCTCATCTGCCTCAGTTTCCTCATCTGTAAAATGGGATTAAGAATAGCACCTAAATAGCAGAGTTGTTGTGAGAATAAAATGATATAGCATTTGTAAAGCACTTTGCAAACCTTAAAAGCTCTCTATAAATGCTGCTGCTGCTGCTGATAGCAATGGTAGTGATGAAGATGGTGCTTAAACTGTACCTTAAAGGAAGAGATTACTAAATGAGGCAGGGGTGGAGAGGGAGTATATTCCAAAGACCATGGAAGATGTGGTTTTTTATGTGAGGAATACAGAGAAGTTTACCTAGATCACAGAGTTCAAAAGGAAAATATATGGACATATAAATATCCAGTGAACTTGAAGATGTAAGTTGGAGCCAGATTGTATAGGCTTTAAAAGAGAGAAGATTTTTTTTTATTTTAGTATATAAGAAATAAGAACACAACCAATTGAGATTAGTTGAGTAGGGGAATCACATCATCAGAGCCATACTTAAGGAAAGTTATTTTGACAACTGTGTTTGGATAGACTGGAGCAGGAAGAGATTTGAGGTGGGGAAACCAATTAGGAGAGTATTGCAATGATCTAGATGAAGAGAGAGGGAGCCTGAACTGAGGTGATAATCATCGTCTTTCACTTCTGAACTTGTCTATTACCGTTAAAAGCACTACCATCCTGTTGATCGCCCAGGCAGGCAGCCTAGTGTCCTCCTCAACTCCTCCATCTCTCTCATGCCCTCATAGCCAATCTGTTGGCAAGACTTGTCCATTTCACTTTCATAGCATCTCTTCTCTATGTCCTCCTTTCTCCTCTGACACTTCCGCCACCCTCTGGTATCTCCCCACTCCCATCCATTCTCCTCTCAGCTGTCAAAACAATCTTCCTGAAGTGAAGATCTGGTTCGTTCTCTCCCTCTCCCTCTCTCTCTTTTTCTCTCTTTCTGTCTCTCTCTCTCTCTGTCTCTCTCTCTCTGTCTCTCTCTCTCTGTCTCTCTCTCTCTGTCTCTCTCTGTCTCTCTATCTGTCTCTCTGTCTCTCTTTCTCACACACACACACACACACACACACACACACACACACATACACATGTATGCACCACACCACATCCCTATTCAATAAACTACAATGCTAATAACTATTGCTTCCAGGATCACATAAAAAATCCTCTATCTGAAATTTAAAGCCCTTCGTAACCTGCCCTACCCCTATTCACCATTCCATTCTTCTTATACCTTACATCTCTCCCCACCCCACTCTGAGATCCAGCGGCATTGGTCTCTGTACTGCTCCTTCAACAAAGCACTTCATTTTTCTACTGCCAAATGCAGAATCTTAGAATGATCTGGCATCTCATCTCCTACAGTGATTTGGACGTGGGTGGTATCTAGTGAGCCACTGATTTGGAATGTGTCCCCTAATATGTAAAAATTGTGCACACTAACCATTTGAGAACCCAGCCTAGAAAGCTAAGTTCCATCTCTTACATCAATATTTTTTTTAAAAAGAGATGAGAAAAGAAGTTATACCTTATTCCTTCTTATTTCTATCAGAACAAAATTACATCTTATCCCATATGAAGATATCCCACAAGATAATCAATCTTTATTTTCACTTTCAAAACCCATCTTTCTGACAACTACCAATTCTTTCAAAATGATTTCCTCAAGAGCAACTACCACATTGCAAATGAGTTCCATCTCTTTTCCTCCTGCTGTCATTTTAATTTCAATACCCAATTATTTGCCCTATAGAAAGTTTGAGAATACTATTGTAAAATATTGTGTAGTGCACATTATTATTCCTTTATCATGTTAAGTGTGACTGGTAAATGGTGTAGCTGGTGATAAAGTTATGCTCTGAAAGCTTTTGATTTATTTTAATAATGTAACTATGATCATTGGGCAAAGAAAGTGAAAGACCCTGAACACAAAAGGATTTTTTAAAAGGTGGCTAGTGCCATATATCTTAAAGTATGACTTTAAATTCAAACCAAATCTTTCTTCAAATAATCTGGAGTGTTTTTGTCTACGTTGTTTCTTTGCTTTAAATCTGGAAGGTTTGTACAAGATGGGTCTGACTAGTCCTTTGTTTACCTCCTCAGATTGGAAGACATCTATGGCTGTCCTTACGATTTCATTGAAATATTTGATGGGCCCCAAGTAGCCTCTCTGTCCTTGGGGAGATTCTGTTCATCTGTACCACTCACACTTGTCTCTTCTTCAAACATCATGACAGTTGTGTTCAGAAGCGACTCTATGATCACAAGCACAGGCTTTTATGCGATGTACAATGCTGTTAGGCAAAATGAACAGGAACCAGGTAAATAATTTAAATTGGGTCCTTTGTTTTTAAAAGAAAAGTCCTCAGTTTTCCAGAACCCCTCATTTAAATCCAGTCTGATCTAACAGCCTCCTTATCAGTGAAACTTAGAGATTTATTCTCAAATAGCACCTTGTCTTTATTTCTACTCACCAACAAAGGTAATGTTGAAGGTTGACACAGGCCACTTGGGTAAGTAAGTCTTTGTGACCTGAAGGATATGAATGGTTACCCACCTCGTTTCCTGAGGAAAATGCCATTTGTGCCAAATCCTCCCGTAGTTCCAAGTCTGCAACATGTGAAGAGCCATGTCAATGCTCTTCCAAGTGATGAGTCTTGGAAACTTATCTCCTCCATTAGTAAAAATCCACATTCTCCCAGCAACTCAACTACATCCTGGTTGATATCCAGCTAGATCCATATTTATGGTCAATAAAAGCAGACAAATCAAAAGCTTTTCTGATTTAGGTGAGCCATCACACTTAAAAATGGACACAGAGGAAGCAAGAACCAGTGTTTGCATTCCTATTAAACTGTGAGCAGAATGGAACATTAAGCATACTTTTAGTCAGTTGAAGTGGTATACAGGTATCTATTGGAGTACCATTGGTTCTTTCAGGCCATTAGGGTATCATTTTGTAAGTTACTGCTTTAGAAGCATGGGAAGCATGTTTAGAAATATTCTAATACACCAATGGATCCATAATCTTGTTAGCGTTATTCCCCAGGGGATTCAGATGGCAAACCGTCCATGCCTGCCCATCCTGCATAACTCTCATGCAAATCATCCTATAAATTCATCACAGGAGATCCATCCAGTGTTCTGGTGGGTTTCCTTACAAGCATTTATAAATACATAACTTAATGTCATCTATGTATTTCACCAAAGGCAAGAATAAGTCCAGGTTTATGTAACTAGCATGGATCAAGTTAGAATGGAAAACAGGTAGTTCATTTTACTCGCTGAGTCCATTTTACTGCTGCTCAGTAGGTAATGAAGTATTTTAAGGAGCTTCCACTGAGCAATACAACCATTTATATTGACCAGAATAAATATGGAAATCAAAGATTTTATTCTTTGAACCATATTTCTCCTCCATCTCTACTGCCTAATATTTGGTGAATGAATGAATACAAATTAAACTGGAATCTTTCAGTTATGAGAGATAAATACTTGTTGAAAGAATAAGGATACCAATTATTAAGTGACTAAAACAACCCCTGAAACAACAACTAACAATAAATATACCTCTATAGGAGTATTGAGTTACAATCATGTTCCAGTATTTTGGAAAATCATTTTAAAATGGGAAGATACTCAAGATCCTTTGTGTTACACTGATCTTTTTATTGTATTAAGTAATTTATTCCTTACTCAAGATCCCAAAAATTTACAGTTTAAATTCTTCTGCGTTTAGATAAAGGACCAGAACTGCGCCTTGTTGGTGGTTCTGGGAGATGTGCAGGAAGAGTGGAGATTCATTACCAGGGAATCTGGGGCACAGTGTGTGATGACTTATGGGATCTGAATGAAGGAGAAGTGGTATGCAGGCAACTCAAGTGTGGAAAAGCCATTTCAGCTCCTGGGAAAGCTCATTTTGGACCAGGTTCAGGAACCATTCTCTTGGATAATATACAATGTGCAGGAAATGAGAACTATCTTGGACAGTGTGCCCACTCTGACTGGTTTCAGCACAACTGTGGTCACCATGAAGATGCTGGAGTCATCTGTTCAGGTATACAGTCTTATTTCAAAATTCCAGACCCTAGTATTTAAATTGTATGCATCTTACTGATTGCTGCAAACTATAACCACAGAAAACAACAAGAGACCAGTGGTCCATGGGGGAGTGAGGGGGAAAAATCTAAGATGTATGAAAGTGACTGTAGAACACTGAAAACAAACAAAATAATTTTTAAAAAGAGAACAGTGGTTCAGGAGATGTTTCCATCTTGGTGAGGGGAAAAAGACAGCCATCTCACAGGAAAACTGGACTGTAACCATAAAATTCAGTTGTTCCTATTTACAGAAATAATTCTATTTAATGACAATAGTTACGTATGATGTAGCCTACCATTTGTATATTTTTTTCATTTGCTATAGCCATGCTGTGAGGTGATTATTTTTCATCTAAGTGAGTAAATTGAGGTTCAGAGTAGTTAACTGATTTGATCATCTAAGATGTTATTTGAACTCATAATTTTCTGATTTCAGGTCCTACACACTACCTGCTAGGCTATGGAGCTCTAGTTGCCTACTGCGGTTTAAGACTTAGGACTTGGTAACACAAATGTTAATGCTCAACAGATACTAAGTCCAGTTCTTATAAGCATGGCCAATATAGCAAAAGTTTATTAGTTTTTAAAGGGCAAATGAAACTTTCCTTAATTTTTTTTGTTTTCTTTTCTACATAAATAGATGCTGAAAATTTGCTTCCAGGTGTGACTCCTATACCTCCAGGTATGCCAAGAGCTCTTTAAGAGCCCTAGATATCCTCAGCAACAACAAACATTTTTTAAATGCCTACTGTGTGCAGAGCACTAAGTTAGGCATTAGGGAGTGAGTACCTATCTATTATGTTTTTTTTGAGAAATGTTGATTCTATAACAAGAATCACTTAAGTATGCTTCCCTTGAATTTTAGATGGGACTATAGAACCAATGTAATTCTCACCTATCAAGGAAATATCCAAGCCACTATAGCACCAGTAAACCTTGGAACATAGCAGAAATCAGTCAGGATTGACTTCTGTGAGAATCCTTTGACAAAGTCTCCTTACTGGTTTGAATCATTTATAAGTCAAGAGTAGAACTTTTTCTACTGAGAAAACATTAAAGGCATCAAAACATTGAAATCAATAGTAACAAGGATTCTGGCTTGCCTTTCAGTGCATTTTTTAAAAAATTGTAAACTTTTCTTGTTGTTCTTTTTCTTTCTCCAGTTCTCCCAGAAACTATGCCTAAAAGTAATTCTTTCCTGTTGAAAATCTGTCACTTTCCTATAATGTTATTAGTTGAACCCACTATTTCTAGAATCCTTAAAAATAGGGTAGATTCAGTTAGCAATTATGAGGGCAAAGGAGTGAGTAAATTAAATGTCCCTAAAATAATTTCCCTTGCATCCCCCCTGCTGTAAAAATCTAAGTTTGATGGGCAGGTAGGGGATGATTTTACATGACTGGAGGTGGGGAGGAGAAGTAAGGGAGAGGAATAATACCATGTGGGATTGGTCTGCTAGGGCTGAGGATTTAGAACACTAACTGTGGAGCAGAAGACAGTTAGCATGATGCCATACATGCTATCTCATTTCATGAGCATGTGTAGTTCATGAGTAGCAAGGTACTGTAACATTTCCATTTTTAGGGTACAATCTCCATGCCTAATCGCCCCTGCCCTACACACACACACACACACACACACACACACACACACACACACATGTGTGTGCGTGTGTTTTATATCTGTCCTTGATTTGCTTACCAAGATTCATAACTAAACCATCTTCCCAACTTGCCAGTTTCCAGACTATGAGGTAGAATGAATGTTTCATGTATCCATCCCAATTTCTCCAGGATTATTTGTGGTGAAAATATAAAAAGTGTATAGAAGTAAAACCTGACTTTCTTTTTCCGTTTCTTGTAGGAGGAAGTAACTCTTGTGGTGGAGTCATCTCAAAACTTTCTGGCTCATTTTCTAGCCCTTGGTATCCTAAAAATTATCCCACAGATATAGAATGTGTGTGGGTCATACATGTGAAGGAGAACTTCCGCATAGAACTTCAGGTCCCCAGCCTGAAGTAAGTAAACAACCTAAACCATCACACCTCCAATATCCAGATTATATTGGAATCAGTGCTTTTATTAACTCCACCTGGATTTTTCCTATGAGAAAGATTTTTTTCAACATTTCAGTTCGCTTTTATCCAGAAAATCTAGAAAAAGATTATTTTGTCCTTATTTTTTGCCTAGTTGTTTTTTTCTTTTTGACAGTTTTTCCATTTTTGTTTCTCACCCCATGCCCTAGTAGTGCTAAGTTTCCTGATGGCTTTTCCTTCTGGTTTTATCTTGCCAGACTATATCACAGTAAACTTCCCTTCCTTTCTCCAACTTGCTTCCAAACATCTTCAAATATAAGGAAGTGCTGAATATAGTGGAATAAGGGCTAAAGTAGGAGTCACAGAACTCATGGCTCTGCCAATTACTCCCTGAATGACCTCGGACATGTCCATAACTTGCCTGGACCTCAGTTTTGTCATCTGTCAAATGAAGAAGCTAGACCAGTTGATCACTAAAATCCCTTGCAGCTCTTAATTGTATGATCTTATCATCTTTCCTGGACACAATTCGGTGCCTTCAATATGTACTTAGTCCCAAGTGCTGCTGTCTTTGGGCTATGATTTGCTTTTTAAAATAGTTGCCTTCAAAATGCAATGAATAAATAAACAAAAATGGGCAGGCAGAAGCAGACAGATAGATATAGATATGAGACACATGATAGATAACAGAAAGATAGATAATAGCTTGATAGGTGAAAGAAAAATAGGCAGATAGAAACATAGGCAGATAGATGATAGATAATAGATAAAAAGATGATAAATGATAGAAAAAATAGATTGATAGGTGATAGAAAAACAGATTGATAGATGAAAGAAAAATAGGTAGATGGATACATAGACCAACAGGCAGATGGATAGATGATAGATAAAGACTGATGATAGGTTAATAGATGATAGAAAAATAAATGATAGATAATAAAGATTAATGATTAATAGGATAGATGATTGATTGATGATAGAAAATAGATACTTATATAAGTAGAGAAAATACCAGTAGAGGAATAAGAAGCAGGGGTACTTTACTTTGGCCTGGACTGGGACTATATCAATGCTTGTGGGTGTGGATGACTGTAATTTATCCTGTACCACTATGAAACCATTAAATGATAGCACTTTTTTCAGTGTTTATCTGTGGTGCCGAACTAATGGGCACATTCCAAATTAAATAGGTTCTCTGAGCTACATGTCACCTACTCATTCTGCACTAGACCTGAGTAGAAAATCATGTCAGTGTCTGGAGACCCACTCACACTGTTTCTCCTGGGGCAACCAATACAACACTCCTTGAGTGCAGGGACCATTTCCCTTTTGTCTTTGATACATTAGCAGGTACTCATTAAATACTTGTTGATTGGTAAACAGATTGAACCAAAGAATTTCAATTTAATGTTTAAAAAAGAATTTAGGGACCTGAGGTTTCTCAAGGTAAAGGGACATTTTAAAATTCAGGATATTCATTTTAAGTGTTCTTTTATTTTTTTATGAATTTGAGATGATCTTTAGACCATAATGGTAGGAAACTGATGACAATGCATTTCCCTCCTCAGACTGGAAGATATCTATGGGTGCCCTTATGACTTTCTTGAAGTCTTTGATGGATATCAAGCTGCCTACCTGTCCATGGGGAGATTCTGTGCTGGGGCAGAGCTCACATTTTTTTCTTCTTCAAACAAAGTGACAGTTGTGTTCAGAAGTGACTCTATGATCACCAGCTCTGGCTTCTATGCAAAGTATAATGCTATTCAGCAAGGTAAACAAGAAGCCGGTAGGTGTCTATGAAGCTGGCTCCTTTGTTTTTAAGAGAGGATAATACATGAAATTTTGTCTGAAGCAATCCCATTGTTGACACAGTTTGGAATTTCATTTACACAAATCATATAACTAAAAAGCCTTCCATGATAACCAAGAAAAAGTTAAACAAAATCAACCAACATTGTTATTACATGGGATGCATATATGCATATGCACCATTCTGTATCTGTTGACCCCTACTTTTCCAGGGAAAGGAGAGAGGTGCATTTCCTCATCTATTATCTAGGGCCAAGATTATTCATTATAATTTTACCATATTTGACTTTTTTTTAGTATTCTAAAACATTGACATCCAAGTGTTGAAAGCATGTTCTACCCTTAAGTAGGAAATTGCAGAAGCAGAGAATCAAAGTTTTACTGCTAGAAAAATGAACTGAAAGCTCATTTATAATCCAACCCCTTCATTTTAAAGAGGAACCACTGAGAGCTGGAAATAGGAGCACCTTGTCCGTGGTTCCACAGAGCTGGGGTTGGAAATTGAATTTTAGCAAAAGCCCTATCTGTAGCTAAGCCATCCTCTTTTTGTTGTGTTTCTAAGATATGTCCCTGAGATTGGTGAATGGAAGCCACAGGTGTGAAGGTCGTGTGGAGGTGTACTACAATGGCACCTGGGGTACAGTGTGTGATGACAGCTGGGACCTGACAGATGCCCAAGTTGTATGCCAGCAGATGGGCTGTGGACAAGCTCTGTCTGCGCCAGGACATAACCACTTCATGGGAGGTTCTGGACCCATAATTCTGGATGATATGCAGTGCATTGGAAATGAAGCCAAAGTATGGCAGTGTATGCACAATGGTTGGTTCTCCCATAACTGTGGACACCAGGAAGATGCCAGTGTTGTCTGCTCAGGTACATGCCAGGTGGCACTGTCAATGCCTCCACTATCAGGGAACAGATGAGCAGGTAGTCTTGGGTATATCACCATCCTTTGCTTCATTTTTACATTATGTGCTATGGATTTTTTACTTTCCTAAAATGATCAGAGTGATCCTGGAAAAGTTATTTGACTATTATATTCCTCAAACACTCAAATTACTAAGTCTTAGGTTGGGATCTACATTGGTTGAAAGAGTTCTCACACTGAGAGTATCCCTTCATTTAATGGCATATCTATATAAAATATATGAGGGTTTCATCTGTACACGTCTTATACCAAGAATCAGTTTGAATGAAGTGGTTAATTGGGTGGTGGTAGTTGAATAGGAGATGGAAATATAGAATATTTAAACTCTGGGAATTCCTACGATACAGAATTCCTCTACTATACCATCATTCCTATTTATTTAGAAAGATATTCCTAGGAGCTGGAAAGGACCCAGTCTGCGCCTCTGTTTAATAGATGAAGAAACTGAAACCCAGGGGAAAGTGTCTTGCCCAACATCCCGTGGGGAGCAAATGGCAGAGCAGAGAGTCAAACCTAAGTCCTCTGAGGCCAAATGAGAAGACTCTTTCAGCACCATATTATCTTACTGAAAATAATCCCTACTGATTCCAAGTTACCATTCTTGCCCTGCTAGTAATGCTCCTACCAACCGCACTTCTGGGATTCCATCACTGCTGCCTAAAAAGAAATACTTCATTTCTCCTTGTGCCATCATTAAACCTGTGAGGAAAAATCCAATCTGGTAGCCTCATGAGTAGAACTATACCTTAGCAGGGTCATTGGGATTTGAGCCTAGAGTATTAAAATTTAGCAGGTGGAAACTACTGACCTTAGCACCTACCTGGCAAGAATAATTAGTTAAAATAGGCAATTATATTTTCTCCTTCTAGCCAAATCAAACAGACACGTCCCATAGAGATTCTTTCCTGGATTAGCCCTATACTGTTGTCCCTCCTCTATTTTTATGGGGTCCTTTGGTGTGTCCCTTACAGAGTCTGGTGTCCTAGGGCGTGAGCTTTCTACCTCTACTCCCACCAGTCCCCAACTGGATTTGTTTTGTTGTTTGTCCTGAGTGATAAAACTTAGAGAAGTTACTCATCAACTCTGGCAATCTAAAGTTAGTTCATATTTGAAGTAATTTATCTATTTACTATTATTGCTACTGTCATCCCTGGTGATTTAGTAGAAACTATTTTTATTGGGAAAACTGTGTGATGTTTGTTATTTAACTGTTCTATTCATTTTTTCACTTGTTTTGGCTCCTCTGTCTTCCGCATCTGAGCAGCTTCTGATGGCCACACTCAATCAAGACCAACAGGTATCATTTGCCACATCTTGTTTGTATCAGGCAAGGATAGAGGGGCTGATAAGCTGAAAGGTTCCCCAGATACATATAATTATTTAATTCTGTAGCCTCTGATTTTCCTGAGGCTCTTTACCAAGTCAAATGCAGATTTATACCAATATTATTAGAGATGAAAAACTCCATAAAGTCATTGGAATTCCATGAACCAGTTGTCTGCCTACTAAGCACAGAACACTGTACTAGATGCTTAGAGGTATACAAAATAAAAGAAGGAAAAAAGCATTTTTAAACTTCTAATATGTTCCAAGCACTCTGCACTTTACAAATATTATCTCATTTCATTCTCACAATAACCCTGGAAGGTAAGTGCTATCACTGTACCCATTTTACAGTCAAGGAAACCAAGGTAGGAAGTCAAATTACTTGCCCAGAGTCATATGACTAGTAAGTGATGCCAAATCTGAACTCAAATCTTCCTGATTTCCCTTTCCACTATACCCCATAGCTCCCTCCAAAGAAGTAAAATGCCATATACTATTCATGGCATCATAGAATTTAGAGCTGGAAGAGACATCAGTACAACCCATTAACTTTATAAATGGAGAAGCTGAGGCACAGAGAAGTTAATTTAACCAAGAATGACATAGGAAATCCATAGCCTTGGGTTTAAAACCACTGCTTTGATTTCAAATCCAGGGCAATTTCACTTCAACAATTCATTCAGTCCTTCTATGTGCACAGAATTATGCTAGGTACTGGAGAAAAGAGTTTAAATAAGATATGGTTCCCTACCCACATGGGGTTAGGAGGCAGCTATACTGTATGTAAATAGCTATGATATGATAATACAAGATAAATGTTTTAGAGGGATAAAACATGAAGTACACAAGGAGAACAGACTTGGAAAGGACCTAATCACCTGATCAGTCAATGGAATGTAGGGAAAGAAACCCTAGTCGTGGTTCTGAGAGGGAGCCTGATATTTTCTAAGTGACTTGCATTTTGAAAGATCCATTTGACTAATACAATGCTTGTTTATAAATGTTTTTTCCCTTTATTTTACAGACTTTAATGATGAGTCTCCACCAATAGGTATCACTGCCATTTTATTTACCTTTTATACTCAGCCAACTGTTTTTTATTTTTTTTTAAAGTCCCCATCTTACTCAGGTTGAAAATATGGAAGCCACTCACAGCTGATCGCCTTACTCATCCGCATGGCAGCTTTGACCTTCTCTGTCTTCAACTTGAGTCAGTTTGCCCATCCCTATGCAACCTGATGGCCCCCTGCTCCATAGGTTAAACATACTAATGTCAAACTTAGTGTAGATATCTGACTGACTCATATCACTGTGCTCAGAACTCCTGAGCCCATGAAATCCACCAGCTTCAACCTCCCAGGCAGCAGAGATTAAAAGCATGAGCCACCATCTGTCTTTCAAATACAACACCTCCAAGCTTTAATGTTCCTTCCTTATTGTATAGGTAGAAATGAGAGGTTATGACAAAACACCAGACAAATCAAAGACTTTGTTCAAAATTATAGCACTGAACACAATTACTGATTTAATTTTTTATTTAATAGAAGATATAAGATTAGGGTATGTCATATTTAAATATGTTGCTGTATATGTATCTGCAGAAAGGAACATAAGAAGTCATTTAGCAAATGCCCTGTCTGAATACAAAATTATATCTTTCATATGTGTGACATTTTAATAACTGATATTTACATTTCCATTATTTCATTTGATGCTTACAAAAATTCTAGGAGAGTTATCTCTCTGAGTTATTACTATCATTCTTATTTTACAGATAAAAACTTTGGGGTACAGTGAAGTTAAGTAACTTGCCTATTGTCAAACAAAACATGTCAAAGGAAGAATTTGAACTGAGGTCTTCACAACTACGAACTCAAGCATTCTATCCTGACTATACAATCCTGCCTGTCTAATTTCAGCTTTTCAAAATGTCTTCCTATCATTTTACCATCATGACGCTCCTGAGGAATGATATAATGGATAGAAAGCTTGCCTTGGAGCCAGGAAACCTAGGTTCAAATTCTGCCTCTGTCTCATAATGGCTGTATGACCTTGACCAAGTCACTTAAACTCTCAGTGCTCTAGGCAACTCTCTGAGACTAGGTTGCAGAGAAGGTGCTGACCTGCATTGGTAGTAGAAGTTTCTAACGTTCTAATCAGGAGTTCCTAACCTTCCTACCTCAACAAAATCACAGGTCCAGTTCCTATTTTCAAACACTCCTACACAGTTGACTGTGTAGCCATTTCTATGCCTACTGACTAGTGAAAAAAGCTGAAAGCATAGAGAGTATGACAGCCAGGAATGGAATTAGGGATCCTGACTTCTGAACCTGTGCCCTTTCCATTAAACCAAATGAATGATGATGACGATACCATATGATGCAATGTTTTAAAGTTTGCAAAGCACTTTTCTTACAAGAACCCCATGAGATGAATAGCAGTATAAGCTATTATCCTCATTATACAGATAAGAGAACTTGAAAAGGTACTCCTGGTCACACAACCACTAATAATCAGAACATAGAAAAGTTATCTAATGTGATTCCTTCCATATTTTTTGCAGATGAAAATTTCCATTGTGGTGGTTTGCTCACAAATTCTTCAGGCTCTTTTTCCAGCCCTTGGTACCCTAAAAAATACCCTACTAATATAGTCTGTGCCTGGGAAATACAAGTGGACAGCAGGGCTCATGTCAAACTCACATTCGAAGTAGTGAAGTAAGTAAAATGTATGTGTGTACACACATGCGCATACACACGTAGTTGCTGTTGTATCATCTCCTGCTAACATATGAATTGTTTTTATTCTGAAAAGGGCTCATAATAATTAGCAGCTGAAGATTAGATAAGAATAGGAATGGGACAAATACAGATAACTTTAACAACAGTTCCCAGCTCTTCTGCCTTTCTTCCCTAACTTTCAGAGACTGAGGACTCATTCTGCTGACCTGGGTACAGTGGAGGGTGAGAGTGAGAGAAATTTATACAAAATGGTATATAGTTCTTCCTCAAAAGTAAAAGAAGTGGGCACATGCAAATGGAGACTGGAAGACTATGTAAATAAATATGAAAATTTCAGGTGAAAACTTTCTAAATGACTTTGGGCCACCTGTTAGAGAGAAACATTTTGATAGTAGCTGACGTTTATACTGCCTCCTTACAGTTACAAAATACTTCATTAACATCTCATTTGAACTTCATACCAACGCTATAGGGTAGGTAGGCATTACAGAGATTATGATCTCCATTTTACAGATAGGGAAACAAATTTAGAAAAGTTAAGTAATATGCTCAGGTTTGCACAGGAACCTTGGAGGACCAACATTTTACAGATTGGGAACTGAGACAAAGAGAACTAAAGTGACTTGCCTGTGGTTGCACAGCTAGTGTCTGATGTCACGTTCGAACTCAGATCTTCCTGACATCAAGCCTAGTTCTCTATCCACTATGCCACTCAGATGATTCTGCTAAGAGAGAATGTCATCTCATTTCACAGGATGGAAAACTTCTATGGCTGTCCTTATGACTTCGTGGAAATATTTGATGGTCCCCAGAGTGCATCATTTTCTCTGGGGAGGTTCTGTTCTGGTACTACCCCAATATTTACATCTTCCTCCAACAGTATGACTGTTGTGTTCCATAGTGACGCCATCATCACCAACACTGGCTTCTATGCCTCCTACGAATCCCTTGTACTAGATGAAAATGACAATGGTAGGTACTCATAATACTGCAATATTTCTGAAAAACGAATATATTTTATTCCAAAGTGTAAGGAATTTGTTCTAAAAACTGAGTTGAGATCAAAATGATGCATCTACTTCAGGTAGGGCAAAGATTATTTTACTTGTTTAGTTGTCTGGTAGGATAACTGAGTTTTCTGATTTCAAACTTACCCACTGTTTATAAGACAATCGAATAAGTCAACTAAAGCAAAATGAAAATATTCTTTATTCAATCATTCTTTTTGAAAGTCAAATACATTTTCCTTTTTCTCAGATAGACAAATGGCTTTAACAAAGGCAAGATATCTTACCATATAAATGGTTGACCTTGATAGCAAAAGTATAAGCTGGACCTTAATTTTTGAACTCAATAACTTTTTTTCACTCTATATTTTATCCTTAGCCATAATAGTTATATTGAAATTGTAGTGTACTCACTAGCATTCTAGTGGTTTGAAAGAATTGATGCAGCTGCCAAGAGAACTTAAGTAATTTCCCATAATATAATTGAGACACTGGGGGACTTCTCAGCCCAAGATAGTCATCCTATGTGATACAATGACTGGGAAACTCCTTTTATGTGCACTATTTTATTTAAAATAAAATTTTATTTCACTAATTCTACCTTTGTTAAAAAAAATAACTCTGATTCAAAGTTCAAAGTTGGAGAACCCTATCTTTTCATCTAATAATGAATTCCATTATAAGTGCCATTTCCTCTAATCTGGTAAATACTTACATGTCCAAGTGGAAAGTTAAAGGGATTTTTCCAAAAACTTTTTTCCCAAAGAGCTAAGCTTAGGCAAACTACACATTTGGAAACCACTGAACTCTGTGGAATTGCACATACCCTCTTTTTGAAAATACCATTAAGTGGGAAATGCTATTGAACATTAATCAGTTTTTCCCCTTTTGCCAAGACATTTCTCTAAGACTGATGAATGGAAGTCATCGATGTGAAGGACGAGTTGAAGTGTACTACAAGAATACATGGGGTACAGTGTGTGATGACAGCTGGGACCTTAATGATGCACAGGTGGTGTGCAGACAGCTGGACTGTGGAAGGGCTATTGCAGCCCCAAGAAGGGCATATTTTGACCGAGGCTCAGGATCTATTGCTCTGGATGATGTAGAATGTGTTGGAAATGAAGCAAAACTATGGCACTGCCTTAACAGTGGCTGGTTCTCCCATAACTGTGGTCATCATGAAGATGCTGGAGTTAGCTGTTCAGGTACAATCTTATTTCCACCAGATCAAATTGTGGAAGAATTATTTGAAGGAAGTGGGATGGGATAAAGGACCTTTTGACCCAGAAACTCTATATATATAAACTCAAAAGAACCTGTTTCTAAACAAGTGGGTTTTTTGTTTTGTTTTGTGAGGACTGGTGCTCTATCCACTGTGCCACCCAGCTACCTAAACAAGTTGTTCTTAATAATATGCAGTTAGGCGACACAGTGGATAGAGCACTGCATGGAAATATTTACCTAAGCTTCCCTTGTCTTTCTTAGTTACAATGGACTCTTCAACACCAACAGGGACGGTAGATCATGACTCAACATCAGGTATTTTGGGGGTTCTTCTTCAACTAACAAAATATTATCTAACTCATCTTGGCAATGTCAAAGACACAGAGTCGGTTACTCTCCAGAGATAGGTCATAGATTTGTATTTTTAACCTTTACATTCCATCTTAATGGAGAAAGAGTGGGAGGAGGAGCAACACTTCTTTCTGTCTCTCTGGTTAATCTTGGCTCACCTTTCCAAAGCTTTGACACTCAGCCTTCACCGTTTCAATAGTGCTTTCCCATGATCTCCTTGATGTGGACATTCCTGCAAACCACATAGATGTCATCCCTCTAAGATTTAGTAGATGATCTTTAAGAATTATCATGATGAGAAAATCATTACTCTATGACCAACGTGGTGATAAAGATCAATAATAATAACAATACTTGTATAGCACTTTAACGTTTATGAAACACTTTATAAATATTATCTTGGTTGATCTTTACAATGACCCTGGGGAGGCAGGTGCTATTATTATCTCCACTGCGTAAATGAGAAATTGAGGCAAACAGAGGTTTAGTGGATTGCCCAGGGTCCCAGAATATCTAAGGCTGGGTTTGAACTTAGATCCTCCTGGCTTCAGATCCACTGCTCTGGACTATGTGGCTGTCTGTATTTCTGAACTTAGCTACCTGGTTCTCAGACAATTAGACATACAGTCCATCGCCTGGCCACCTTGAGAGCATTTCTGGACTTTGAGGATGCATCAGAGTTTGTACTTCATTGGCACATTCAACTGAAAAACTCAGTCCCTCTCGTGCTGTGATGAAACACTAGATAAAGACATCTGAGTCACATAATTGGTCCTAACAGTAGCTAAATTCCCAATGTAGCCAACTGGAATCTTTATTAGTTAAAAATGCAGTGTCAGCAGAATGGTTGATGAATCAGGGAAGACAACATGGTGTTGTGGAAAGAAAAATTTGCAACTTGAGCGCCTGAGTTCAAATCCTGGTTCTCCAACTTATTATACCTGTGCAACCAAGTCATTTAACCTCTTTTGGCCTCAGTTTCTTCATATGTAAAACAAGAGGGTTAAACTAAATGATCTCAAAGTCCCATTCTGCCTCTGAATTTGTGATCTTATTAATTATTCATTGGAGTCTGTTAGCCAAAATAATCAGTAGCTACAATCCTTTGTTTGGCATTTAAATCCAATAGATGATTTTTTAAAGTAAAGGAATCCCCCAAATATTATTGGGGGTGGGTTGATACTGAATCATTAACCTGGATAACCTGAGCAAATATAGAAACAAGAGATCCAGAATCTACAAAGATACTGGGAGAACATTAGCCTAGAGTTAGAAATTGGTTGTAAATGATCCCTAAATTAGATACTAAACCACTTTCTATTTGCAATAGCAGTTTTTTCAAGTTTAACAAAATCACCCGCAGCAGCTTATAATGTCCTCTCATACATTCTCACAATGTGTCTTATCATATCTTTAACTCAGGAAAACTCTATCACTATATCCAATGAATCTTTCCTTCACACTACTGTCAAACTGATTTTCCAAAAATGCAAATCTGACCATGTAACTTCCTTACTCAACAAACCCCAGTGGCTCCCTAGTAACACCGGGATCAAATATACTCTGTATGGCATGTACAACATTTTATAAACTTTATTTAAATTATTAGTTATTTAAGATTTCTTTAAGTTATATTATTTTAAAGGTTTTATATCATATGTATATGATATAAAACCTTTTAAGCCTGGTCCCAATCTATTTTTCCATCTTTAATGCATATTACACCCCTCCACACACACTAAGATCCAGTCAGACTGGCCCACTTACTGTTCTGTACACATGGGATTCCAACTTCTGTCTCTGGATCTTTACATTGTACCCTTCTCCCCAAAGCCTGGAATGAACTTCCTCCTCACCTCCAGCTCTCAGAATCTCTAATTTCCTTCAAGGTTAATAAGCTCAAGTGCCACTTTCTACAGGAGATCGTTCTTGACAAGCCTTCTCCCCTCTCCACCCCACCCCCTGCTTCTGGTACAGCTACTAATACCTCCTCAAAATCACCATATATATAATGTATTTTGCATATACCTACACATTCTGTCTCTCACAGCTAGACTCTAAGCTCTTTGAAGAAAGGGACATGCTAGCTTTTATTGTTGTTTCCCAAATGCTTAGCACAATACTTGCCAATAAAAGGTGCTCAAAAAATGCTTGTAAATTGATTATTAGAAAATATAATATACTGCTAGAAATACCTTGCAAATGTACAGATAGTCCCTGAATTACAGTCAGCCTATAGATATACAGTTAGTGTCACCCACTCTCCTAATTTCTATTTCCCTATTCCTCCACCACCAACCCCATTGTCACTGAAGCTACTAGAGAAACTCTGATTTCAAAATAAAAGGAAGAAATTGTGAAAGGAAAAAAAAAGGAGCATGTTTGGGAAATTATCACTAGGTGTTGACCCCTAGGAAGGAATGGTCTGTTTTCATGGTAATATTTTTGAAGAAAAAATCTACTGAAGCTCATATATAAGCAATCCTAATTGTTTTCACTTCTTTGCTGACTAAAATTCTGTATTTTTTCATTTTTTATCTTATTTTTTCCTTCTTAATTTTTCATCTTAATTCTTTCAAAATATAAATAATTCTAGAGTTCTTACTCATTCATATATAAAGTGAATTGGTAATTACTTTCTCCTAATGCCTAGCTGAGATCAAATCTAGTAGGGAATGGAAGGATTTTTTTGTTGCTTTGTTTTGGTTTGGTTTTTATTAGTGAAGAGAAGGAAATAACTTTTAGGCAGTAGAATAGGGTGAGGTGATTTAAGGGGAGATTTAGGACATCAGGAACATTATGCCCACCAGGGAAACACCAAAAGTAGGAAAGGAGAGCAGGATAGGAGGAGGAAGACAAAGATGAATTTTACCCTTTTCAATATTTCACCTCTGTGTAGCCCTGTGCTCAGAAAGTGTGAAAACCTTTTTCATCCTCCTTCCTCCTATACTGCCTATCCTTGAGTTTCCCAAACCCAGAATTCAGCCCAGAGATAAATAAACCATAATATCAAAGGGATCAGTTTCCTGACCCCAAGTCCCAAAATTCCATTTCTCATTACAAGGAGTGTTGCAAATAATGATCCTTCATTAGAGGAGCCATCTTTAAGCTATTTTCTCAGCATCCCACCTGCTCTTAGCCCTTCTCAGATTTAAGCTAGTACTATTAACCTGATATATTTAAAGGTTATTTTAAACAAACAAACAAAAAACACTATTAAGGATTGAAATAGAAGGACTGGCACTGGAAAATCTCAAATTGAAATTGAAAGTCTACTTGAACTAACTCATAATAGTCAGTCCTTACACTGGTGATTCCCGTCACCTCTTCTCCAACCCTGCCTAAGTTCCTAAAATCAGTCAATCAATCAACAAATATTTACTGAGCACCCAATCAACCAAAAAACAAAACTGAAGTGAAGGCTTCTCATGGCAAAGAAAGAGACATTAGATTGCTCTGACTGGCCCTAGATGGTAGAACTAAGAACAATGGGTTTGAATCCCAACTCTGGCACTAATTGGCTCTGGGACTTAACCCTACTTGGCCTCAGTTTCCTTACCTATAAAATGGATTATATTAAATGATCCTCAAGGTTCTGTCTGGCCTTAACATTGTGAGTCATTCACCTGGCTGGCCTACCCTTTTCATCTGTTGTATAATAGGACTGCATGAGTTCCTCTCTAAGCTTCCTCCTGGTTCTAACAGGCTATGGTTCTAGACCACATTCAAATTCATGGAGTGAGTCAGTTGCAGAGCTAGGACCCCTAACTCTCAACATTGTGTCATAATGTTTGTTTGTTTTGCATGAAAAATCCAGATCTTATGTGACAAAAACCAGGTCATATATAATACCAAAGGAGGTGGAGAATTCCAGTATATTGACAATCCAGTTCAGAAAAAAATTGAGGGGGTAGGGACTATGTCAACAGAAATGTGCTGAATGATTACAAATTAGCAAGTATTTGTTAAGTACCTCTTAAGGTACCGTGCTTGATGCTAGGGATACAGGTTAAAAAAAGCTCTCCACCTAGTGAGTTCATATTCTATTAGGGGAAATAAACCCTCAGAAGGTAGTTCCTTAATACAACAGACATTTGCCCTCTCAGTACTAACTTGGCTGTCAGGTCTTTACAGGCAAACCTCACCTTAGGCTCATTCTGCCCTCTGTCAGTCCAAGTTCCAGGTATCAGGTTAGTAGATGGTCAGATGGCATGTAGAAGTCTATCACTATGGCACCTGGGGGACTGTATGCATTGATGGCTGGTTCATCAAAGATGCAGATGTTGTCTGCAGACATCTTGACTATGGATCAGCCTTGGTCTCACATCCAGAAGCCAGGTTTGGCCTCAGCTCTGGCAGCATTATCCTGGATGATTTCAACTGTACAGGAGAAGAGTCCTCCCTGGGACAGTGCCCTCACAGTGACTAGCTCACTCACAGCTGTGGGCACCATAAAGATGCCAATGCCAAGTATGTTGGTTTGGCTCCCTAAAATCATGAGGTCATGTTGTGATCATAAACATGGCATATTAAAATAACTCACGTTAAAAAGAGGTGTACAGCACCCCTACTATACTATCCTTGGTCCTTACCCCTAAAAATATGCAAACTTTTAAAAACAGTAATGAATGACCCACCTCCAATGCAGCATCATGGAGGAAGGGGAAGGGGAGAACGATTCGGTATTTCAGACTTCTTAAGAGTGCCACACTTTATTCCTGTAATGACATTAGCTTATTGGGGCACATTTTCCTAGTTGCATAAAGGGATTCATCATTCAACCAATCTGTCTACTTTCAAATTTGACAGTTATTAGCCAGATGATTGAAATTAGCTAGGGCACAGTGTTAAAAGGTCAAAGAGGTGCAAAATGTCAATTGTTTCCACCTGATTTCATTGTCAAGGTTAAAGCTCAGTTTCTAATCTTGTAACTAACTTAGTATTAGTCATCACTAATGCTTTCTTTTTGTCTCCATAGATTCCCCATCAATAGGAAAGTCAGGTATCAATTACTTAATATTGATTATGTTAGCTGGGCTAAAAAGCAAAGTCTAGCCTTAAAGCATAATTTTTTCCTAGTCCATTCACTCAGGGTGGGCATGCAGGCTTTTCAGCAGGTCATTTCAATTTCTGTAGAAGGAGAGAAATTGCTGTTCCATGTTGTAAGGATATCCTCCTAATGGCTCTCCCCTCCCTTACTAGATGTCTGGTGTCCTGTGACAGATGGGACAATAGAAATAATGTGGGCTTTGAAATCTGAAAACCAACGTTCAAATCCTGCCTTTGTAACTCTCTATGTGATCTTGGGCATATCTTCTTAACCTCTCTGAGCCTCAGTTTCTTCATCTGTAAATTCAAGGTATTGGACTAGATCAGACCCAAATCTGTGATACTGTGAACCTATGGCTGCTCAGTATGCACTGCTGTGTCACCTACTTGACAGTGATCTCTCTTAGAAGTAGATCATGCCCCAGACTTTTCCCTCGTCCAAATCTTGTCCTGTATCATCCTCAGGGTGGATTCGATACTCTATGCTTAAGAAGTTAATAGGTTAATGTGTTCAGTTGTGGATACCACATTTTAGAATAGCCATAGACATGCTGCAGTATATCTGGAAGAGGACAATTAAGAAAGTGAAGGGGACTAAAAAACATAGCATGTACTATTTGATTGCAGGAGATGCAAATGCTTAACCTAGAGTAGAGAATGTTCAGAGGGGACTTACCTGTCTTCAAGTTCCTGGAAAGCTCTCATGTGAAAGGGTTAGGGCTGCTTGGTATCAGAGGACAAAACTAGGAATAATGCATGATAGTTGTGGAGAGACAGATTAGGGCTTGATATAAAAATAATTCTCTTGCTGTTAAATTTATCCATAAGTGGCCATGTCCAGAGGCAGTGAGATTTTCATTTAAGATCTTCCGACAAAAGATTCATAAATGTTTTTGGTGGGACTGTAGAGGGCATTCTTAGATTTAGACGGTTCTAGATGGACTCTGAGGCTCCCTACTAGAGCTTAAATTCTGAGATTCTGTGAGACCAGGAGAGTACTAGTAGAGGTGCAGGAGCAATATCCAATAGGTAATCAATCTCATAGTTTCATAAAATTTAAACATTCTATCTTCTTTTTTCCAGTTTAGAAGGTAACATCTTGTATTTGGGCTTAGTAGTGTAGTAACCTAAAACAATGGGGATAGTTGGGTGGATAGAGACCTGAGCTTGAAATCAGGAAGACTCAACTTCATGATTTCAAATCTGGACTCAGATATTTACTAGCTGAGTGACCCTGGGCAAGTCACTTAATCCTATTTACCTCTGTTCCTCATCCCTAAAATGACCTGTAGAAGGAAATGGCAAAACATGGGGTCATGAAGAGTCAGATGCACCTGAACAACAAAAACCTAAAACATGTAAATGATAATGTGACTTTCAAACTTCCTGTTAGCATAAAATGTGATTTAGGTCTGACATATGCTATTTGTTGTGATTTCAGCATCAACCACAGAAATGACCACCTATCCCGGTAATTGTTTTTCTTGTGTTGTTGCTTTATGAACTACAGGCATGCCATAAAATGCTTTTGTTATTACAGATGAAATATTTGTCTATTTCAAATGAAGTCAACCACCATTTACCGAGCTCCTCATCTTGGCAAGACTCTAGGCATATAAATTTTCCATTCTTCCTAATTCTCAAGAATGCAGTCTCTGAATGCAAATTAAACCAATGAGTACTTCAAACTCTCATAAATCTTCCTCTTCCAAGCTGAGGAAGATATACCCTATTTCTAAAACTACGGCATTTGATGAATGATGGTGTTTCTTCATAGTTTTATAAATTTTGATGGAAAGAGCACTGAACTGGGAGTCAAGACATTTGGGGTCTAGTTTCAGCTCTGCCATCAGTGACTGTGTGACCTTGCTGTCGTTTTATCTCTCTGACTCTCAGCTTTCTCATGTGTATTATGAGAAAGTTGGAGTAGTTCATCAGCTCCAACAAATTATAATTTGTTAGAAGGAAGAGTTCTTTTATGCAGCATGCTTAATTGGTGACTTATCATGACTTTCCTCCTTTTTGCTGCTCATTCTGTCAAGAGATGGAACAAATTAGGAAGTGATGTGAAGTATTCCTAGTAATGTGTGCTTTCTGAGAATCAGCCTAGATAATTGAGAGGTTCATCCCCAGGAGACTGGTGGATTGCTATCATCAAAGAATTCATCCATCAACTCTCAGTTATTCAATGGTTCATAAAATTCCACACAGGAAAATAGTTCATTCAATCCCTCAAAATTACTCCAAAGAATGCTTTGTTGGGGGCTGTGAGCTCCTGGAGAGCAGGGACTTTCTTTTGCCTTTCTTCGTATCCCTAGTTTTTGCCACAGTGCCTGGTACATAGTAGGGGTTTAATAATTGCTTGTTCACTTACCGTAAGAATATGGCAGTTGCCTTCATGACAAACAGGGAAAATTGAGCACATTCCCCAAACATCCTTAGCTGCCTTGATTTACTGATATCTACCTTATAAATCCATTATCCAGACATGTAACCACTTCCTCTTTTTGAGTCCATTTATTTTCCATGAAGCCAGGACTCAGAGCATGACATTACCAGTCCAGTTGGTTTGGTGCACAATTATAGAGGGCACCAATTTCAAATTGTGTTGTTCCATGATGGGAATTACTTTCATAAGTTCATCAAAGAAAAATGGAGTCTATTATGACTTTTTATAATCAAATTTTTAAAAACATGACTTGACTCAGTCTTAGGATTCCTCTGTCCTTTTCACAGATGAATTTCAAGAGGAAGAAAAAAAAATCTTTCATGTTTTCATTTTTTTATTTTAGAAGCCATCATTTTATGTCTGTGCTTAGCATGAAGCAAAAGAATAAACCTTGCAAATGAAAATATAACTTTTAAGGTTCTTGATCTCCAAAGCTGGAATGCAGTTTTTACTTACAATGTCTTTTTTTCATTTTCAGCATCAAACACAGAAAAGACCACCTCACCTGGTAATCATTTTTGTTGCTATTTTCTTCCTTTATATAACACAGACATGTTATAGAATGCCTTGGCTTTTGAGAAGGAATGGTATTTCTGTCTAATTCCAATGAAATCAATCAAAATTTATTGAACACCTACTATTGAAGGTATTGGGCACATACTTTCTCCTTTCCTCACTATGGCACACATGCACATCTCTCACATCAAGTTAATAGTTTTACAGTCTTTACTCTTCCACAGGGCAGCTAGGAGGTGCAGTGAATAAAGCACCAGTGCAGGAGTCAGGAGGACCTGAGTTCAAATCTCACGTCAGACACTTGACACTCACCAACTGTGTGACCTTGGACAAGTCACTTAACCCCAATTGCCTCATCCTGGGTCATCTCTAGTCATCCTGATTATTGTTTGATCACTGGATTCAGATGGCTCAGGAGGAGAAATGAGGTTAGTGACTTGCACAGCCCTCCCTCACTCAAAACAAAGTCAAGTGCAAGTCATGTCATTTTTTCTCTGATGGCATTGTCTTCTTTGACAACGGAGGATGAACACACACACTCTTCCATAAACCTGTCTCTTCTCAGAATCAGAGGGTAAGCCCTACTTAGTAGAGGCTAAATTCTACTTCTGATCTAGAAGTTGATGAACACCCTTTTGGATATATTTCATGACCTTATAAAGTTTGAAAGAATAGAGAACTGGAAGTTAAGTAATCAATTTCCCTGATTGGCTATGTGACCTTGTCTAAGTTACTTTATCTAAGTCCATATTTATTTTTCATACCCTTCCTGATTTTATAAACTCTTATATGGAGGGCTCTGGACTGAGAGTTAAGAGACTTGGGTTCATGTTTTAGCTTTGTCATTGATTGGCTCTCTTAACAAGCATTTTCACCTTGTAGATCTCAGTTCCCTCACTTCTGCATTGAAGGAGTTGTGACTAGACAATCTCTAGGGTCTTTTACTACAATTATTACATGAATTTCTAGACTGAATATGTTTTTCCTTTCTCTAGTCAATCTAATTATCATATTTTCTGGGCTTTCCCTCCTTTCTGCTGCTAACTTACTCTTCCATCAAAAGATAAACAACAAAAAAAATAAGCCATGATAAATACATAACTGGCCATTCTGATCTCAGCTGGCAACATTTGGGTGAAGTAATGTTTTGAAATTATCCAGTTATGTCAATTATTCATGCTACATCTTTATACTATTATTTTCTTAGTTCTTTAATGGATGAATATATTATCACCTCAACACTCACAGACATTTATGTTTTAGAGAGTCCTCTGGCTTCTAATTATAATTTTGCCATTCCTAGAAAGGCATTCACTCATTATTCAAGTGCAAGAGAATCAATGATTATGTTTTATAAACAGGAAAAATGTTTTATTCTATTCAGTATTCTCCATTTCAGGAAAAAAAATAACTTCCCTATTTTCAGTTTTCCATTTTAAAAGCCAGTGTGTTGTGTATTTGTTTAAAAGGACTTAAACCTTCTAAATGAAAAGAACTCTTGAACTTCCTGTTCACAAAGGATGGAATATAGATTTCATTTACTTCATTTTTGTTTTCATTATTGTTTTGCATTTCAGTCTCAACCACAGAAGAAATCACCACACCTAGTAACTCTTTTTGTTGCTTCTTTCTTGCTTTTTTGGAGCACACGTTAGAATGCCTTGGTTAATGAGAAGGAATGTTGTTTATGTCTAATGCAAATAGAATTAACCAATACTTAAGCACCTGCCCTCTGAAGACACTGGGCACATACTTTCTCCTTTTCCTCATTATTATATACATGAGAGTCTCTCAATCCAAGTTTATCGTTTCACTTGTCTTAATCCCTCAGAAACTTTTCCATTCTTGGATTCAGAGGCTAAATTCTACGTTATGATATAGAAGTTGATGAACAGACCCTTTTGGATATATTTCATGACCTTATAAAGTTTGAAAGAACTGGGAGTTAGGTAATCAATTCTCCCAGTTGGCTGTGTGACCTTGTCTAAGTTACTTCATCTTAATGGGCTTCAGTTTCCTCATCTATTTTTTCATTCCCCCTTAGTCACATACTGGGATAGCCACATTGGGGATCTCACCCAAGTCTTCCACTTCCTTAATCAAATACTCTGATGTTCACCTTTCTGACTATAACCTCTCATTCCACTTCCATCCTCCTGTTCCTATGCTTTGCTTTTTTTCCAGGTTCTTACACCTTCCTATCCTCTGATTTTCCATGATCCAAGTCACACTGGCCTACTTTAACATTCCTTAATGGGATATTCTGTCTCCCATCTTAGTGTCTTTGTACTATGTGTCTCCCGCTCCTGGAATGCTCTGACCCATCATCCTCTGCAGGAGGCCTTTCCTGGTAACTCCCCCCTTCCCCAGCCCTGAATATCTTCCTCTTTCATATAATCTTCATCTACTGTCTATCTCTCCTATGTACCTAGTCATTCACATGTTATATCTCCCATCAGAATGTATACTCCTTGGTTTTTGTCTTTCAATTCTGTCCCAATACCTGGGACCGACCACTTAACTCAATGTCCTGATCTACTCTTGTAGGTAGGTCCCTTTTAACTCTACTATAAAATATAACCTCACTGTTTGGCTTTTAAAGCTCTTTACAACCAGGCTCCCAAACTGTCCTTCTGGCTTCATTGTACATTGCCCTCCCTCCCCTACTCTGCAACCCAGCTAAACTGTCCTTTTCTCTTTTCTTCACACAAGAAAGTCCACTCCCCATCTCTGGACCTTTGTACTGGCAATCCTCTGGGCCCAGAATGCTCTTGCTCCTCTCCTCCCTCTCACAGAGTCTCCACCATCCTTCCAGATGTAACTCACACATGGCATTCTACATGAAGCCTTTCCTAAGCCCCATATCTTCTAGTGATCTCCTTCCCAAAATGACTCTTATTGGATTACCTTATATTTATTCGTATTTATTCTCTTTATATTTTTCTATATATATGCATATATGAACTTGTCTCCCCATTAGACTGTAAACTCCTTGAATATAGGAAATATTTCTAGTTAGATTTTCTGGTTGTTGCTTTTCCACACCCCAGCACCTAGCCCAGTGCCAGGCAGATGGTAGGAGTTTAATAAATACTTGTTTATTGATGGTTTGGGTAGATTGTCACTAAGATCTCTTCCATCTCTGATATACTCAGATAATTAGATTGAGGAGTACTTTTATTCACCTTAACCAATATGTGACTTGTCCAGAATTTCCTTTCCTCTGAATTCTAAGTCAATTTTTTGTGAAAAACAAAATGAAACAGGAAGTGATGTGAGCTACACTTCAGTACAGTTTAGGGATTCTTTCTAATTCCATGCAGATGCTGTTTTCTCAACACTAGGATATGATCTGTGATAAATCTGTACTATATACTCTGTAAATGGCTAACAAGTCTATCTCAAACAAATTATAAGTACAAATCTTAGTGCTGGTGCTGAAATCTCTTCAGAAGAGTCATTGTGATTTAAAAATTTGTTGCTTAAAAATTTTTCTCATCAAGCGTCAATCAAAACACTAATGAATATTGAATTTTCATGCTTTAGGTGTACAACCTTTTTAGATTTGGTTTTTCAGTTTGTTCTCTGGTATTTTACCATAGTGTGTCATTTAAATTTTCTGCATGCTAACTTTTCATTTCTGTGATCAAAGTAAAATTGTAATCCATCTATCTATATCTATACATCAAGATATGATGTCTGCCTTTAGAGGAACAGCTTATGTCAGTATAGTGAAATTCATTATCCTATACAATGATCACTTGGTTTTGAGCTGCCATGAGCAAAGACTTCACCAATAAATTCTGTTATGTGGGGTGCCCCCAAAGTCTTAGTGCTTTCTGGTCAATTCAACAAATATTTGTTTAAGCCTACTTTGGATCAGGCACTGTGGTAAGACCTGGAGAATACAAATAAGAAAGACAATTCCTGCCCTGTAGGACTTTATAATCTAATGGGGAAAGACAACACACAAAAACAGAAAGTGAAAAGGGAGGAAATGTTTGGAAGGTGAGAGGAAGCAGGTACCCAGGCCAAGGGTGTGATGATGCTGGTGTTAAACCCAAAAAGTGAAGCTGATGGGAAATGAGTTCACCAGGTTTCTGAGCCTTCTCTTCATGGAAGCTTTGGATGGAGTTTTTGCTCTACCCTCTAGTCTCCAAACAGAGGAATAGAGGCTGCTGGTGATCCTGATGAAGTGTGAGTCCCAAAGCTAATGTAGTCTCCAGAAAGATGAGTTTCCTGTTCACTAGTTTTTCTTGGAAGCATAATGATGATGGAGCTGACTTTAGTTTTAAGCTTTAATACCTTCAGAAAAATAAATGCTACAAACTTATAAAAAAAGCAACACTTGAAAGGTCAGTTAAATTTTTATATTGATGGTTATTATTAAAATTCTACATAACTTAGCTACTATACTTAACTCTAGTCAATTTTCAGACTGTAAAAACTTTGATCAGCTATTGATGATGAAAGGACTGCCTTTGTCATGCTAACCTTAAGATCATCCAAAGATCAATGGTGCATGATATTTTTGATATGATATGACAAGTAAAAGTCTAAAGGAGATAGAGCAAATGACCAAGGGGCCCAAAGGAAGAGGATTTACTCTAGCAATGTGCCAGGCTACAGAAGCATAATCCAACAATTGTCACTCACATGAGGCATAATGGCAGGATGCCCTTTCGTTTCAAAATTAACACTAAAATATGTTATTCAAAGATCATAAAATGATATGAGTTTAAAAGAATCTTAAACTTTCAAAACATTTTAAACATCTTTATCATTTATAGAGCTGAAGTAATTAAAACTTTAAATTGCACTAAGACTTTTGGGAAATCCTATATATAGACAAGTGCCACATTGGTTAATGGACTATTATTCAGTTTAGTCTCTCTGAATGCCATCAAGGAATGTTTTGTTGGAAAATACAGTAGTTTCCCTCCATGGCAAAGAAAATTTGAGGTTCTTCCATAGCTAGCCATAGCTCCCTCGATTTACTGATATCTCCATTATGTATCAATCATCCATGGAATTGACCTAATTCAGTCTTGAGTCAATTTAATTTCCATGATCTCTTACTACAAGTTATCAACTTGATTTTGTATTGGGCCTGAAGTAGGGAAAAATTTCTATTTATATTCATATTAGGCTAGAAAGAAAATATTTTACTAGGTGACAAGACAAGACAGTCTATGATGTTTTTCATAAAGCGCAAAAGAAATATTTACTCTCTGCCTTAGGATTACTGCATTCTTTCTTCACAATTTAATTCAAGAAAAATTTTCCTGTTTTTGATTTTCCATTTTAAGGTCAAATATCTTGTTTCTGTGCTTAGCATGTCTGAAATTTAAAGTGTATATAACGTCTAAATGTCTTATTGTGATGAGATTTGAGTTTGATTTATGCTGTCTTTCTATGATTTCAGCATCAACAACTGAAGTGACCACTACATCTGGTAATTGTTTTTGTTGCTGCTTTCTTGCTTTGTGGAATATAGACATGCCATGGAATGCCTTGGTTTTTCAGAGGGAATATATTTAAATTTTGTTCAAATTCAGTTAACTAATATTTGTTGAGCACCTGTTTTCTGCAAACCAGTGGGCACATAGTTTCCTTACTCCCTCATTATTGTCTACAGATATGTCTCTCAAATCAGGTGAAAAATCCAAGTTTCTTTTATGTTTCACAATTTTGTCTCTTGCCAGCAACAGAAGGTAAGTCCTAATTTGAGGTATTCTGGAATTTGGTAAAAAGGTCATCTTTACTCTTCTCATAACCTTCATAATTTTAGAAATTTTATAAGTTCATTTGATTTGATGAAAAATGCCATGTCCTGGATTCACACAACAACTCTATTTCCGACTGGCTGTGTATGGAAACTTTGACAAGTGACTTCATCCTTGTGAAACAAGGATTAGATACAATCTCCATCATACCCTACAGCTCTGATACTCTGTTATATTTCAGACTAAACAGTTTACTTACTGTCAGTCTATCTAATCTGTGAACATTCTAAATTTTCCCTTCCTTACTACTCACTCATTTATCTGTCAAAAAGTAGGATAAAAATTGAAATCATGTGCAATATTTAACTGACAAATTTAATATGAATTTAGAGGTAGTTGGATGGTGTAATGCATAGATAAGTGGAATCAGGAATATCTGAGTCAAACCCTGACTCAGATACTTCCTACCTATGTAACTGGGTAAGGTTCAACCTCTATCAGCCCTTATTTCTTCATTTGTAAAATGGAAATAATAATATCTATTTCACAATGTTGGTACAGGAATCAAATGAGATGAAAAGCTCTTAAACTTAAAAGCACTATCTATCTATCTATATATATATATGTATGTATAATGTGTGTATATTAACTAAGGTTATTGTTACTGATAATAATTAATATTTTCAGTCATCAGTGAGAAATTTATAGCAATTGGTTGAAGTGAGTTTTTGAAATGATTGATGACTGTAATGATAATACTGTTTTACATAAAGGATTTGGGAGTTAGAAGCATTATCTCAATACTTCAAGAAATCATCATTAATTTGGTTGTGTGAATAGCCACACTATATCTAATTATATGTCTGCCATTTCTCTAAAGATTGTCACTGATTATTCAAAGACAAGAGACTGAGATGACTTTTTACAAATAAAACAGAAAAATATTCCTTTTCTACCTCCGTACTCCTGATTATTTCACAATTTCAAAGAAAAAGTTTTCTATCTTCAGTTTTCCACTGAAGAATCCCATGTCATATATCAGCTTAATATGGGAATGACTTAAATATTACTAAATTTTTAAATTGAGTATAAATGAAACTATAACCTTCAGAATATTATTTCCCTTAAAATGGGATTTAAGTTTAATTTATGCTCTCTTCTTTGTGATTTCTGCATCAACCACAGAAGATACCACTTTGGTAACTAGAGTTGGAATATTATGTCTAAATCAAATGAAATAAAAGCATGTTTGTTGTTTATCTGTTTTTGCAAGGCATCCAGCACATCAGTCAGCTAATCAATAATCATTTATTAAAGACTTCCTATGTGTCAAGCACTAGCATTGCAAAGAAAGGTAAACCACCGTTCCTACCCTCAAGGAGTTCACTAGCTAATGGACAAATCATTCCTCCATTCTCATAGACAGATAAGCATGTCTATGAAGGCAAGATAATCATATTGCATTCTTCAATCCCTCAAAAAGTTGCTTCTTTGAAGTTATATAAGGTAAACCCTTAATTCTAATATTAGGGAGTTTGATGAAAGACAGTAATTCTTCATGATCTTATAAACTTTGATGGACAGAGCACTGAGCTACAAATGAAGATAATTGGGCTGTAGACCAAATTTTGTCACTGATGACTGTTTGGCCATGGATAAGTCAATTCACTTTTTCTGGCACTCAGCTTACCCATGAGTATAATAAGGGAGTCAAAAGAGTTTACCAGCTCAGATGAGGTGTCAGTTTTCAGGATGCCAAGTTCTTTTATTCAGATCACCTAATTGATGACTTATCATGACTTCTCTACTTGTTACTGCTCATTCTGTCAAGACACAACGAAACAGAGAGTTACATGAAGCAATTGTAACAACAGACAATGTCTGCTTTCTGAGGACCAATGGAAAGACTCATCCCCAGTAGACCATCAATTTGGTGGTGGGTTGCCATCATCAAAGAATTCATCAATCATCTCTCAGTTGCTCAAGAGCTTGCCATTCTGGAAACTCGGACATTCAATTCCTTGAAAATGATGTCAAGGAATACGTTTATTGAAGACCACAAGCTCTTTAAGATCAGAAAATGATTATTTTTTTATTGTTGCTGCTTTGTTTCCCCAGAACTGAGTATAGTGCCTGGCACACGGTAGGTGCTTAGTAAATGCTTGTTGACTTGACTGGAGAATATGGTAGCTGCCCTCCACATCAAAGAGGAAATTTTAGGCAAGTTCCCCAAGCATCCTCAGCAACTTTGATTTATTGATGTCTTCTCTGTGGGTCCATTATCCACAAATTTACCTTCTTCCATTGTGAATATACTGATTTTCCATGATGTCAGAGCCCAGATTGTAATATTACCTCTTGACTTAGTAGTGGTGTATAACTAGAGAGAATCACAATTTCTAACTTACAATTGCAAGATGGAAAGTGGTTTCATTAGTTTGTCAAAGATGTGAGAGTCTGTAATGACTTTTCTCAAACAAATTCTAAAAATCTGACTCTTGGCCTTAGGATTCTTCAGTCCATTTCATAATTTACTTCAGGGGGAAAACTTTCATATTTTCAATTTCCCTTCTAGGAATGTGCTTGACGTGATTAAAGAATCTTATAAATGAAAATATTACCCTGAAGATTCTTGTTCACTAAAGATGGAATGTAGATTTTACTTATAGAGTCTTTTTTTGCAATTTCAGCCTCTACCAGAGAATTTGACTCTTCATCTGGTAAATGTTTATCTTTTATTTGTTGTTTTTATTTTTGCTGATTTCTTGCTTTATGAAATGCAGACATGCTACAGAATTTCTTGAGAAGAAATGCTGTCTATGTCCAATTTAGATAATATCAAAAAAATACTTATTGCTCACTTTTTTCTGCAAGGTACTGAGAACATTGTTTCTCCATTTCCCCAGTATTGTATATATGGAAATCTTTCATACCCAAGTTCCGAATCTCACTTTCTTTGCTCTATCATAAACTCACCCCCCTCATTTAGAGGGTCAGCCATATTTTTGGTAGTCTGGTATTTGGTGAATAAGTCCTTGTCATTCTTTCCATGTGATTATTTCATAAATGTTTGCTGTAAGAGTATTGAATTGGGAGTTAGGAGACTCTAGTTGAAATCTCAACTCTCCCACTATTTGGCTAAGGAACCTGGGAAAAGCTTTTTCATATTGTAGTCCTCAGTTCCCTCACCTATACAGTGGTGGAATTGGGACTAAATAATCCCTACGGTCTCTTACTACTCTGATATTACATGACTTTCTAGGCAAAATAGTTCTGACTTCCTGTCAATCTCATTTGTGGATATTTTGGAGATTCCCTCCTTTCTACTACAAAACTAAACACTCTAACAAAAGGAAGAATTAAAATATTTAGTGATGTGAAATATGTATTTAAAAATTCTGATAATCCTCTACAGTTCTAGTGTGTAATGAATTGGAAACAATAAGCTTCCATGAGCTTTGGGAATTATCTGTAAATGTCCATCAATCATGCTACAAATGTGTACTATTATTCCTTTACCTATTTGAAAGTTTTTTGTGTTGTCATCCAGACACTAAGAATCTGTCACTCAAATAAGTGTAGGACTCAGAAAGGCTCCCTTTTTTGATTTCTGCCAATCTTGAGATATTTTCACTTATTCAAAGACAAGAAAATGTAGGATAATGCTTCACAAACAAGAAAATTTCTTATTCTCTGACTAAGCATTACTTTATCTTTTTTATAATTTGAAGAGGAAAAAATTCCTCTTTTCTACTTGACATTTTAAAGTCTACATTTTATATCTTTTCCTAATAGGACCTTCAAAATGAAAAAATAATTGTTAATTCAACTGTTCATAAATTACAGGATGTAGATTTTATTAACACTGGTTTTTTGTTTTTGTAATTTCAGAATCAACCACAGAAGTAACCATTTCTGGTAATTATTTCTGTTCCTGATTTCATCCTTTATGGAATGTAGATATAGCATAAAATGCCTTGGCTATCAAGAGGGAATGGTATTTGTGTCTATTTCAAATGAAATCAACCCAAAATTACTGAACACCTTGTCTCTCTGCAAGGAAATGAGCATGGAATTTTTTTCATTTTCTGACTACTATTAACAAGCAATCTCCTGAAATCAGATTAAGTAATTTCTTACAAAGTTGCCTCCCCAAAAGTGAAGAGGTGAATGGGTCCCTTCCAATGACCTTCACAATTTTATAAACTTTAATGAATGGAACAAAAATCTGGGAGATAGGAGACCAGTTCCTCCTCTGACTTGCAGTGT